>NW_028258137.1:620925-931388 GCF_053883595.1 Heterocephalus glaber
CTCTATCATTGGAATGTCAACACCAGTCAGAAGAATGAAGTGGCTTCATTGGTATCAGACAAAATAAACTAAATAGGGCCAAGGATGTAGCTCAGTGGTGCCGCTGCCTGCCTCACAACCGCAAGGTCTCAAGTTCGATCCCCAGTATCAAAAAACCCCACCAAAACCCTAAGTAGCAGTGAGGACAATCAACCAGCAGTGTTCTGTGGCAGCAAAGGGTCAAGTCACCAAGAAGACACAACAGTTATCACTGTGTATGCACCAAACTATACTCAGAATACACGGAGCAAAAGCTGAAAGCAAACCAGACAGTCTAGCTGGAGAGCTCAACAGCCTCAGCTGGTGGTAGGGCGAGTAGTGAGAAAGCCAGCGAGGACACAGAGGGCCGGCGTGAGGCCACCTCCTCCTCCTGACATGTGCGGAGCCTCCACCACCCATGGACACACGAAGCCAACACACAAAGTCACACCAAGGGCGTTTTCCTGACTGTAACGGAACTACAGTGGACTCCCGAGTTACGACGGGCCTGACATATGAACAACTTGGGTTACAACTGGAATTTTAGTTTTAATTTACTACCAAAGTCTTGAGTCACGATCCGAATGTTGGCCGCTTGTGCTTCCAAAGAGTCTCAGATACAGATTTAACCCTTAAAGAGTTCTGGAAGGAGCATGACAGCATCCTTTCCGGTGTGGAGCTCACTGAGAAATCCTGGGCCAGGGTCTCTATAAGGTCACTGAGATCTGCCTGTGTGCAGGAGACAGATGCTGAAGGCTGTGTAGAGGAGCCTGAGCCTTCATTCACCAACTTGAGTTACAACCAGCCCTCAGGAACTAATTGAGTTTGTAAGTCAAGGGTCCACTGAAATTAGAAATCAATCTTAGATATCAGAAAAATCACCAAACATTTGAAAAATATATGACATGCTGAAATCTGTGAGTCAAAAGAAGTCTTAATGGAAATTTAAAAATATTTTGAACTGAAGGAAAACGAAAATACAACATATCAAAATTTGGAGGATGTAGCTAAAGCAGTGCTTAGAAGGAAATTTATATCCTTTCATGCACTTATTAGTAAAGAGGAATCTCAAATCAGTAACCAAAAGTTTAACCTTAAGAAACTAGAAAAAGAGAAAAATAAGTCAAAAGCAGAGGCAGAAAGAAACAAAAGCAAGCAGAAGAAATAAACAGATAAGAACAGAAATCAGTGAAAGCAAAATGTGAAGAAAAACAATAGGGGGAAAAAATCAACGAACCCAAAAACTAGTTCTCTGGAAAAAGTTCAGTGCATCAGATCGGTCCCCAGCAAGACCAAGACGGAAGACATGGATTGTTGCTGTCAGCAGCCAGGGCAGCGTCACTGCAGCCCGCACAGTGAAAAGTGACAAGGGACGGTGGTGAGAAGCCTCCCAGAGTGGACAGCAGGACAGACGGCCAGTTCCCCAAGACACCTGTGATGGTCAGAACAGCCCCAAACCACCAAGGAAACTGGAGTCCAGTTAAAATCTTTCAAAGCAGAAACCTCTGGGCCCCGGTGGTTTTACTGCTGAATCCCACAACTGAGAGAAGAGATAATGCCAGATCTGCACAGGTTCACCCTAAAACAGGAGGGGAGGGGGCACCCCACTCACATGTGAGGCCAGTGCTGCCCAGACACCCGAGCCAGACCAGGCCAGCACAGAGACAGCAAGGAAGCTACAGACCTGAGACCCCGTAAAGAGACAGAGGCCTTCACAAAGCCAAGGCCAGCCTGGTCCACGGCCTCAGCAATGAGGGGACGGTGCTCCCCTCAGGGCACCTCAGACTGACGGGGCCGTAACAGGCTGACAGCGTAAGGCTCCTGTTATGCCTGAGCCCTTCTGCCGGTACCAGCTGTGGAGGGGACAGGGTCTCGGTGGTTCTGATCCTATGTGATAGAGCATCTTGCCACACACCTGCTGGCTATGTGTGTCCTCCTCTGCAGACAGTCCCTTCAGGTCTTGCCCGTTCTAAACAGGATTCTCAGGAGCCCCCAGGCGTTTTAGATTTCAATCCCCCATCAGGCGCCCGGCGGGCACAGATCAGCTCCCATCCTGTTGCTGTCCCCGCACTCTGTGGATTGTTCCCCTGCTCTGCAGAAGCCTTCTGAATGATGCAGTCCCACGTGTTTCTGCTGTCCATGGCCATGTTTTTGAGCTCATATTCAGAACAACTCCATGCCCACTTTCATGTCTTTAATACGCTTTGATTTTTCTATATGGCGAGTAAGGGTCCAACGTCCTTCTACTGCGTGTGGATATCCAGTTTTCCCAACAGCATGCACTGAAGTCTCCAATACATCTGCAAGTCCCAGCTGCGATCAGCTGGCTGTCAGCGTGGCCCTCCCGGGCTTGCTCTGCCCCACTGGTGTGGGTGTCTGGGCTCTTCGGTGTTCATCCAAACAGCTTTGCTGTTCATCCTGCAGTTGTCTTGGTGCCTTTGGCCTGGATCTCTTTGCTCTAGACTTTGTTGTCTATCTGGTGTCTTTTACAGGTCCATGCAAATTTTAGGACTTTCTCTATTGCTGGGATCACTGGTGTTTTGATAGGGATTACACTGAACCTGTAGATCATTCTGGGTAGTACAAGCATTTTAACACTTACTCTCCCAATGCATGAGCACAGGGAGTTTTCCATCTATTTGTGTCTTCTTCAATTTCGTATCACTGTTTTGTAGTTTTCAGGGTAGAGATTTTTCACCTCCTTGGTCAAATTTATTCCTAAGCATTTCATTATTTTATGGCTACTATAGATGAGATTATTTTTCCTGATTTCTTTTTCAGAGTTCACTCTGTGTATAGATATGCTACTGATTTCTGTCTGTTATTCGTATCCTGAAACTACTGAAGTTGTTTAGGAGCTCTGAGTTTGATAGTCTCCAGGGTTTTCTGTATTCAAGTTTGTGTCGTCTGCACATGGCCTTTCATTTTGTGAGCCAAGGTTGTGGTGTGCAGCCCAGGCTGGCTTTGAGCGCTCGGTCTTCCTGCCTTGATGCAGCTGGGACTCACTCCAAGCTAGGACTCCAGGCGTCATGCCCTCTAAGCAGGGACAATTTTGCTTTCTTGTTTCCAGTTTGATGACTGATTTCTTTCTCTGGCCTAACTGTTCTGGCTAGAACTTCTAGTGTGATGTTGAGCAGAAGTGGGCACAGTGGTGCTTCCTGTCTGGTTCTAGGTCTTACGGGAAGCTTTTCACTGACCCCCTTCAGTATGAGTCAAGCTGTGGATTAACTGTATGTGGCCTTTGTTATGTTGAGGTAAGTTCCTTCTATATCTAATTGAAATTATTGATAGTTTTCATCATGAAGGGATATTGAATTCTATCGAGTACTTCTTCTGTATTATTGAAATTATTTTTTTTAAGTCCAGAATGGGCAACTATGTGGAGACAGGAAGCAGATAAGTTGTTTCATGGGGCTGAGTGAGGGGAGAGAAGAGGGCAGGAGTGAGCCCCTGAGGTCCCAGAGCTCCTGGGGTGGAACTGTGCGACGCGTGCTGACTGAGAACACACGAAAGCCACCGGCTGTGCTCTTTGCACGGCAGACTGTCTGATACACGTTTGTATCTCAGTAGAGCTCTTTACAGAAGGAGACCGATCCAAGGCCAGCACACTTTGGTTTTCTCAAAAAAAAAAAGCACCCAGAGCTCCTGGGACAGAAACCTGATCACCAGGAATAGGCAGGGCTGGCGGGGCTGCCCAGCCCAGGGAGGAGGGACACAGCCCGGGCCCGCCCGAGATGGTCCAGGCCGCCAGCCCGAGCCCACCCTGTGCAAAGTGACACCTGGGACAACGGGGTGGGGCAGCAGGACATCAGGGAGGACAGGGAGGCCCGGTGGGAAGAAGGCGGAGCAGTCGGCTGCTGAGGGACTGTTTGCCTATGGAGAAATGATGCAACCGGAAGTAGACAAGCAGGTCTGCCGCAGCCTCAGCCGCCCGCCCAGCCATGGAGGAGGGGGCTCCATGTGAGGCCCCGGCCCTGGCAGGCATCAGACACAGCTGTGCAGTGCGGCCGTTTATCTGCTGACGGACCCCATTGTCACTGCCGTGTTTGGCTCTATGTAAGTGAGTGACTTGAAAAAATAAAGAGGCGATGCCCAGCGCACTCACAGAGCGCTGAGCAAGCCCAGGTGGGAGCCTCGCCTTTAGCTTGGGTGTGGCCAGCAGGCAGAGTTCAAACTCTCCTCCTGACCACCGAGGACCTAGGTGGCCCAGCCGGTGGTAGAAGCCCCAGGCGACCTTGTGCGGTGGTCAGCAGATCCTCACTGGCTGCAGCCCCACGCTGGGCTCAAGGGCAGCCTGGGGTGCAGTACGGTGAGGGGTATGGCTGGGGCGTGGGTGCAGGGCATCTGTGTGCCCCCCTCGCGGCAGCCCACACCTGGGTCCCCTGCCTGAGTCCCAGCGCCCGTGCTGGCCTCCCGACTGTCTAGGTGCGGGGTGGGGCTCTGTTCTGTGTCAAGTGCGCCTGGGGAAGAGCCTGCTGCAGACAGGACAATTAGAGCGCTGCAGCGGGGGTCATCAGGGGGAGCCGGCAGCTTTCCACCACAGGTACCAGGCAGCTAGATTTCATCTCAGCTTAAGACAGAAGTGCTCTGAGGCCCACGCTCCCCTTCCTCTGACATTTCTGCCACTTCCCGTGGAGCAGGTCGGAGGACACCGGGAGGGCGGGGCAGCTGTGAGGAGCTGCTGCAGGACGAGGGGCAGCTGGGCCCCGCTGTCCTCTGTCCGGGAGCATAGGGCACCTCGTGGATGAGGTCCGGAAACTCTGCAAGCCCTTAGCTGCCCAGTCGGCGCTTCCACCCCCCATGGTACCTTTGTCCCCTGCGTGTCCCCCTGGGCGTGCACGGTGTACGGGCAGCCGTCCCTCTGTGGGCTCTCCGAGACGATGCGAACCTCCACTCCGGGCAGTGGGGTCCCCACAGAACCTGCAGTGGTGATGGAACAAAAGCGGGTAGAGTCGGACCCGAAGAGGACCACACCCAGGACACCGTGGCCTGTGCTGTCCAGGGGCTGTGTGTGGGTGGGGCACAGGCAGCAGCTGCTCCCAACAGCAGCAGGCACTGGGGCCCTGATGCATCAGCACGGCTGACCAAGGACCTTGGGGGGCTCGCAGCCCCTGTGGAGGTGCACAAGGAGGCTGATGTGCGCCAGGAGCGGGGACCAGGGCTCGCTGGCGCCCCCTCGAGGGACAGGGCTGGAGGCCATGATTCTAGGGCGAGTGGTGCAGCGCGCACCGTGCTTTGCCTATTTGGCACCCGGGAGGCCCAGGGACAGTGAGGAGGAGGCTTTGTGGGCATCGTACCTGGTAGGCGAGCCCCGGCCAGGGGGCTGGACAGGGCCATGCCAACCTCGGTCATGCCGTAGCGCTCCAGCAGCATGTGGCCCGTGGCGCTCTTCCACCTCTCCAGCAGGGGCGTGGGCAGTGCGGCCGAGCCGGACACCATGAGCCTGGGGAGGGGGACGGGGCCATTTTCCCGACGGCCCACAGTGCTCGTGACCTCGAGTTTGTGAATTCAGGATAAAAATGAGTTTAGGCAAAGGCAGCTCTGCTTTTGGAGAGAACTTGGTGTTTCAGAACATGAACAGGGCTCCTGCAGAAACTACTGCTTTGGGTCTTTGCAAATGACTAGTGCGCCACTCCCGGATGACCATGAACACAGCAGCAGGCAATGGCGCCAATGGGTCCCGGGGGTAACAGGTCCCGAGGGAGGCACTGGGGCGGCTGGGCTGGACACAGAAGGACTCAATGGAGCCGTGGGGCCATGACCTGCAGTGCCCGCTGACCCCGCCACACCTCGGGCACCTTCCGGGGACTGTGGACAGGAGCCCCACAGCCTGACGTCACTCAGACACCACAGGCCTTGTCACCCATGGGTTTCCTCCTCGAAAGTAGGGAGCCCGAGCGACTCTGCCCTGGCCCTGGGGGACCCGGTGCTATGGGTGGGGGTCTGGAGGAGCCCCAGTTCCTGAGCCGAGAGGTCTCTGGCTCCTCAAAGTCTTCACAGAAGGGAGCACAGCAGCAGCAAGTGGAGCAACGCTGCAGCATTGCAGCTCTGTCTAGAAGGCCAGAATCCCCTAGGGACAGAGGTACAGCCTGCTGCTGCCCAAGACCTGGTGGCCTGGCAAGGGAGAGCAGGCAGTGGGGACACTGGTGTCAGCCACACCTGGAATTTTTCCTGCTTTTTTGATGCTGGGGATGGAACCCAGGGCCTTGAACATGCTAGGGAACCATTCAACTGCTGACTTATATTCTCAGGCCCTTGTCAGCATTATTTTGAGATAGAATCTTATTAAGTTGCCTGGGGTGGCCTAGAAGTTGCAATCCTCCTGCCTCAGCATCCTGAGTAGCAGGCTTTATAGGTGCATGCACTGCACCCAGGGAACACTTAGCATGTTAAGTTCAAATGGCCTTGCCATCCTACTAGGCAGCCCTGGCCCACTCTATGTGTGCCACAGCACCTCTGCCTCCGCCCTGCGGGGTGGGAGGGTCCACTGGGCCACACACCCATGGGCACCTCCTGGTGGGCCACCTGCAAGTCGGTGGGAGGAGAAGCCAGGACTCCAGCACCCAGGGGAACGTGGAGTGGACTCATAGCACGAGTTACAGCAGACTCAGCTCATCAGTGAGGGAGGCGGCTCGCAGAGCCAGCAACATGAGGGGCCACAGCAGGGTGGCAGCCATGCCCCCGGTGGGGAGGCTGGAACGTCTCAGCCCAGGGAGACAGAGACACTGGGCCAGTGGGGCAGAGCCACGGGCGGAGAGAGACAGGGACTGGGGGGACACAGGCCGGGGCACTGGGGAGTGGCACCGATGGGAGGGGCAGTGCCCTCTGACGGCACAGTGGCGTCATTGGGGATGGGCCGCACACACAACCACTGGGCTTCCTGCGTGGCAGGGAGGACCCACCCCGCCTACCTTATTTTTTCTTCACAAACTGCACGCACGAAATCCTGGACATGAGGCTGGGTGAAGTGCTGGTCGTAGTAATCCAGCAACTTGGAGTATATGGTGGGCACTGCCATGAACACATTAATCCGTGGAGTTTCAGAACTAAGGAACTTTTCCCAAACCTAGAAAGACAAAAGGAAGCCGGGTGAGGGCCAGAAAGGCCGATGGGGACATGCAGAGTGTGCCCGGTCCCACGGCCCGGCTCTGAACAGCCTTCCCAGTCAGATCAGAGGCCCACGGCGAGAGGCCACAGTGTGGGGGACCCGTGCGTCTGGCCCCAGGGAGGGACAACCGGACAAGAGGAGTCAGGGCCAAGGTTCCACCTGCAGCTGGGCAGTGGCGCCCCAGGGCTCCTCCAGCTCCAAGGCACGGGGGAGCCAGCAGCAGCCATGGTGCCACTGCAAGCTGAGCCCAGCACGGTGCCCAGCACAAGAATGCCCGTGAGACTCACCACCTCCAGATTATGCATTGGTTAGGTGTTGTGTCACCCTAAGGACCCTTGAGAACAGCCGGTGGCTGGGGTGGCCACACCACACCAGGGTGGTGTTGACCACCAGGCAGAGACCAGTGGCCTGAGGAGTCCGCACCCTCTCGCCTGCAGGGTGACCAGACGAGGACCAGGACCAGGACCAGGACCAGGACCAGGACCAGGACCAGGACCAGGACCAGGACCAGGACCAGGCAGGGGACTGGAACACATGCAACTGTTCAGTAGCAGCTCTTCTGACTGGGCCACGGCTTCAGTGCACATCCCCGGCGAGTTCACCGGGCCAAAACTGGCGAGCAGACCTGACATAACATGTGGAAGGCAAAGGACCGAAATAGGTCTGCAAAGAAAGGTACGAGTGGAGGACGCACAGCTCCCAATTCCAGACCGACTCCAGCAGCAGCAGCCGACCCGTGTGGCCCTGGTCAGGGCGCAGACCCAGGGCGCGGAGCGGGATGAGCAGATACGGACAGTCAGGCACCCAGCTGGCAGACGGTCACCAGGGAAGGGTCCCCAGCAAGGGCACCTGGCCTCGGGACAGTGGGTGCGGTGGGTTCAGCCCTGCCACACTCCACACCTGACCTCCCACACGGGACCGAGACCGGAGGTACGAGCTAAGACGGAAGCAGGACTTGGAGAGAGACGAGTCTGTCCCATCACCCCTGTGCCCCCGGAGCCATCACTCCATGCTCTGGTGCAGACACAAGGATGACTGTGTCCTGCAGGCCCAGTTCATGACAATGTTCTCATGCGAGCCACAAGACAGTGCCTTCCTTCAAGGCACAGTTATAGAACAGTCTGCCCTCATCCCATTCCGGTAAACTCACTTGCTATGCACTAAAAAGCCCTCTCCCTCCAACAGTGTACACAAGCTGGAGCTCCCTCTGTTCAATGCTCTTCCTTTGGACAGGAGTCCGTTGAGCTGGTGCACACCTTAAACCTGAAATAAATCCTCCTGACTCCCATTGGTCTCTCCTGTCTCTTGGAATTCTGTTTCTTTGTTTTGTTTTGTTTTTTATTTTTTGAGACAGGTCCTCAACTCTATAGTTTAGGCTGGCCTTGAACTCATGGCTATCCTCCTGCCTCAGCCTCCTGAGTGCTGGGATTATAGGCATGTGCCACCACGCCCAGCTCTCTTGGAATTCTGTAACAAAACCACAATGCTTCTAGGCAAAAAACCAAGAAAATCTTTAAGACCTTTGGTTGGGGGAAGATTTCTGGGATGTGACACCAAAACTAAAAACTACAGGATTATGGGCCAGGGATTTAGCTCAATGGTTCCAGCGCCTGACTTGCAAGCACAAGGTCCCAAGTTCGATCCCTGGTACTCAAAAAAAAAAAAAAAAAATCTAAAATGAATGCATTGATTAGACTATGATGAGTATCAAAAACTATAGGATTAAAAAGTTGGTAAAACAGATGTTACCAAAATTAAATACAAAAAGACATCATTAAGAAAATGCGAAGAGCCAGGTATCATAGAACACACCTGTGATCCCAGCACTCAGGGGAGGCTGAGGCAGGAGGATCACAACATAGTAAGACCCTGACTCAAAATAAAAGCTGAAAGGGGCTGGGAATGCAGCTCAGTGTGAGGCTCTGGGATCCCCAGTACCGCAGAACAAAACAGAAGAAAGAAGGTGAAGCCAGGGCAGGGGAGCACACCTGTGCTGCGAGGCACTCCGTCTGCAACAATGCTCAGAGGCAGCAGGAGCCGGGAAGAGCCATGAGCTGCCCTGGGAGACACCAGCCATTCCCACCAGATCTTGGTGCCTGTGGAGGAGGAGGAGGAGCCCAGAAGAAAGGGGCACTGCACCAAGGGCACCGTGGGCAGCAGCCTTTCCTGCTCCGTGCTGCCCATGGCCAGCAGGAGGGACAGACTGCAGGGCCCCAGCTCCCTGGGCATCAGCCGCAGGCACAGCAGGTGAGGCCGAGGCACCCAGCACAACCTGGCCCATCGGCAGGGGCTGCGCTGCACACAGGGCCTGGCACGGCAGACCCTGGCCACTCCCTGCACCTCCACCCTGTGTCCTGGCTGAGCAGTGTGGCTCCCTGGGGGCTCCACAGGGCCCACTCCTGTCAGCGATGCTATGACGGGGCCCAGACCTCACCAGCTGCTGAGCAGAAGGAACAGGCCCAGGGCCGATGCAGACCCAGCTGCCCATGCCCCAGGTCACCCAGGCACAGCAACACTTGGGTCTGGTCAAGGAGTGTGCAGTCCCAGAGGGGCCGAGGGACTGCTTCTGGTGCTTAGTGGCTGACCCTGAGCCTCGGTGGACCCCACACGGCACGCCTGCCCTTGCTCCCCAGTGTTCCGCCACCCTCCCTGCCTCCTGGGCTGCCACCTGCACACAGCAGGCTGCCATCGCCACTGAGCGGGCTGGCGGTGGGAAGGGCTCTGTAGCTCCAGAGTTCACCCAGAGCTGCGTGTCCCTCCACGGCCACACTTTTGGGGCCTGAAAGGTTCCTCAAGACACAGTGACAAGCATTTTACCCCTGCAGGCCACCTCTGCCTGAGGCAGCAGTCACAGCTGCTTCCATGGGGACTGGCACGGCCCAGACAGAGGAGACGGCACCAGGTCACAGTGCAGGAGTCCTGGGGGCCGCTGGACCCAGTCGGGCCCAGCCAGCGCACCACCCACGAGGCCGCAGCGTGGCTCTGAGATGCAGCCCAACCGCAGAGGATCAGCAGCAGCTGACCCCAGCCAGCCTCTGCTCTCCGCTGCTGCCGTCGCTGTGGCCACGTGGACAGCGGCACTCCTGCCGTGTCACTGCACAGACACCGACAGCCCACTGGCCCCACAGAGCAGGGGACCTGAAGCAGCACGCTGGGCCCTGTCACTTCCCTTCTGCCCACACACACACAGCCTTAGGCCGAACCCAGGAGCCGGCACTGCTGAAAGCAGGACACTGCCAATACACGCTTCTAAATCTGCAAAGACCTAACTCACAGGTTACAGGAGACAGTGCGATCTCCAGCCACAGTGCGGACTTGTTTAGCATCACTCTGGCTGCACAGATTCGAGAGAACCCCAGTGAAGTCTGAGAGCCATACAGGGCTGAGATTTGGGTCCTTTCACGCCAATCATGGGCCTGCAGTGTCTCCAGAAGAGGCCCCTGGAGGCCCACGGGGACAGCAACACCCAAAGATCCTCAGCGGGCTGCCTCAGCCTGCCGGTCACCACCGAGGCCCCTGAGGCCAGGCCAAGGTGACTGCTCCTCATGCCCGAGGCCGGGGGCTGGAGAGGTGTGGGGACAGAGCAGTGGGGCGCACAGGCTGGGCCTGGAGGGAAGAATCCGTAAGTCCACACAGTGGACAGTGGGCAGCCTGTGACCAGACAGGAAGCGCCTGGTGGCAGCAGAGGGCACAGCCACCACGCTGCCCACCCAGCACGGAGGGGCCACCCCCGAGGCACTGTGGTCAGGACCCATCACCATCCAACCCCAGCACCCCAGAGAGAAGGGGTTCCCCAGACTCACCTTCCCCCAGTACTGGGGGTTGAACCCGGGCCTCTGCACTGAGCTCCATCCCACCCTTTCTATTTAGAGACAGGGTCTGGCTGAGTTGCCTGGGCTGCGCCTGAACTGCGATCCTCCTGCCTCAGCCTTTTGGGCATGGGGCTGCTGGTGTGTGGCGCCATGCCTGGCCAGACTCACCTGTAAGCCTTTATATTTCCCCAAGACCGAGAGCTGCATGCGCCACGTGAGCCACAGTCGTCAGTGAGAACACATGGCCCTGAAGGGCATTTGCCTCATGGTGTCCCTGCCGGCCGAGTGCCTCCATTAGGGCCCGCTCAGCCCGCGGGTGGCGCTTCAAGAGAACGTGGTGATGACCAGGCAGCCGGGGCGCTTCCCAGCCCAAGGCGCTGCCAACACTGCCCTGCGGCCATGGTCGTCCCCGCTGGCAGAAAGGCTGCAGTCCCGAGCGGTCACCCAGCCCAGGCTGCATCTGACACAGCTCAGCCTCCCCGTCCGGCCCGGCCCTGGGTCCACTGCCTGAGCCTGTGCCGTGAGGCCACACACACAGCTGCCAGGGGCCCAGCAAGCACATCCAGGGCAAGACCCATGGAGCCTCCGTCATGTGCCCACTGGACGTGACACCGGCTCCAGCAGACTGGCGCCAGACTCCCAACCTCGGTGCTGGGGGCTGTGTCACCCCCGGGGCACCCACCCAGGGTCTGCAGCCACCCCACTCACCTGCTGGGCGCTGAACTCGGGCAGCATCACGCAGGTGGCCCCCACCCAGAGCGGGCACAGCAGCTTGTTGACCACGCCGTGCATGTGGTGCAGCGGGAGGACGTGCAGGATCACGTCGTCTCTCGTCCACGCCCAGGCATGGACCAGCCCAGTCACCTGCAGGGCCAGAGCACAGCTCAAGGACAGTGTGGGGTTCAGAGGGCCCAGGAGGGGAGCAGCACAGTGGTCAAGCCTGGCGCTGCAGAGCTCTGCCCAGGCGGGCACTGGAGTCAGCACAGAAGCACCACCCAGGACGGCCGGCAGGCGGCAGATGAAGCCCGAAGGACTCCAGGCACAGGTCCCAGTTGCCAGTCCTGTGCGGCTGGTCCCCGACACCCCGCCCCAGTGCACAGCACACAGGGGTCCACTCTGCCCTCCTGCAGCCCCTGACCTCTCTACACTACACAGTGCTTCACTGCTCTGGCCCCGAGCAGGGCTGGAGGTCACCCGGCTGCTCAGCAGGGTCAGCAGGGTGGTGACCGGTGTGATCGACGCTACAGAAGGGCAAAGGCAAGTCCCCGGGAAGCCCAGCCTGTCCCCAGGGCTGTAGGGACTGAGCCCTGCCGGAGCAGCTCAGATGCACGCACCGTGGCCGTGAGGCTGCCATGGGTGCTCAGCACGCCCCTGGGCCTCCCTGTGGTCCCACTGGTGTAGAGGATCATGGCGCCCCGTTCTCGCCACTTGTGCTTCTGCTCTGGCTCCGCTGCGGGCTCCTCCACAGCCCCATGGTAGACGTCGGGAGGGAGAGACAAGAGTGGGAGCCCCAGCCTCCCGGCGACTGGGCCCACCAGCGGCACATGCTCCGGGCTGGCCAGGACCACGGAGCTGCGGGAGTCCTGGATGAAGTACTCCAGCTGTGGCTCGGGGTGCTTCCAGAAGAGGGGGACAGCGATGCCACCGCTCACCCACGAAGCCCACTGGGCCACGACATAGGAGACATCGTTGGAGCACAGGAAGGAGATCCGTTCGTCCTGCAGGTCTCCGTCCATGCAGCCACGGAGCCTGCAGATCTCCAGGGACAGGCGCAGGCTGCGGTGGTACAGGTCCCGGTAGGTGTGGCAGCCGTGCTGGTCAACCAGGGCGATCCTGTCCCCAAAGGCCAGGGCCTTGGTGAAGACAGGGCCGGCCCTGTCAGAGCGGGCAGTGGGGGCCCTGTGCAGGAAGCGGCCTCCTCGGTGTCTCCCAGGTGCCGGACCGCAGGAGGCCGCAGCCCAGACCAGGTGCCGGGAGGGCAGAGTCATGCGGAGCAGCATGGCGCTGAGAAGCATCCTGTGGGGTCACCTACGTGCTGGCGAGGATGGACAGGCGTTAGGGCCACCGGCGGCCCCGCAAGAGCTGAAGCCCCTGCAGACCCCACCCTGCAGGGCCTGCACAGAGTAAATCCCATGCCCCAGGGATTTCCACATCCAGTCTCAGCTCCTCCTTTAACCTCTGGTTTAAAGATTTCAACATCATGCAAGACCCTGACGCAGAGAAACTTGGCTAAACCAAGGGAAGCAAAGAAACTTCAGTGCCCGTGAAAGTGACTCCTCAGAGCGTGTTTGGGAACCTGAGCCGGGACCACTTGGGCAGCGATGTGGGTGCCATGGGAGCTGCGTGGACCCTGGCACCTGTGGGCCATGCCCCGAGCCACCACCACCACCACCTGAGCAGACACAGGGAGGCTCTCGGGAATGCTGTGGCACAGCTGAGCTTTATCACTGCTTCTAAAGTTGATTAAGTATGTTTTCAGTGCTGTACTCCACGCAGGCCAGGCAGGGGCTCCGAGGGGGCTCTGCGTGTGGGGAGAGTGGCTGGCATCAGGTTGAGAGAGCTCTCCCTGCTCCCCAAACACGACCACTACACACTGGCCGAGACACCAGCACGCAGGCACTCCCAGGAGGCCGGGCCGTGACCACCTGCTCTAGCTCCCACAGGCGTCGCTCACAGGCCACCCAGGCGGGTGCCATCCAGCTCTACACAGAGGGCACTGCCCAGGCAGGGCAGGCTTGTGACCCTGCACCCTCCTTCTCGGGCCGACACCCTGCCCGCTTTCAGTCCCTTGCCAACTCCTTCCTGCCTTGGCCTTGCGCTAGGAGAAGGGGTCACCAGCCTCCAGGGAGCCCCTTGGGCCTCTGCTGCCCCTGCCCAGGGTAACTTGTGACTCTGACCACATGGGCCCAGGAGGACCTGAGTGTTACTCCGACAGCGCTAACAACATTAACACATCTTGGTGCTTTCACCTGTGACACCTCCTTCACCAACCGCGGCTGTTGACAGAGTGGCCACTCTTCCCCTGCTCTGCAGCCTGTCCTACACCAGACAAGGGTCCAGCAGTGCTGTCCCCTGGGCCGTCCCTCCCAGCAAGACCCGAGCCCGCTTCAGCAGGAGAAACTGAGCCTGATGCGCAGCCACCGTGGGCAGACTGACTGCTCCCATGGGGCCCCGGGACCCCAGATGCCACCGATGCCCAGGACCATGTGCTGTGGTCCCAGACTGCACTTGGGCGTGGCAGTCAGCATTCCACCGGTGGAAGCCGTGTGCCTCGGCCCCTCCCTGCAGGCCCAGGGTGATCAGGCAGTGGCTGCCACCTCGGCAGCTCCAGGGCCTGAGCTGGACCTGCATGGGGTCTGCTCTCCCCTGCTCTGCGCTCAGTGACTCGCCGGGGGAAATCGAGCATGTTCCTGCCTTTTATATGCGCTGAGCAGTTTTGGTCTGGACTCAGAAAACAGATTATACACACTTCCTAACTACCCAACAAAACACACTCCACACCATAAAGTCGGCCGGAGCCACAGTGCCCTGTGTGCTTGAGCTCTGCGACGCCTAGTATCTGTGTCTGAGTCCTCTCGGGGCGGCAGGTTTCTCCTCAGCCGGGAGCTCGCACAGGGATGGGAGCCTCCGGCCAGAGCGGGAGGGGCCCACGCTGCTCGTCCATTCTGGATCCCCCAGCGCTGCAGCCACGACGCGGCTGACGTGGGCCGCTCTGCCACAGCCTGGACCTCTGCTTCGACAGAGAAACTTCGCAAACGCAAGGGAGCAGCGGGCGCGAGCCCAGAGCAGAGGAGGGCGTGGGCGTGAGAGGAATGCAGCTCGGGAGACGGGGCACGTAGAGGGTGGGGAAACGTCTAAGCTAAAGGTAAGGGTAAAACCCAAATATTCCCACGCAGTAGAGAGTATGGGTGATTTTATTTTCTTAGTACTTCTCAGTTTTTTCCAACTTTTTATAATCAGAAAGAGAAAGGTAGTGACACTTACTTTTTAAAAATAGTGGGCTGGGGACTTAGCTCAGGGGTTCCACCGCCTGCCTCGCAAGTGCAAGGTCCCGAGTTCAATCGCTGGTACCAAAAAAAAAAAATAGAGATACTTCAACTTCACCATTAATTTTTTTATACCAAACAACAACAACGATAAAAAAGACAAAGCCAGGCATGGTGGTGCCTGGCACACATCTGTAATCCCAGCCCTCTGGGAGCCTGAGACAGGAGGATCACAAGTTTGAGCCCAGTCTGGGCAGCTTAGCACCTTAGAGAGGCTGTGTCTAAATATTTATCAATTGATACTAGGGATTGAATCCAGGGCCTCTGCCCTGAGCCACATTCCCAGTTCTTTTTTTTTACTTTTTATTTTGAAACAGGATCTCACTCAGTTGCTAAATTGCAAGGCTGGGCTAGAACTTGCAATCCTCTAGCCCCAGAGAGCTGGGATTACAGGATGCACTGCCACACCCAGGAAAACCCTGTCTCAAAAATAGAAAACAGGCTGAGAATACAGTATATCCCGACTTGGGAACAAGTTCCATTCTGTGCAATGAACATTCGTAAATCCGACAGTGAGCCTTAGACACCTTTGACACAAATACGCAATGTAAAGCATCAAAAACTTCACATGTCCCGTGATCGTGTACTTGTGCTTGAGAATTGTGAAACGGGGCTCTTGTTGCTTTTGCTGTCTCCAGCTGACACGAACTGTTGCTCCTCTGCTACCCTGCCTTGGAACCAGCTGATTATGGACTGAAATCTCTACGAACTAGTCAGGTGTGGTGACACATGCCTGTAATCCCAGCACTTGGGAGGCTGAGACAGGAGGATCACTGTAAATTCAAGGCCACCCACCCTGGGCTATATATGAATTCAAGGCAAGCTTCAACTGCACAGTAAGATCCTTTCTCAAAACAAAACAAAAACCACTTTCTGACAAACAGCTTGACTATAAGGGCAACATTAGCAACTGTATACTTGGTTAACCTGGTAAACAGAACCATAACCATTTAATCAAAGTTAACAGTACCCTTAAAGAGATGCCCTGAAAAGGACATAATGTTATTCCTGTGGTACACCTGCCCAAACTGCATTACCCGAATCTAATCATGGGGAAACATCAAGTAAACCCAAGTGAAGGATTTTCGATCTGATGTCTGCCTGCAATCTTAAAAAATAAAGCAAGTTTGCGAGAGATAAGGGAAGCATGAAGACCTGATCAAGATTAAGAAGACTGGGGCCGGGCATGTAGCTCAGTGGTTCTGTCGCCTGTCTGCCTGCCTTGCAAGCACAAGGACCTGAGTTTGATCCCCGGTACCACAAAAGAATGACAAGATTAAAGAAGACTGAAGAGAAATAAGCAATGAAAAAAAAGAATTGTGACAATGGTTGAATGGTTGATGTTATAGGAACAAGTGACATCACCATCTCTTCGCCTTGATTCAATCTTAGTTATTTCACTTCTGCTGCCATGGTCATTGCTCTGGTCCCGGCATCCCCACATCCCCACTGCTTCTCCTCTTCCCCCGGACTCCCTGGGCTCTGACGGACTCGGTGCCGCTGCGCACTGTCGCTCCCCACAGTGAGCACGCAGCCTTACACTGTGAGTGTCCGGCACACGCGTGAGCCGCTTCCGCCATCTGTTCGCATCTATGAATGTTCGTAATGCGAGGCCCATTCAGGTCTGAAAGTTCGCAACTCGAGTGTTCATAAGTAGGGGATTTGCTGTATAGCTCAGGGCAAAGGCCCTGAATTCAACCCCCCATATGGCAGAAAGGGGTGGGGATTTTTGCTCTCGATGGTGGATATACAAGGTATTTGTCACTGTAGCTGTTTTTCAAAATGACAGAGGCAAATAAAATTCTTTTTTTAATTAAACCTGCTGGTTCAAAAAAGGTTTGTGCAGATAATGAAGAGCTAAGCTCTGACAGGGTGAGCTCAGGATAGGGCACAGGTCCCTGGCCGTGGAGGTCTGGGTACCCCTGGATCCCACCAATTCCAGGGACTCCCTGAGGGTGGGTGGGGTGGGAGCCCAAGCAGCCAGCCAGGCAGCAGCACCAGCGGGGTCATCTCAGGACTCGGGCAGGCCGAGCTGGGTACTGACCTGGGGCCGGCTCTCTCCGGGGCTCCAGAGCCCTGAAGGTTGGCGGCATTCTGGCCCCGACAGCCCCGAGCAGCCCACAGGCTGAGGACAGGCCCAAGGCGGAAGGGGCTGGGGCCCACAGGGAGGATGGCCACTGGGCCTGACGGGTGAGAAGGGGCCGGGGAGGCCGCAGGGGAGAGGAGGGGCTCCTCAAGGCCCTCCAGGCCAGTAACCTGAACTCGAAGCAGCGGGGTGGCGGCCTGCCTGCAGCCCTGCACTCTCCCGGCACAGGCCCTCCGGTCACAGCCAGCCACAGAGGTAGAGTCTGCTGGGGCCGACGGCTGCACCTCCCCTTCTGAATGCCCGGGGCTCCCTGGCACAAGCAGTGTTTCAGCCTGGCCGGCACTACCCACCTGGCCCAGGCAGCAGCACGCATACCTGCCCGAGGCGCTGCACTTGGTCGGACCGAGAGGCCCATGGTCCTGCAAGACTGGGGCTCACAGGACGGGATGCAGAAGGCAAGACCTCCCGGGCTTCTGACCACAGGTCCTGGCCACACTGCTGGGACTCGCCGGGCCTAGTGGCTTCCAGCACCAGCGACCACAGCACTTCTGTCCAGGCGGGACGCGGGGAGGACAGAGTTGAGTCCACATAGTGGACAGGGACTCCGAGGGGCGAGGAGCCTGACCTCAGCACGGCTCCCTGGGAGGATGCTGCCCAGAGCAGGCGCCCTGCTGATCAGCCCACTCGGGCTCCCGTCTGCCGCTGGAGAGTGGGGAGTCTACACGTCCCCGGTGTGCAGGGCCATTGGCAAAATCACAGTTGTAAGAAACAGGTGTTGAGCTGCCTTCAGGGCAGCACACCCAAGTCAGGAAACCCGGAGGGGAAGCACGCTCGACACCCACCCAGGCCGGGAAGCGAAGGGCCCCTCATACACGCTGTCTGAAGCACTACAGCGCCTGTGCTGGAGGAGGAGGAGGAAGAGGAGGAGGAGGAGGAGGAGGAGGAGGGTCAGAGCCAGGGCCGGGACAGGGCAGGGAGTCCCCGGCAGGATGCGGCCGACCTTTCATTGTGGCCGGGGCGCCATCGGGCCACCAACCTCGGTCCGAGGCCCAGGGAAGGGCTGGGCCGCACTGAAGGGCCTCTGAGCCCACGCTCCCCGCCCTGCCACTCACCTCGCTGGCCTCCGAGTCATGCGCCAAAGTCACCGTGGAAGTCGGGCTGCTGGGCAGGCCTGGCCGGAACTGCGTCCGGCACCCAAAAGCATCCCCAGTGAGATGTGTCCGTCACCCAATGGTGTCCCTGTGCCCCAGTGCCCTGGCGGTGGGTTCCAGGCACAAATGTTCCAGCCTATCCAGGTCCCTGTGTGCAGATGTCACCAGGCCCTGCTGTCCTGATGGGGCTGTGGGCAGCTTATATAGTGTTCACTGAACGCGACAGTCAGGGACCCAAGGCAGTGTCGGGCACCCGTTCCGCCTCGGCCTCCGGAGGGAGAGCAGAGCCCACCCAGCGCCCGCAGGTGCCCTGCCGGCTCTGCCGCTTGTCTGGCCAGGGTGGGCATAGGGTGGGAGGCAGCTTTGCAGCTGTGGGCTGTCCACACCAGCCCTCCAGGACCCCGCATGTGCGCAGAGACACCGTCCTTGTCCTTGGGAGGCCTCGGCAGATTCTCCCTCCCCAGGCCGCAGCCTCTGCTGCCCCAGGCTTTGTCTGCTCCCTATGCTCTTGCTGGGCTGCCTTCCAGCGTGGCTACCAGGCAGGAGATCCCACGCCCGGAGTCACAACATCCACTTTTGATTCTGGTGCTGGGGGTGGAACCCAGGGCCTCCTGGGTGTTGGGCAGGGGCTCTGCCACTTGGCCACACCACCAGCCCCTTTTCACTTTTTGAGACAAGTTCTCACTGAGTTGTCAGGACTGGCTCTGAACGTGTGACTCCCTGGATCTTTAGGGTCCACGATGGAGAGTCCACGATGTGGGCAGGGAGCTTTAATCAGTGTGCTGTGCTGGGAAGCACGGACCAAAATGCTCACAATCTGCCTTCCAGGGGCTGGAAGAGCTTTGCGGGTTCATAGAAAAGGGGACAGAGGCGGGGTTGGAGTCTGCACAGCTGGCCTCATCTGGCTGCCCTGCGTCCGGCCATTTGTTCCTAGCAGCTCTGGGGGAGCCAGCAGCACTTGGGGGCAACTCTGTTCCCATGGTGAGGTGATAGCTTTGGGGTGGCCTTCCTAGGTGCCGGGAGGCCTGTAGGGCTCTGCTCCTCCTGGATCAGGGTGACTGCCATTGTAGGGCAATGACAGGAGATGTCTGGTGTCCCCACAGGGTTTGTAAAAGCTGGTGCTGATGTCCTTGCAAATCCAGAGCACTGTTTATTTGGATGTCGGCATCCTCAGTCTCAAAGGGGATAAGACAGGCTGGGTAAATTAAGGGCTCAGGACCTCACATTCCAGACACCCCTTAAGCGAGTAGCATGCCTGGGAGCAGAGCTGGGCAGGGTCTGACCCAAAGCCTTGAGTGGTAGCGAGCAGACACAGAGATGAAGGCAGACAGGCCACGCCTCACCCTGCTGTCATACAGGTCCAGCCTCTATGGCCCTGTTACACTCTTGCCTCCGCCTCCCACACAGGAGGGATCACAGGCATGTGACAAGGCCTCTGGCCCAGAGTTCACTTCAATAGGCCCAGGGGATACTGGGTCAGAATGGACTCTGCAGCTCAGGACTGCAACTCTTTGTCAGCCCCGTGAGGTCCATTCAGACTGCAGATTCCTGAGCCTCCTGAGGCTCCCAGGCTTGCTGCTGTGGCCTCTGCTTCAAGCCCCTGCATAATTACACAGCCAGAGCTCGAAAACCTCTCCCATTGGCCTGGGCTAGGGCAGGCTCTTAGGCGATTGACTGGATATTTCTCCTCCAGGGATAGAGGAACAGGAGTGACCTCTAATATTGGGGCACACATGCCACCTCGGCCAGGACACCATCTTCCCTGCAGCCCTGCTTCCGGCTTCTGGGATGCTAAGAGCTCCACCTGGACTCACACCTGGACATGGCATGGCCAGGGCAGCACCTGTCACCTGGGCCACAGGAGCTGTCAGGGCCCGGCACACTCAGACACAGCAGCGGAGGGGAGGTGCTGGAGGCAGAGCAGCTGTGGCATCGACAGGGCAAAACGCCCAGCCTGGGCTTCAGCTCCCGACAGCCACTGCAGTGGCCACTTGCAGGCACAAGCACCCAGGAATGACCAGATGACTGAGAACAGACTGACCTACGAGACGCAGGCTACGACAGTCCACAAGAATGATGGCAGGCATGGGACAGCCCAGGGGAACCCTGCAGGAGCCGTGGTCAGAGTCTCAGGGCTTTGTGGTACCCCCAGAGCCAAGCGCAGGAGGCTCAGACAGAACAAGCAGGGGCCCAGCAGAAGAGCCGGAGACACCGCACCTGCTGGGTGACAGAGGAAACAGCGGGGCAGTCGCTCACACAGGACATCTGTGTGGTCCCCCCCCACACTGTGCAGGGCCACGCTCGCCCCCAGCAGGACAGAGGGCGGGGAGGACACAGCCTGCCCACACCCTGCTGGCCCTCCTGGGTCAGTGCTGTGCAGGATCAGTGCCCGTCCTTCGGCCTCCTGCCCAGCATGAGGGGCCACAGTCCCCACAGTTCCTGCCCCATGTCCAGCTGAGGCCCTGCAGATGTCACCAAAGCCTGGCAAGAGGCCCGGCCCAGTTGAGTTGCGTCCTGATGCCCAGAACCCACGAGAGGTGACGGTGCTGCTGGAAGCCACTACGTTTCAGGGGACCAGCAGCCCGCTGTCACCGGGAGAAATCCCTCGCTGGGCAGCACCCTCCCTGAGGAGAGAGCCCTCCGTGCGGCGGCTCAGTGACAGTGGGTTCCGGAGGGCACAGTGAGCCCCCCAAACCGGCAGTCAGAGAGCTGGCCGGAAGCACAGGATTCGCAGGCCCTGAGACCGTGGCACAGTTCACATCAGGACGCGATGGCACCCATCCGGTCGCCCTGAAGCACTGAGTCCCGGATGCTGGCGGGACCCATACTAGAGTGGTGGGCACCCAGAGGCCTCCCCCAGAGACTGCGAGGAACACGCGCCGGCCCGCTCCCCACTGTGCAGGCGCAGCGTGGCAGGCGCCGTGGGCACCACTCCACCTGCGTCCTCCTGCCGGGCTCATTTCCCTCCTTCCCTAGGCCCGGCTTGAGGGAAGGTGGCCCAGGCCTAAGCCGAAGGTGAATCATGGTTAACCCAGGCCAGTCACAGGTCCGCTCGCCCCTCAGGGATTCTGCCAGGAGTGAGGGTGCAGCCGGGGCCACCAGGAGCCAGCGGGGTCAGGGAGCAGCCTCTGTCCCCTCTCCTTAGGGAGGGCTGGCCCAGGTGCCCAGGTCTGGGCAGCTTCCGAACAGGGTGAAGGTGCTCGCAGAGCTCCTGGCCCAGCCCTCTGCCTTTCCCCTGTTCCTCGGTGTCCATCCCAGGCCCTGCAGTGAGGATGTGGCACCGGAGGCCAGGAGCCTGGCAGACGGCTCCCACGTCTCAGCCCGGCGCAGCCTTCCATCCCGCCTGCCTGCGTAACTGTCTGTGGTCATCACACCTCACAGCGGAGGGCGTCTGCCTGAAGCCCAGGCCTGGTGTGGGCGCTGGGAGGCAGCAGGACCCCTGGAGGGCTTTGCCTCCCCCCATGAAGACACTGGCCACGTCCATGCTGCATGGGTCAGAAACTCTGCTCGGCTTTCCCTTGTGGTGAGGCAGATGCCGACCCGTCCTGCCACGCAAGCCGGCCGGCTGTCCCTGCTCCTCTCCTCCAGTCAGTCTTGTGGGCGATCACAGCTTCCTTTAAATCCTGACAAGTACCATTCGCTGGGCTGAACGAAGAGCAAAGCAGACAAGGTACCAGCTAACTCAAGTTCCCTGAGACTCGCCAGGCCTCGGCCACTCTTGCCCCAAGGGCACACATGAGTGAGCAGTGGCGAGCTTCTGGTGGCTGTCCTCCCACCCTTGTAGCCCCAGGCCCGGTCCAGGGGCCGAGGACTTGGATATGTGGCTGGGCAGCATGTGTCCTGCCTGGGCTTGAGGCAGCTCCAGAACTGGGCAGCTCCAGAGTCCTCAGAACTGCAGGACTCTGCCAAGGGCCTGACCCCACATCTGTGCTGTTACCACAGCCTGCAGCGGTGTAAGGAGACAAAGCTACAAGGTGGCCAGGCCCACGTGGGTGCCCAGGGCATGGAGCACCCACAGCTGGCCCATGCGGGACACCTTCCTCCACAGAGCCTGGAGTGAAAGCCTCGCCAGTGAAATCGCTGAGCACCAAACACGGGCCACGGCGCCGCATACTGACTTGGTCGCACCAGTGCGTGCATGGATGCCGCTGCCACTGCTCCGCCAGTGACCGGTGGCCACGGTGCCGTTTCTGGGGACTGGAAAGCCAATGTGTTTCCAAGCCCTCTGCTGGCTTCCCGCCTGCCCTCTGCCTGCTGCCTTTGCCACCCCTCCCATGACTCACCACCCAGCACCAGACTCCAGGCGCCACCTCATCATCGTTGGAGCGGTGAACCTTCCGGGGCTGGCACTTGGGCCAGGCCGGGGCAGGTGCCATGCGGCCCTAAGTGCCGTGCCCAAGGTCACGTGGCTGCCTGGTTCCCGGAGTCCTGAGCCTCAGTTCTGCATTCCAGAGAGTGAAGCCGCTGGCATTTGGGGCGGGATGAAAGCCCTGAGAACCTAGGCCTGGAGGCTGAGTCAGGGCCACCACACACCCAGGACAGGGGACCCAAGAGGCAGAGAGGCTCCTGGTGACCTGGGCTGGAATGGGGACGCCAGGAGCCACCAGGGAGGGTGGGTGGAGATGCAGATGGCCCGGGGCGGGGGGACAGGGACCCACAGGTGTGGCCTGAGACCCCCTCCCCACAGGAAGTGCACTGTTCAGGGACAGAGAACACATGTTTCCCTGTGGACCACGGTAGCTTCCCATGGCAGAAGCGTGTCCTCCCTGTCCTCAGAGCCGGAGCCTGCAGGGCAGGATGTTGTGGGCTCTGCCCAGTCTGCACAAGCCCCCTCCTGCGGTCTCCTCTCGGTGTGAGGGCACTGGGCACAGCACTGGGGTCACCAGCCTCCAGAGGGCCTCATCCTAACTTGACCACATCTGCAAAGACTGTTTCCAAGTAACATCACATGGTGGGGCTCCCGGAGGGTATGAATTTTGGGGACGCCTCACCCCAGTCCCATGGGGCACCGCATGCAAAGGCCTGGCGCTTCCCTGGGGACTCCGCCCCGGACGCCTGGATTCTTTGTGAAGAAGGGGCCGGGCCGGCTGCTCCTGCCGAGGGTGCCCCAGAGCCTTGCAGCACAAGTCGCCCCTCCTGAAGCTCTCTGGAAGCCAGCATGCCACTGCATCCTTTCCCAGTGAAATTCTTCCTTATTACCAGGTTAATTTAGGTTATTGAAGAAAAGCATGCAAAAGTCATCTCTATCCTCAAATACAGAAGGATTGTGACATGTCTACACAGTTTTCTACAACCACAGGTGACTTCAATAACACAGTTTTATCCTAGAGCCATTCTGGGCTGTAGGCACCACTGGCGTCTCATGATGTCTCTCCAGGCCTGTGAACAATCCCTGCGCCTCCACCGCCCCTCCCTGACCTGTGCCTCTGGCCGCCTCACCTGCTCCCGCAGCCAGCCCTCCCCTCCTGCTTGTCCCGGAGCAGGGTTCGAGTGAGGCATGGGGCGTCAGGCTGCCCAGCTGGCTCTCAGCAGGACTCACGGGGTCCCAAAACACCCTTGTCAGCCACCGTCAGGTACTGGCGTCAGGGTTCTGCCCCAGCCGGCCAGGAACGAAGCCCGTGAGCAGCTGGCTGTGGGCCCAGGGGCCAGGCCGGGCGGGCAGGTGGGCTGTTCCTGTGGCCAGGGCTTGGGGCTGGGCTCCATCAGGCCTGCCCTGCCCTGCCCTGCACTGGCCGCCTGCCTCATGCTCCTCCCCTCCTGTGATTGCTTGTCCATCCTGCGTTTTTATGAGACACTCCCTAGAGCCCACTTGCAAGGTGATGGGGGCATCTGGCATTCTCAGCACTGCAGCCGAGCCGTCTCTGTCCCTGGCCTGGGCCGTGTTGGGCAGGCTTGGTGCCAGTCTGCGCAGAGTAGACACAGCCCTGGTCCCTCCTGGCCCTGCTGGGCCCTCCTGTGCCTTGGTCTCCCTTCCTGTCCCCCAGGCCCTTCCTGCATGGCTCCCAGCCCCTCCAACAGCCAGGAGCTGTCGATTTCCTGAACTCGGGAGAACACAGAGGAGCCCACCAGCCCAGCGCCTTCCCTGTCGCCGACCTCGAAACTCAGGCCCAGGAGGACGTGGCCCGGGGCTGGGCGATCTCAGGAGGCACAGGGCATGCGGAGAGGTCAAGCAGGCCATTGATGAGCCAGATCAGTGTCTACAGAGAGGAGGGCAAACCTCGAGGGCCACTCCCTGAGCACTAGCTTGCGGGCCGAGCTGTACGTACACACACATTTGAGCTTCAGAGCCCTGGAGGGGTCGGCATCACCTCACTCCACAGGGGAGCTGGAGTGCAGCTGAGCAGCCCAGGTGAGGGGTCCCTTGCTGGCAGCCTGGGGGAGGCGGGCAGGGAGCTGGGCTCATGCCAACCGTGGACCCAGCCTCTTGTCTGTCCCACGAGGCCACTGGAAGAGAGGGAGCCAGGAGAGAGCCGGATGGACACCCCCAGCCTGGGGCATCTCGAAGCGACATGGCCACCAGCTTGTCTCAGCTGCCAGGATTTGGAGGGTCAGCCTCAGAGCCATGGCCTGCCTGCCTCCTGGGCTGCGTCCTGGCAGCAGTGAGTGCCAGGAGCTCCAGGGGACGCCCAGCTCCACCGCTTCAGCCACAGGGATGGACAGAGTTTGCCTCCGAGCCCAGGCACTGCAGAGGGCAGCGCTGGGCTCTGCTGTGGGAGGGGATGCGGCTGCCGGATGGATGACTCAGTGTTGTGGCCACAGGTGAATCTCCCAGAGAGAGAAACTGGGGCAGGGATGGGTGATGGTGACATCATTTCGATCCAGGCTTTGGACCCCAAAGTCTAGAAATTTTTGTGCTCCGAGGCAGAGGGAGCAGAAGCTGCCTTGCCATGGACACCGGGACCAGCAGTGAGTGTTCCACCCGGCCTGCAGAGGGCTCCTCTCCTGCCAGCCAGGGCCAAGGGAGCTGAGTCTGGCCACCTGTCTGGATCCAGGGAGGCCGGGCGGGGTCTAGGGGAGAGCTGAGGCGAGCCTATGGCAGCCGCCATGGCTGCAGCTTGGCTACACCGGAGCAGGCCCAGCCCCTCAACTGCGCCTTTAACGCAGACTGGCCTGCTGCAGGAAAGGATCACAGACCAGGTGGCTTACAAGCAACAAACTGCATTTCCCACAGCTCTGAAGGCTGAAGTCCGAGGCCAGGTGCCCGTGTGTCTGGGCTCCAGGGGGCTCTTTTTAGACAGCTGCCTTGTTGCTGGCCTTGCACGGGGGAAGGAGAGCTCAGGGGCTCTCCGGGATCCCATGAGTGAGGTCTCCACGTTCTGATGTCATCACCCAGTGAAGCCCCCACTGACTAACCCTGCTGTAGCAGCTGCAGGCCTGTGGCTCTGCGCCCTGCTCTGACAGTCTCTGGCTGTCTAGTCTCTCTGCACTTTACTGCCCTCATCTGCACAATGGAGATAATCATCAGCTAGTTAGAATTAAATTAATTAAAATGTATGAGCTACTGAGAACGATGGTTGGGATACAGTAAATGCTGTGCTAGGCATCATCAGCCTAACCGTATCATCACCATCACCATCATCCTGGCTGAATTTGCAGCTCCATTCCCACTGGCAGCCTGGCCTCTGGCACTGTGTTCTCCTGTGAGTGGAGGTCCCGTGCCTCCTTTCCAGATGCCTATGAGGCCTAACATGGCAAACCTGTGCTCAGAATCCAAACATGCACACTTCCCGGTGTCATCCCATTAGATCTTCCCAAAGACCTAGTTGGGAAAAGTACTCCTGTTCCTAACTTAGACGGGGGGAAACTGAGGACCAGGAATGCAGGGGTCCCAGCAAGGTCTCAGAGCTGGTGGATGGGGGCTGAAAGCTCCCCAGAAACGACTCGGGCCTGGAACCTGTACCCCTTTCCTGACCATTTCATGAGCCCATCCTGAGCGCGACTCTCAGTCCTGGTGTGCACAAACCCTGAGGCTTTGTCAGGAGAGAGCTGAGGGGGTCAGGCGCACCCAGCACCAGGCCCTCCCGGGTCCCCGGGCTCTCACACCAGTGAGTACAGAGCTAGGGGCAGGGACTGATGACCTCTCCATCTCCCATGTCCCCAGCGCTCTGGGCTGAAGGATCAGCCAGCAGCAACACTCAGGTGGGAGAGGTCCCAGCAGCTCCAGGGGGGACAGAGGGCCAGGGGCTGCAGGGTCCCCCTGGAGCTCGGCAACCAGCAGAGGCCTGGCTGCTGGGGCAACGCACTGCACAAACAAGTCACGGCCTCAGGCAGTGCTGGCCCGAAGCCTCGAGCCGGACGCCTGCCACATGTCTGCTGGCCCTGCTGGCCAGATGGAGCCCTGCCAGCAGCGTGAACACTGGGGACAGGGACACTGTGTGTGTGGGCACGAGTGTGACACACACCAGGTGGCCACCCTGCATGCAGCTGCAGTCCCAGGGCCCGGGCCCCAAGGTGGCATCATGGGCAGTGCCCATCAGCCCAGCTGCCCTCCCCTGCCCCCACTTCCTGGAGCCCAGGGACACACAGGAGGCTTCCCCGAAGGACTGGAAGGAAACCCACGGAGTGCACCTCTCCTGGGCTGGGCTTGTTCTCGTCAGCCTGCCACCTCCATGTCTCAGGCAGGGACACTGATCCCAGAGAGGCTCACAGCTTGCCCAGGACCACACAGTAAGCCAGGCTTAACCTCTGCTCCTGTCTGTCCGGAACACAGGCAGCTGCCCATGCTGCTGGGCAAATATTTGCAGGTGCTGATGATGGGGGTGGGGCGGTCTGCAGGTGTTTTATTTGCCCAGCACAGGAAGGTGTTTAGCTTGACCTTCTGCACAGGGTGTGATCTCCACTCACCCCCAATGACCCCCAGGTCACATCGAGGTCACTGCTCCTGCCCTGAGCCAGGCCTTCCCCCTCCCCTCCAGAAAACACTTCCTGTCCACCTGCGTGTGGCCAGCATGGGGCAGAAGCTGGGGACACTACCAGTCACATCTACAGATGTAGGAGCTGCCCATGGCAGGACAGTTCCCAGGGCCACAGGCACACACCTGTCCACCCAGGAGGCAGGACCAGGGGTCTGGGTTCCCATATCCATTCCTTCCACTGGAGCACGGGTTGGTGACACCCACGGTACACATTTTAATCTCTCTCTCTCTCTCTCACTGTTTCTTTGAGGCAGGGTCTCACTATGTTGCCCGGGCTGGCCTCAAACTCACAGCGATCCTTCTGCCTCAGGCTCCTGAGTGCTGGGAGTACACGCAGGTGCAATCCCCGAGGGTGTGCACCACTATTGCCAGCTCACAGATGCATTTCTTAAACCATCCTCCCCTCCTCAGTGTTTTGCAGGACAGTCTGACACACCTGCTCCTAGTGTCGGGCAGGAACACATAGCAGAACGGTGGCACTCCTGCAGACGGGCTGGGGGTGGAGGTTTGGCTCGGCCCACCTACCAGGGGGCATGGAGCTCCGTCATCAGGAAACCCACTCTGAGAAACCCAGCGGGGCCACATCACATCCTCCCTACCCCGAGGAGGTTCACACAGCACCCCACTCCCCACTCTGCAGGCCCCTCAGGGTGTGGCCAGGGCATGGGCTGGGGGTGTAGCCAGCCTTGGCTGGACTCCTGCTCCTTTTTTCTGTCCTGCGCAGCACGTGCTGCCCCCGGGGCTGGCCGGCTATCGGCTCTGCCCACGCTCTGGTTCAGGGTTCTTGGCTTCTTTGAGCCTGTTTCCCTCCTGCAGGTGGACCTTGCCAGGAATGGGAGGGAGTCGGCAGCCAGGGCAGCTGCTTCCGGGCTGTGCTGGGCCAGCACTCTCTGGGCGCTGAGGACAGGGCTGCCATGACATGGATCCTCCAGGGCCACCACGATGTGGATGCCCGTGTGACGATCGAATGGCATCAGCAGGGCCAGTGGGGCGTGACAGGTCCTGTCTCTGCTGAGGAGCCCTGTCCATTCGGCTGCCTGGCAGCCGTGAAGAAGATGTCGCGCCCTTGATCTTCCAGAGGACCCTGCACCCCACACACCCCCACCCCATCCAGACCGACAATTTCACTTCCCGGTCCCGAGTGGGTGGTACCAGCACTGTGGGTGGAACATTCCGACGCCCACGCCTGCTCACTTCCGCTCCGTGCAGCTGGGCCGGTATCGGCAGCACAAGGCTGCTGGGGACAGACCTCCACCACAGGCCTGGCCGTGCTGGAGGTGCCCCAGCCCTGCAGTGAGGACAGACTGAGGGCAGCAGCTGGGCTGCAGGTTCTGTGCCAGCCTTGGGCTGTGATGCCCTCCTGTGGGCCTGGACAGAGTGGCCTTTGTGGCCTGGGGCGGGGTGGCAGCCTCTGGGGTGGCACAGGCAGAGGGACTCTCCAACTAGGAGAGGTCGGGGCCCTGGTAGGGTGCCCAGGAAGCACTGCACAAGGTGTCCTAGCGCTTTGCTGTCACGGAAGGTTGTCCCATGGGATGGCTGGGCTGACGGCAAACACACATCTTCTCTCCATGACTGCATAGCCGCATGCAGGGGAAGGATCAGGACCCCAGCTGCCCCATGCAGAGAGGAAGCTGAGGTTCAGGGAGGGCCGAGGTGGTGGTGTGCATGCCCCACTGACTGTCTCTTCCCCAGTGGCCTGGTGAAGGTCGAGGCCAGGCCGGCAGAGACCTGGTGGCCTCTCCAGAGCACCCAGGATGCTAGCCCAGCAGAAGCTGATGGCCTAGGGTGGGGACAGGGCTCCTGCTCAGGATGGCAGGTGGCCCAGGGCCTTGTCCAGGTGGGGCCCAGGGTCACCCCTGCAGACCTCCCTGGCCAGGTGCCCAGGCACAGGTGGGGCTCCGGGGTGACCATGGCTCTCCCAGCTGTCCCGCTGTTCTGTCTCAGGCTGCTGGATCAGAGGGTCAGGGGCCCGGCTCACCCGGAGGCTGGCCACGTTCCGGGTCCCCAGCGTCTGGGCTGGGTGGTGGCTGCTCACCCATGTGCCTCCCTCCCCGCTCCTCTGGATGGCGCTGCGGCCTGTGCTCTGTTTCGTGCCTGTCCTGCCTGGTCCCTGGGCCCACGGGGCCAGCGCCCGGGAAGAGTCCCTGCGGGGAGTGGAGAAGCGGAGACCAGAGGCTGGCGCGCAGGGACCGTGTGCCCCCTCCGGCCTCACCCCACCTCCCTCAGCCCGGGGCTTCTTCTTCCCCCTGTTTGCCCGTCCTAGGACGTCAGGGGCTGCTGGGAGGGGGTCCAAGCTTCCTGTCACCAGGGCAGGGCAGAGGGGCTCAGAAGCCAGGCTGATGCTGGCCATCCAGCCAGTGGGACAATGGAGGAGAAAAGAAACAGTTGCCAGGGCTGGGCCGGGCCCCTCAGTGACACCCAAGAGGACACCCAGGACGCACAGGTGAGCTACCACCCTAAGGCGCCCTGGAAAAGCCCAGAACTGACAGCAGACAGCTGCTGAGGGGCCAGGGGGGCAGCGAGAGGGCTCCCAGTTTCCAGGGGGACTCAGCCAGAGAGGGGCAGCAGCAGGCTCACGGCCACTCTGGGCTGGTGGCCCTGGCTCTCTGCACCTCCTGCCAGCCTGCCCTGCAGACCTTCATCACCAGGCTATGCTGCCACCACAAGCCATGCCAGTGCCACGAGCTGCTCTGTCATCACCCTCCCCAGTGCCTGGTGCTCCTGTTCGCCCTCCAAGTGCTGAGAGCAGGACCGGTGCCCTCCGGGGCCGGGTGGGGCCCGGTGTGAAGGGTGAGGGACCTGCAGAGGGCGCTGCATTCGAGTCCTGCTTTCCTTCATTTTGAAAAGTCAAGTATCTCTGCTCCCTTAAACATCTCTGGTCAGGGCAGGGGTGCCAGGCGGGCAGGGCAGGCCAGCGCTGGCCCACACTGTGACCCAGAGGGTACGCGCCACATCCTCCTGAAGCTTCTGAGTCAGGGTTTCCAGGAGAGGCTCGTCAGGGCTGTGCCAGGATGGGCACATGGCCAGCCTGGGGCCAAGACTTCTCTCGCAGACTTAACCTGCTTACACGAGCCCACGCACACCAGACTCACCGGGGTTTTGCTAACACAGGGGAGCTTGCACACCTCTGCCTTCACAAAGGCACAGAAAAGCAACCTAAGTCTCAGACACACCGGGAAGCAGGAACCTGAACAGCAGGAAGCCACACAAGCTCCTGTGCAGGGGCCACTCCACCCCGGTCTTGGGCCCGGCACAACACCCGACCTCTCCCATACTCACTGCAGCTTCTCTCCCCATGCCTCGAGGGAAGCAGGACGTAGCCTCCAGAGGCAGGGGGCCCGGGGAGACCACGGGAGGACATAGGCCTGGGCTGGCGTTGCCACAGGGCACTGAAGACACAGGTGGCTTTCCACACGAGCTCCGGGCCTTGCGCAAGTTCACGGAGCGGCTTTCCAACCAGGGGCTGGATGAGGTGGGGAAGACTGAGCGAGCCAGCTCTCCCGGGGTCCACTCCTGTGGTGGGGATGTCTGTACTTCCTGGCGCCCGCCTCCTGCGTGGCACGGGCATCCCCTGCGCCCCCCAGCATTCTCTCGTGAGAAGTGGAGCCACGGGTCCACTGAGGCCGGTGCACACACATGCGCAGCCCCTCATGTGTACAGCGGGAGCCAGGACCAGCCGGGTGCTGGCCGGTAGGGTGCTGGGGCGCCCGTGTGAGGGATGTGGCCAGCGGCTGGGAGGGTGCGCCACTCAAACACACGACCCAGGATGTCAGCTGGGGGAGAGCCAAGAAAGAGGCCTGGAGACTCCATGTAGGCCCAGACCCGCAGTCAGGACGGAGCAGGGCAGAGGCCGCACGACTGAAACCTGCTCAGGACAGGGAGTCACCTTGTAAACCCACGTAGCTCATTACGCTCGGCACACCGTACACGGATTCCAGAGTAGGATCCGTGCCTGGGGCTGGAACTTGCAGGGGGGACACTGGCCAGGCAGACGCACAGAGCCACAGCCCAGCTGGGAGAAGCTGGAGCCCCCGTGGACCACGGGCCAAGGGCCATGGATGTCTGCGAGGACCCAGGAGCCAAGAGACGGGGCAGTGACCTGTGACGCCATCGAGGGGAACATCTGTCACAAAGTGGAGCCACTCATTCTGCATCTGCTGGCATCAGTGAAGCGGACCAACCAACCCCAGGTGATTCTCAGAGGAAAAAATACTCGAAAAATTGAGAATAAGGAAATGACCCTCTTAACTTCAAGGCAGAAGAAAAGTTTGAATGTTACATGAAATTCGTTAGCCCATCTTAAAATAGTAAATTCTGAAAATAGTAGGGGACATTTTCAGGATTTGGGGAGGAAGATGATTCGGATCTAACGACGATGCCATCCCCAAGGCAGGCGGCATCTCCATTACCCAGAATCCCAGACATGGCGCCTGCTGTGGACCTCAGCCTAACAGACGGGCACTGGGAGCAGACCCCAGAGAATTAGGGAGCGGCAGTGTGGAGCCTGAGAGCAAAAGGTTACACAGGAGCCCGCGGGCGCAACGTGACGTGGACATCCCCGTGAGGACTCTGAAAGACGACGCCATGTGCTGAAACCAACCACACTGATCCAGGAGTCCTCGTGTCTTGCTCCAGCCATGAAAATAAGGAAGAGGGGATTGGTCTCCGCACACCCCACGGCCACGACTCACAGCTGACAGCACCAGCCAGAGAAAGGGGAAATGTCAGACATGTTTCCAAAATGGGGACCTGCAATGGGGATAAGCATCTCTCAAGAAATAAGGAAAATAAATCAAGTAACATGGTTACCTACCGATAGTTAGAAAGCAAAGGAGATGGTGCGCATGCATATGCATGCACACACACACACACACACACGCATGCACACTCACACACACACACATGCACAGCAAAACAAAACAGCCCTGGAACGGCGCGAGCGATGGAAACATCGCAGCTGTGCAGCAGTGCAGGGAGCCGGCTTTCACGCACGCTGCGACTGCGCTCTCTGTGGCCTGCCAGTCCCCGACCCTCGGAGTTAACCTGTGCGTTGCCGTGAGGCAGGTCGGGGTCCACTTTCCCCAGCACCGCTGCTGAGAGGCCTGCTGATGCCCAGCTGCGTCCCCCTCGGTCAGAGCCGGGCTGCCCGGTTCCACGTGGTCCCTTCGGTGCTGCGCCCCCCAAGGCAAACGCTGTACACTAGTGGTGCATCAGGCCACCGCCCAGACCGAGCCCTCCCTCTGCCCCTTCCCCAGGGCTGTGCTGCCACTCTGGGTCATCTGCCGTCCCAGGGAAACTTGAGTTACTCTTTCTCGTCACCTCCTTTGCTCCCCCACTCCAGCCCCCAGTGGCTGCCGTTCCACGCTCTCTTCTGTGAGTTCCACCTCTTATCTATAAGACACCATGCGGCTTTTTTTTTCTTGAGACAGGGTCTTGCTATGTAGTTCAGCCTGGCCTTGAACTCACAGCGATCCTCCTGCCTCAGCCTCCTGAGTGCTGGGATTACAGGCCTGCAACACCACGCCCAGCTCTGGACCTTGCAGCTTTTGTCTTTTTGTGCTGGTTTATTTCACTCAGTATACTGTACTCTGGGTTCATTCCTGCTGTCACAAATGACAAGGTTTCTTTCTCTGGCTGCATAGTATCCCACTACGTATATGCAGCATTTTTTTCCATACTGGAGACTAAAGCCAGGGCCTTCACACTGAGCCACATCCCCAGCCCTTTTTGTTCTTACTTTAAGTGGCCAAGTTGCCCAGGCTGGGCTCAAACTTTCGATCCTCCTGCCTCAGCCTCTCGGAGTCAACCAGCAGGCCTGGCTTAATTCTGTCACCCGTTACGGGGCGACGAGGTGGGCTGTGAGTCCACAGTGCTCCCCCGCCCTGGGCCCCCTCAGGTGCGTGCTCCACAGTGGTGCTGGATGCTGCTATGTGGATTTTGCCAAATGCTCTTTTAGCTACAGACTGGCTGTTGAGGACTGAGCAGCGCTTGCATAGGTGAGATAAATCTACTTGGTCACTGCATTGTTGGGCTCTGCTCACCAGTATTTTGTTGAGACTTCTGCCTGTAAGTTCGTGAGAGATGCTGGTCCCCAGCCCTTGCCTCTGCGTTGCTTTTGTCTGCCTTTGCTGGGGTGCTGGGGCGCCCTCCACACTCCATGTTCCCTGCCTCCTCCTCACTCTGCTGCCCCGCCCCAGGAGTCCTGCTGATCCTCCTCCGTGTTTGGTCGAGTTCTCCAGGAAAATCCCCTGTGTGGAGCTCTTTGGGACTTGGCTTATGAGGGGACTATACTTTTTTTTTTTGGTACCGGGGATCGAACTCGGGACCTTGCACTTGCAAGGCAGGCACTGGAATCATTGAGCTACATCCCCATCCCTGGGTTTATGAATAAGTGTCTCCAATGGCCGTGGCGCTGTCCTCGTCACGGTTGAGTTCTGATGGCTTCTGATGTCCCTCCCACCGGCTGGTCGAGAAGCTGTTCTTCATCAGCCTGCTGGAGGCCGGCCAGTTGTACGTACAATAACGACTTGTTAGATGAACAATAGCACTGAAATATACAAAGCAAATCTCTTTAGAAGATGTGAGACATAGGCCGGGGTTGTAGCACAGTGGCACCACACCTGCCTTGCAAGCGCAAGGTCCTGAGTTCGATCCCTGGTACAGAGAAAATGTGAGACACTGAGGGACGCTACAGCAGAGGTGACATGCCTTTTGCACACTTCTCTCAGGCTTTGACTAATCAAATTAGCAAAAAAATTAGAGGAACTGAGAAATATTACTGATCAAGTTAATTAGTGGGGCTAAATTTAACCCCCGCACCCCCCCACCCCCAGAAACGCATGCTCCTTCAGCTCCTTCGCAGCGGTACAAAGACAGCTCCGGCTCCAGGTGCTGCAGAAGGCGAGGCAGGCTGACAGGCGCCTGGGGCGGGCACAGAGCCTCAGCACTGGGACGCCTGTGGGGAAAGCCACGGCCCTGATACACAAAATCAGCGCTGGAAGGTCTGTTACCTTTTCCAATTAGGAAGGAAAGATAGTCTAATTGAGTATTTTGATCAAAGGGAAACAAATGCGGTAATTATGAAACATCTAGAAAATGACACCAAGAGACTCCTCGATTTCCATCTCAGGTATGGCCCGGCTACCCCAGAGCCTCAGCACAGGTGGCTGGGACCGTGTCACTGTCACATGGGGAGGAGGCACCCAAATCAGAGGCAGGAGAGGAGAAGCAAGCCCCAAGAAGAAGTAAGTAAATAAAGGTACAGCAGAAAAAAGGAATTAGAAAAAAGGTTGCATTGATTGAAGCACTTGAGAAATCTCTTGATTAAATAAGCAGCAAACAATAAAATCACCAAACGCTTCTACTTAGTGTAACTCAGAAGATAAGACGCTGGAATACCGAGCAAGCCAGGCTGGTGGTGCACACCTGCAAGCCCAGCTCTCGGGAGGCTGAGGGAGGAGGGAGGGTTGCAAGTGTGAGGTTCACCTGTGCAACTGAGGGACCCCCCCCCTCAAAAAAATAAAATAAAATAAAAGGGGCGGGGATGTAGCCCATGGCAAAGACTCACACACACACACGCACACACACGCGCACACACGCGCACACACACACGAAGAGGAAGAAAGGGGAGGCATCTACCAACATGAAGACTTTAAAAATCACAAGGGAGCCAGGTGTGGTGGTGCACACCTGCATTCCCAGCACCAAGAGGCTGAGGCAGGGGGTGTCTGTGAGTTCGAGGCCAGCCTGGGCTGCATAGAGAGGCCCTGTCTCAGAAAACAAACAAAGAAAATCACAAGGAAATACATATAATTCTTTACCAGCATATTCTAAAATATTACTGAAACACACAATTTTCTAGGGAAATGTATATGACAAAAACTGATCTTTTGACAAGTAGAAAATCCAAGCAAATTACCACAACAGAAAAAGAAACTGAAAATTGGTTAAATATTTCCTCCAGAAGAGGCACTAGGCTCAAGAAGTTTGATAATTTTCTTCAAAATAGTCGGAGAATGTTGATTCCTGATTTATTTCACACATGTAGTAACCCTCTGATCCAAACCAAGGCGAGCACATACAACAAGGAAGCCACGGGCTAGAAACAAACGCTAGGAAGGGGAGTAAGCAGGTGCCCGGCAGGACTGAAGGGAGGTGCTGTCCACCCCAGGGCAGTGATTGCAAGCCAGCTCCTGTGAGGGACCCGCTACCCGACCCACGGCACAGGGCCTGAGCGGCACCGCTGCACCCTAGCCTGGCCAGGCCCAGCTGGGGGCCCTTGGCCCCTTCCCTGGTCTGCAGGGGTCGCTGGAGGAAAGCAGGGGTCACCTTAGGGCCCCTCCTGCCTGCTCCACGCTGCCTGAGGCGCGTGTGTCACCACCCGGGCAGAGTGGGGCAGCAGGGACACCTGCCCAGTCCATCCCGGCCACATACACCCTCCACGCACACAAGCAAGGCTCGTGGACACACCTGCATCCTCGGCTCCCACGTGCTCCACGCAACCTGCACACACCTCCTCTTCGGTGTGCCCAGCTGGGCGGTCCCCAGCTCGGCTCATCTTCCGGGCTGACAGCGCCCTGGGGAGGGGCTGGGTGGGCTGAGCACACACGGGCACAAGAGGACGGTGCTTCCTGTGCCCCCTGGTGTTCCTGCTGCAGCTCCATGGCCCTGGGCCCACGGGCAGCCTGGCCACACCTGGCCGGACCCCTGGCTGCTCCTCCCCTGTCCACAGCTGCTCCTCCCACCCGAGGGGCCAGCGATCTCGTTTTACCTCATTTGAGCAGGATGTGGCCAGGAACCCAGGGGTTTAAGGGCTCTCGGCACAGCCCAGGGCACGGGCCCACCCCACTGTCGTGCACAGGGCGGCCCCTCAGCCACACTCTCTTCTCAGCACACTGGGGACAGGGAGGGGACGCAGAGGAGGGGAGCCCGGGCCTGTGACGCCCACTGCAGGTGTCCCCGCCGGCCACTGACCACGGGCTGCATCCCCGGGGCCGATCCTGGCCTGGCCACATGGCGGAGGACCTGGGGACTGCACGCCGGAGAAGGCCGGCCGGGCCGCTGCTGCCGACTCCACACCACAGAGGGCAACGTGGGGCAGGGAGGGGCTGCTCGTGGGCACCGGTCTCTCTCTGGGTGAGGAGAACCTTCCGGAACTGACAGTGGCGTCTGCACAGCCCTGAAGAGGAACCAAAGGCCACCGAGCTGTGTGTGGCAAACGGTTCAGCAGCAACTGTTTCGCCGTGCGTGTTTCACCGCAGCTTGACAGTGAGTGCGAGCCGCCCTGTTGGAGAGGTTGGCAGTGGCCGAGAAGGGGCACCAACTGCTGAGCTGTCGCCTCCGCCCGAACACGCGGGGGCCGCTGGCCTGCAGCAGGCCAGAGGTCAGGTCACGTCCCCCGGGGCCAAGCGCACGGACTCTCGCAGGGGGCCAGGTCAGGGGCGCTGCGGGGGTCGCCTGCAGCCCAAGCACCACCTGTGTCCAGGGGCACCTGGACGGCACAGAAAGCACATGGCCTGGGTGAGGGGAGGCAGCGGCCACAACTGCAGAGAAACAGCTCAGCCCGGGGCGCGGGCAAGGGCGGAGGAGGACAGGACAGGACGGGGCAGAGCTCGGGCAGCCCGGGGAAGGCAGCCGAATCAGCCATCACCGCCAGCCCGGGCCACACTGCCGCCCCGGGGAGGGGCAGCTTCTCAGTCTGGTTCTGAGGTCAGGGCAAGCCGAGAGTCGGAGCCACACAGAGCTTGGGGCAGCCGGATGTGGATGGGCTTCAGGCTGGGTCTGGGTTCCCACCTGGCTCGAGTTTCCAAATGAATACTGAGCCAGGCTGAGGACCCTGGGTGAAGACGCCACTCCCGCCTGCGCTGTGGCCAGCCTGGACGCCCCAGCCACACTGTCCTCGAGGCGCTCGGGCAGCCTGGCAGGGACCTAGAGGGGGCGAGGGGAAGGAGGGCAGCATGATGGGGCACCTGGGGAGACGCAGCCCCGTGGCCCGACCCTTGCTGGGCTTGCAGCAGGAGCAGCCCTCCTCAGGCTCAGGGCCGAGAGCTGCAGTGTTCCCGAGGCCCTACGGAGGCCCTTGCCATGCTGTGTGGGGCACCCTGTTGCTAAGGAAGCCGGGGGTAGACCATTTGGCACTGAGCTCCAGGGCCCCCGGATGCCCCGGCCTCCACTCCTGCTCTTCCAGGGCTGGCTTCAGAACCCTGGGGGCCTCCTCTGGCCACCCAGACTTAGGCAGGACTCTGGGTTGTGCCCTGACACCTAGCTGGCCGGGCCACAGGCGGCCACGACTGTCTTGGCCGTGTATCCTCACTGTGATGCTGCAGCCGGCACTCAGAAATAACACCCTTCACGGGCAGGGTGCCGGGAGCTGGGTGCGGTCGCAGTAGCCAGATGGCCGGCTGCGGGTGTCGGGCCACAGGGGACCCTGGAGGGGAGGGGGCCTGGGGGCCACCACAGCGGGCAGGAAAGGTGCGCCCAATCAGGAGGCGCAGATGTAACATGGGCTGGTGTTTCCTTTTCCTTCCGGGCGGTTTGCCTAAGAGGGAGCGGGATGCGGACAGGAAAGGACAGCACAGGCTGGTTCCACGGCTCGCTAGTGAAGCCCTCCCTCTGCCCGCTGCTCGGGGCTTTCTTGGCTGGGTCTGCTCCCGACAGCAGGAACGTGTGTTGCAGGGGTGGGGGCCCGGTGTGTGTGTGCGTGAGACAGTGTGTGTGTGTTCAAAATACAGAACGCAGAAGCGTGGCTACATCAGCTGCAGAGGCGGGCCGGCTCCGTCTGTGCCAAGTCCCCTCTGTGCAGCACAGGGGCTCCGGAGGCTCCGGGAGCAACAGAGGTGAGGGCGGAGTGGAGAGCCACGGACACCGGCTGCCAGGGACCAGAGCCACAGCCAACACCGCGGTGATCGCTGGAGCCCGCGTCAGGAGGTGGCAGCACGCGGCCAAGGACGGGGCCGGGAGCCAGAGAGGAGTGTGGCGGGCACAGGTACCGCCGCGCGGAGCTTGTGGGGTGCGGGCGCCCGGCGTCTGTGTGGGTGCCACTGGGTGCGGGTCCAGGGCTGGGCGGCAGCGTATGGGTACAGTCATGCCCACGGGGTGTGGGCAACCGCACCCGGCCAGCTCCGAGGACCGTGCAGCCTCCGGGTTCCCCAGCACCGCCCTGGGCCGGGGCGCCCATTGTTCCCCAGGCTGCCGGGGTCTGGGGAAGCAGATGGAGCAGCAGTGGTGCTGCCACCCGACGCCCTGCGGGCTCCCAGCTCCCAGGCTGCCCGTAGCTGCCGTGTGCTTCCCCTGCCAGGTGGGGTCAGGAAGATACAGGAGCCGGACCGAGTGTCCGGAGCAGCCAGAGATGCGCTGCCCCTCCACTCCCACCTCCCAGAGCCTCTGTCCTTGCCCAATGCCCGGGTTGGCACCTCGGTGCATGTGTGCTGATCAATGGGACTGAAGCCAGATGTACTCCCAGCTCGGGGGCTTGGGCGGTGGTGCCAAGGAACCAGCTGCTGAGGGTGCAGGCAGGGTGGGCTCGGCAGGAAGGGGCCCGAGGTGGGGGCTCTCTGAGCAGCTCTGGGACAAAGCCCTGTCCTCTTCCAGCAGAAAGCGTGTGTGAATGGCCTCGGGTGGGCCAGCATGGAGTGGGCAGGGTGCAGTGCCAGCCCCTATGCCTAGAGCCCTGGCTTCGCACACACCAGGCAACGGAGCTGCCGTGGGGTGCATCAGAGGTCGCCACTGCCACACGCCAGCAAGGTGTCCTCATGGGAGGCGGGGGCATCGCTGGGTGCCCAAGAGGGGGCTGGGCCTTGACAGTGGAAAGTCAAATCCACAGCCCAGGAGGGGCCGGGCTTAGGCCAGGGCCAGAGACGGTGGAGAGGGGTTGTTGAGGGGCATGGAGTAAGGCAGTTGGAGGGAGGGGAGGCCTTGGGGGAGGCCCAGACCCCGGCAGCGGCCTCGCAGGGACGTTCCCCAGCCTCCAGGGTCCTCCCCCGGGGGTCCACAGCCTGGGAACTGCCCGGCATCCTCTCATCGCTCGCCCTGGGCCTCAGGGACCCAAGGAAAGCTCACAGCCCCGGGCTCACAGCCTCCAGCTCAGGGTCCCAGCTGGGTGGAAACAGCGCTTGGGGGCAGGGTGGCTCCACCTCCCCGGCTCCCTGACCAGAGGCTCAGCAGCACCCGGGCCTTGGGAGCCCTGGGGAGGCCTGGTGCTGCTGGGGATCTTCCTGGCATCTGTGGCTTCGTGGGTGAGAAACACTGAGGTCTCCAGGACCCTGGCTGTCGTCCGGGCGGCAGGACTGCTGGGGCTTCTCTTCCGCATGCCAACTGGGCACCGCTGGCCTGGCAGCAGCCCTGGACTAGGGGCCCAGTGGGACTTTGGCGGCCCCGACTGTCGGCCTGACCCCAGCCCTCCACACAGCCAGCTCTGCAGCCACGCGGCTCCGCCCAGCTCTCTCTCCCCAGCTGGCATGGGTGGGCACATCCTGCCTGCCCCTCTGCCATGTGGTCAGTGCCAGATCCTGGCCTGCTCTCCCGAGCCCATGTGTACCCCTCTTGGGATCCTCCAACCTGAGTGGGCACAAGGAGCAGGCAGGGCCCAGGCTGGCATGGGGAGAGCTGCCCAGCGCCCACCCTGTGCCCAGGGCGGTGATGCCCGGGGGGGAGACTGCAGAGGCCCGTGCCCACCCGGCTGCTCCGCCCCACGCCTCCACATTTCACAGTGCCTGCCTCCTGCACTGGCGCCCGCTCCCAGGAGACTTTCGCCAAATGTTCCGGGCCCCACACTGCTCCCTGATGAAATATTCATAAAGATGTCTGCCTTCTGACATAAAGCCCTTCTGCAGCTTCCCGGGCGCCCGCTCCCAGCGCCTCAGCCATGGCCATCCTGCCTCTCCTGCGATGGACAGGTGGCGCTTCCACATCCCTGGGGACCACACCCAGCCACACTGCTGGCTCTGGGAGGCGAGGGGAGCACAAAGCTGTGTCCCAGTGCCCAAGAGGGTCAATGTGTCTCCGGGGACCCAGGCCAGGCTCCCTCCCGACCCCGGCCCGCCTGGGTGCCCAGGAGGAGTGGATGTGGCCTGCGTGGAAACTCCCAGTGGCTTCCAGACACGCCAGGGGCTGAGCCCAGACTGCCGGCCCCTGGCGCCCCTGCCTCTCCTGAGGCCAGGATCTCCACTTCTGAACCACCATCAGAGTGGGCTCGGGGGCCCTGGGCCTGAGAAGCACCCCACTGCAGCCCCGCTCCAAATGGCTGGGCCTCAGACAGGTCCTAGGGCGCGTCCTCTGCCGGTCTCTGCGCTGGGCCCAATGCCAGGCCACCCCACAGTGAAGCCGAGGCTGCGCTGCTGCCCTGCTGCTGGGGGAGGGGAGGCTGCCCCAGAGGTGCTGGGGTCACAGGGCTCAGGGTCAGGGGTCCGAGGCTGTGGGGCAGCAGCTCAGGGCCCGCCCGCCCTGTGAGCCAGTGCGCTGCGTGCTGCCTGGCCCGCGTCCCCTCAGGCCTGTGTTCTCCCGCATTTGCAGAGCTGACCGCAGTGGCACCGTTCCCCACCCCCAGTCGGTGTCCCAGGCAGCTGGTGGTGACCGGGCTCCACTCAGCCACTGCCATTGGCTGCCGGCCTTGAGACAGCCCTTCCGCCACCTCTGCCCTGCTGCCACTGTCACGGAGGGCTGGGAGGCCGTGGCCTGGGAAGAGACAAACACCAGACCATCAGCGGAAAGGGGGTGGGGCCTGCAGGGATGCCCCTGGCCCCACGGGGCTCCCTCGGGAACTCTGTCCCCGTCCACGGGCCTTCTCTCACAACCCTGCGGCTGCCTGGCCCTCCTGTGGCCACTGGTGGCTGTGTGAGGTCCTTGGGCACTGCCAGCTCTGGGACCGGCACGTCGGGCGAGGAGCAGGGTGAGCGAAGCTGGGAGGGCCACGCTGCCCCCACATCCTGGCCGCTGGGGGAGAAGGGAAGGTGGTAGGGCAGCCCATCCTGGGCAGGGAGAGGCCCGGCAGACCCAGTCTCCTCCCTGGGGTGCAGGGGCCAGGCTGAACCCTGGCGGGCCCTGGCGCACTGGGTGTCCCCACCGGGAGGGGCTTGGGACGGCCAGCACACCTTGCTCTGGGCCTCCGGGTTGGGTCTTTAGCAGTCCCTGACTCTGACGACTGTCAGCTACAGCAGTGAGGCTGCAAGGTGACCCCGCCGGTCACTGAGGCCAAGCTGGGAGCTGTGCCAGGTGGCCCCGTCCAGTCCTCGGAGAGGAGATGGCTCAGGGAGGTCAAGCGGCTTCCCCAAGGCCACAGAGCGGCCAGGGCAGAGCCCAGAATGCAGCTCTGAGCCGTCCTGGAGCCCTGCTGTGCCAGCTCCCCCTGACGCCCTCCCCACAGGGTGGCGAAGTGAGTGACCCGGGTGGGGGCAGGGCCGTCCCGCTCTCCCACACTGCTGGAGCAGTGATGAGCCAGGCCGTGTGGCAGCAGTGAGATGTGCTCTGCAGAACAAATGGTGTTAATTTTCAGCACCGCCCGTTGACACCCAGCGCCCCAGGGCAGCCACAGCAGCTGCGCCAGAATTAACAGCTTCGCGAGGTACGGAGCCATGCGTCACCATCAGAGGGACAAAGCAGGGTCCCCAGGGCAGCAGCTCTGCACCCCAGGGAGGAGGCCAGTCCCAGGAAGGTCTGGGGACACTCTCCCCTCCCGGGGTTTCTGCGCAGAGTGGTCACTGCCCGCTGCCTTCCTGGGGTTGCCCATCAGGACCTGGGGTCACTGCCTGGTCCCCTGCGTCTGGGGCCAGGCCCGCCCAGCTCACATGGCCCGGGGAGCCTGGCCGTCCACATCCCTCCTTCCCACCAAGGGTCACACTCTGGCACTCCCCAACCCCTCTCACGCTGGGCCTAATTAATCTGCCTGCCTGTCCGCGACTTATCACTGCCGCTCGGAGCTGCACGTCCCGATCGATCGGCTCCGAGATGCACGGCTCCCAGCCATCCGTCTTCCGCAGCCGCCTGCCATCCGTCCCGCTGAGGAGTGTCGGCCTGGGCATGAGGAGCGAGCTACATTTGCACACTCCCGCTCCAGGGGTGATTCCAGGAAGTCCCTGGCATCTGATGAATGCTGCACATCACCATCCACCCGTCACTAACTGTCCCTGCTGGCTACAGTGCTTCCCTTGCTGTCTTGGGCCTTCTCTCTGCTGAGGTGGAGGTGGGCCGAGGAGCCTGCGCTCTGTGGGGCTCTGGGTTGTCCGTCCTCCTCGGCGGCTGTGGGCCCTCGCTGCTGTGTCATCTGTGGGTCGGAGGGTCATTCCGGAACTTCTTCCCTTGGAGACCACACTCAATCCCCCTTCCGAGATCAATGCTGGGCACCCAGAGGTCTTCAGTGGACACTTCTGGAGTCATGGGTGGATGGGCCACGGGCAAATTAATCAAGGGCACCCTGGGCTCGGCGTCTCGGAATTTTAGTCATGGGTGTTTGAAAAGTGTCTGGTGCAACACTCCAAGAGTACAGACGGGTGCCGCGAGGTCAGCGGAGAGGATGTAACTGGGCCAATCACAGCCCTGGGGCTAGGCCCTGCGGGCTCTGTCCAGCATCTACCCCGGCATCCGTCAGAGGCTAGTCCCAACATCCTTCAGGTGGGAGCTTTAGGGGTCCGCAGTCCCCTGCCACCACCCCTCGACCTGCCTCCCGGCAAGGGTATCTGTGTAGATGGTACTGAGAGGCCGCAACCCAGCTGCCTCAGGCCCTCGGCACACGCTCCAGGGGAGCTGAGAATCTCTGCGGCTGCTGCAAGCTCCTTGGCTGTCCTGACAACTGAAACACGCACCGCCTGGAAATCCCGGGTCTGCTCCGTGCTATGCCGCTCAGGCACGACTGCCATTTTGCTGGTCCTGGCCTCAGCACACAAAGCAGCCTCCCTACCTCCTGCGCTGGGCCACTTCTTCAGCCTTTACCCCCTCCCTGGAAAGTGTGGCCTTGATGGGATGGGTTGGGAAGAAGTAAAAGGTTGGCTATGAACTTGGGATTTAGGTGTTCAAAAGACTTGGGTTCAAGTCCAGCGTCTGTCACCACTTGGGGTCTCAGTGTCTCCATCTGACAGACACCTTGGGGGACAGCAGTACTACGTGAAGGGGCCGTGGGATTTCAGTGTGAGAAGGTGTGCAAACCAGTCCGCACAATGTTTGGTACAAAGTGAGCGGGCAGAAAATGCCAAGGGTTGTTCTGATGATGAAGATGATGGTGTTGAGGATGGTGATGGCAGTGGGGAAAACGCTGATAGTGAATGTGACGCTGTTGCTCACAGTGTGAATGGATCCGGATCAGAATCCTGCAGAAGCTCCCGCGCTCTTGGGCTCACCGTGCAGAGAGGGGCCTCCCTCTGTGGCTGCAGACTGGCGTGTCCAGCAGAGTGCCGGCTGCCGCACCAACCCTTCCACTAGCCTCCTAGTGAACAGACCGGAAGTGCCCAGGCCAGAGGCCACGGTGCTGCAAAGGCTCCGGGCGACACCGTCCTGTGGGAGCCAGAGACAAGCTGGGGAGAAGCCGCAGACCTTGGCCTGCGCCACATCCACACGCACACAAAGAAAGGCGGCCGCACAAGGCCTCCTCAGAAAGGGAGCCCAGGAAAACGGGGAGACACAAAGCACCAGACTCGGGATCCGTCTTGAATGGGCCCTGAGATAGAAAGGAAAGGGCACGCAGGGGAGGGCTCCATGCTGGTAGGCTGAGGCAGGAAGGGGCAGTGTGTCGGGGCTGCTGACGGGTACACAGTGAGGGGATGGCAGGCAGGCCGACTGGCTCAGAGGCATGGGCTGGGCTTACTGGCAGATGAGGAGCAAGACCTGGGATGGGAGGGCCTCTGGGCTGACCCTGTCTTTGGCTTTGTGGATCAGGACTCCTGAACCCGCCCGCTCCAGCTGTCCCCGGTACCACACTGCTACTCCCTGTTCCCTCCTGCTGCTCAAACTCCCACTTTGGGGAGAGATTCCACTTAAAAATAAATTTTGAGCCAGGTGTGGTTATGCATTTGGTAATCCTACCACCCTAAGGCTAAGGCAGGGAATCACAAACTGGAGCCCAGCCTGGGGAACTTAGCAACCTAGCAAGACCCTGCCTCGAAATTTAAAGGTGGGGGAGTGGGGATGTAGCTTAGTGTGAAGGTCCTGGGTTCAATCCCCAATACCACAAGAAGAAAGGAAGGAAGGAAGGAAGGAAGGAAAAGGAAAGGAAAGGAAAGGAAAGGAAAGGAAAGGAAAGGAAAGGAAAGGAAAGGAAAGGAAAGGAAAGGAAAGAGAATTTTGCCTCCCACTCTAACAAATAGTACGTGTGCGCTGGGCACTGCTGCTGAGATGCAGGGCTCTGCCCAGTGTGGCCTGCGGGACACTGGACCAGGCCCAGCTCATCCCTTACAGCTCCCACCAGGACAACAAACACCTTGGTGATCCTGGGGGGCTTTTGTGTATCAGGGCGGGGGTGCAGGGTTCATCTGGTGGGGAAAAGGGAGACCAGTGTCGGCTGGCTCCCCCTCCCTCCCCCCTGGGGGGGGGGCGTGCAAAGCGGCCCTCTCTTCCCAGGCCCCTCCCGGGCGGGCGGGGTGGCCGCCTGGCCACATCTGCCATGCACACACAGCGGTTCCAGATGCAGCAGAAGCCCGAATGTCAATCCCATCTCCTCACAATCATTCTCCGCACCCTCTCAGCGCTTCGAGAACACAGCCTGCTCGTTTGAATGCATAATTAGCCCGAGCATTCTACCTCACTAATTTCAAAGCAGGGGACAGGAGTGGAGGGGGTTCTAGGAATTTGCATATTAATTTAGCCAAGGGAGAGAAAGATTGTTTACCACTTTCTTCTCTGGTTGCTCACAGAGGACTTAACTCTTTCCTGCTCCATCTGGAGCCCAGGGAGGGTGCATGGGGTTGCAGCCCACCCACCCGAGGCCCCATGTGGTACCGGGAGCCCCAGCCTGTGGGGGGGGCTGGGGGACCAAGGAACTGCTGGGGACCCCGACTCCCTCCTTGGCAGGTCCTCACCTTCGGTGCTCAGGCCACTCCCTCGCCTGCCTCTGTTTATTCATTTCTTCCAGATCCAGAGTCGGGCAAGGCTACCCATGGCTGCCTTCCCTTGCAGGGGGAGAGCAATGTGCTCAGCAGGGGCAAGGAGCTTCCACGGGGGTTGCAGGGCAGCCTTCCTGGAGGAGGCGCCCTGCCGGGTCTCAGCGGTGAGGGTGCTTCTCCAAGTGATGGAGCTGGGGGCAGCCGCAGCACTGGGCAGGGGCATTCTCCCCACTTGGTCGAGGGTGCACAGGCCCTTGGAAGCTATGAAGGCTGGTGGCCGCCCTGAGGGTGCCCTGGGCCTGCACCAGGTGGACAGCTCGCCGCCCAGCCTGCGTCGCCCGGGGGAGTGTGGGAACCCTAGAAAACGTGCCGGGTTGCAGTGAGGAGGGCAGCTCCAGGCTCTGCCCACCCTACTTGATGCCCCCAGGAGGGTAGCCATACTGCCACACTGCCCGTCCCCCAGAGGCCACAGGGACAAAAGGCTGGGACACCAGGCCACCAGAGGCTGCTGCCAGGCCGTCTCTACCCACCAGGGTCTGTCGGGCAGGCCTATGGTGGTAGGAGGGGCCGAGAAGCTGCCAGGGTCCTGGGCATCCAAGGTGGCAGTGGGCGTCTAAGGACAGGAGCCAGGACATGGGCACCCAGGACTGAGGCTGATCAGCCAGGCCAAGAGGGCCTCAGTTTCCTCATCTTTGTCATGAGCCTGGGACCATTCTAGCCGTGCCAGACACCACTGTCACTCACAACACTCCCATGACCTTGCCACGTCCCAGGGAGCCACTGGCCAGCAGTCAGCACGGGCAGCCGCGTGGTGGGGGTGAGTGGAGTGGTGCCCTCTAGCTCAGGCCCATCCAGCTGACGTGCACCCGGGGGCTCAGCAAGGGGCCCTCATGGCCTTGGGACTGAAGGCACGGCTGCCCCTGGGCAGGAGACCAAGACACCGACAGACCACAGGACCAGGCCACGGCCCAGAGCACACCCCTCCATGACATGGTCACTCGTTGCGTGCGTGGGCACCTGAGGCCCCCCGGGGTGCCCATGCTTGCGCCTGCTGTCGGCACTACGCCCCAAGCCCTGCTGCACACACTTCTTCTCTGCTCCATCTGGGTGGTCCACCAGGACCCAGAGCAGCCTCAGGCACACAGAGACCTGGCTGTGGAACGGCACTGGGCCCTGGCCTCCCGCGACCTTCAGAGCCACCTCTGCCCATCTCCAGAGGCCACGGGGAGGCCAGGCTCCCACTTGGCAGATGCTGGGCAGACCAGGCCACGCATGCTCCACAGGGAAGGGGACAACAGCACGGGCACCACTGTGGAGGGGCTACAGAGCCCCGGTCCCCACTGCCCAGGACAGGAGGTCAGGCAGCAGAGGGTGTGGCCAGGCTTAGGAAGGAGCTCGGCTGAGCCAGGGCAGGTGGGCAGAAGCACAGGACTCGGGACACCAGGGGGCTCCACATCAGAAGAGCGTCAGTCATGAAATGAGCTGGCGCTGGCAGGCGAGAGGCCAGCAGACAGCAAGGCCAAGCCACACAGTCTCCCCGCTGGCCCCTCAGTGGATCTGCTGCAGCTCAGCCCGCCCTGCCACAGTGTGCCCTTGGAGAGAGGGCACATGCCCTTGGAGAGAAGCCAGGGAGAGGTCTCCCTGGCTTCTCCATCTGCAGAGCAGTGTGGCCCACCGCCCTCGCCAGGCCCTGAGAAAGAGCAGGTCCAGGGTGGGGGCCCTGATGGGGCGTCCCCAAAGTCAGGAGGCACAGAGCCACCTTGCTGTCCCCATGCTGGCCAGGGGAAGGCACCAGGGCACGGGGTGGCCTCAGCCCAACCTAGAGGGTCAGAAGGGCCACTGTGTCTGCAGGTGGGGCCAAGCCAGGGCCACCATCTGTCCTCCCTCCGCCTTCCTAGGCCCTGCCTAGGAGGCAGGGAGGAAGCAGGCGGGACCAGAGTGGGAGCCACAGGGTTTCTCAGATACAGGTAGCCCCCTTTGTGGGCCCAGCTCCCGAACCCGCACCCAGCACCGTCAGCCAAGCCCAGCTGGGGGAAGCGAGACACCGGCTCACCTGTCAGGCCTGGGCTCCCTCAGCCTGGGGCTGGGGGGCCCTCTTCCTCCACACCTGCTGTCGGGTGCCTGGGAGCCACAGTGGCAGGAGGGCAGCCGTGGGGTGGGAGGGGCCCCTGGCAGTAGGCCCAGTTCCCACACGCCCCTCCAGCCCCCCCCCGGGCCTCGACATGGATCTGTGGTGTCTTGGGCTGGGTGTGGGGTAATCTGTCTGCCTCCTGCAGCTGGCTGTCATCACACATCTGGAGCCAGCTTCATTTCGCTGTCATTAAAAACCCCAGGTCTGACAGGTAGGGAGAATCCACTGTAAACAGGGCCAGCACCCGCCGCGGTGGGGAGCTGCTCCCATGCAGCTTCAGGACTCGGCCCTGCCCCCAGCCCTGCAGGGCCAGAGCAAGAGGCAGAGCTGGGCCGCCAGTGGCTCCATCTCCCATAATCTCCCCACGACTTGGACACCCCACTGACAGCTCTGAGCTGTGGCTCTATATGGCAGTGAGGGGTGAGATACATCTATACCACAAGGGGGGGTCGCTAGACCCCAGCTTCGAGGAGGAAAAGGCCCCATGGGGTGACCATCACTGGGGTCCCGCCTGTGGGTGATTTAGTCCCATCCTCTCCCTGGTGAGCACAGGGCACCAAGCTCGAGCACACACTGTACCCCAGGCCTGGCCGAGCCCGGCCCCTGCAGAGCCTCGCCTGCAGTGGAGTCCCTGCTGCAGGCCCAGTGGACCGTCTAGAGGCCCCGAGCGAGGGTCCCCCCTGGAGCCTGGAGCCCAGCGAGCGGAGGGTTAAGCACTGATTGCAGCTTTGTCTCTGCATCCGTGTACATAATGTGGTCCTCATTTGCATACTGCAGTGTGCGCTCAATTAAAATGAACTTTTAATTTCTTCTAAGTAAATTACTTCTTGCTGGTACGTGACGCGCACAAATGTCAGAATAACGGGGAGCCTTAATGAGCTGCAGAGCAGAAGAGGCTGCTGGGAATAACCCCAGAACCCATGTGCCACACACCACACGGACATGGGCCACACCACCTTCAGCAGCCACGCCCAGAGGCAGCCCTGTCCACCACCCGCAGCAGACACTGGCACGCCCAGGCCGGGCAGGGGGCTCCCACTCACACCCTCTCCTGCAGCGCCTCCCGCCTGTCAGATGTGCACACACATGTGCATGCACACGCGCCCACACACACACACACACACACACACACACACAGTGTGCGCTGGAGCAAACAGACCCCTGGGACACTCCGGCTCTGCCCACAGCTTCCCTCCCTGCTCCTTCTCATTTAGGCTGCAAAGAAGCATGTGAGGTCAGGGCCCTGGGATGAAGGGACAGAGTCCGGAGCACAGGGATGGCAGAGGCAGGAATCCCCCATCCGGGCCTGGCCATCTCTGCACGGGGGGGAAACCGAGGCTCAGGAAAGTGGCGCTGTCCCGCTGCCCGGGGCACACGGGAGTGCAAGGTGAAGGGCCGTCTGCCTGAGGCCCGCGCTGTGCTCCCTACACACCTCTCTCTTCATGCTTTGGAGCCAGTATCGAAAGCAAGGGCACCGGGCCTGGGCAGGGGTGTGGGAGGCTGAGCCCAGCCAGCCCGACCTGTTTCAGCGCCTCGGAGAGGGCCCAGCCCCCAGGCTGAGAGGGGAACAGGGCCTCTGCCACGTGCCTGGGGCCCAGGGCCCCACCACCCTGGCAAATCCTGGGCCCCATATCCTCTGTACCCCTAAACTGCCCGGCTGGGGCCTCCCCAGGCCACAGTCAACCCCTGCCCCATGTCTCTGAGACTCGCCCACCGTGGGAACACAGAGAGGCCAGCAAACACCACGCTGTGCTCCTGGCTCCCGGCCTGAGGAGGAGCCCCACACAGACGTGGGGGCGGCCTGGGCCTGGCGGGCGGGGCCGTCTGTCCTGCCTGAGTGCAGGTCTTGCACTAGGGGGACAGCCGAAGGGAGGGGCACAGCTTGGGGACAGCTCATGTGTGGCCCTCAGGGCCATGCCCACTGCAGGACACACCTGGGAGACCGGACCCTTGAGAGGGCATGGAGGCTGAGCCTGCAGGGGCCATGGGGCCCAGCGGGGGCACGGTGGTTCCTCAACACAGGGCGCAGCAGTCCCAGGGCCAGGGAGGCAGGGCAGGGCAGTGCTCTCAGGGGACCCGCGTTCCCCTGGGCAGGGAAGAGGGTCACGTGGCAGCCAGCACGTGGGAGGCCCTGCCCACCTCACCAAACACACAGGTGAACCAAGGCAATGGGCTTGGAGAGGGAGCCGGGGACAAGCAGGCAGGGCAAGGCGGCTGCCCGGGCATGGCCTCCAGGAATCCAGGAGTGGGGTCTGCTGCCCAGGGACCCTGCAGCCTCACTGCAGGCTGCCGGGGGACAAGAGGACTGGGCCCTCCCCCTCGGGCACTCTAGGGCCTGTTTCTCCCAAGCTCCACCCTCTGGTGCAGCCCTGACAGCCAAGTGGACTACACACTGGTCCCCCGGCCTGCGCACTGCCTGCCCTGCCTTGGTCACTGGGGTCCTGCCCCTTCCCACAGCCTGACCGCCCGAGCCCAGACCCTGCTGCCTCCCAGAACCAGTCCTGTCGGGCACTCTCTTCTGTCTGGCCTGCACAGCCCACTGCCCACCCTTCCTGGGACCTGGGAACAGGGCCTGTAGTGCAGAACGGGACGCCTCCCGGGCTCCTGAGAAACCCCATGACGAGAGCCCGGCCCTGCCCAGTGCACCAGCTCAACTGCCTCCCCCCAGTGCCAGCCCCTATCCTGAGCCCTGCCCACCCTGCAGCTGCGTCCTGGGAGACAGGCCCACCTCTGCAGCCCTCTTTCCACTCCTGCCGCCCTGACAGGCCTGACAATCGCCACTCCCCTGGGACGTGTGCATGTGCCCGTGTGTGCATGCGTGCAGGCATGTTGTGTGCATGTTGCATGTTATGTGTCTATGGCCACATGAGGTGACTGGAGCCCAGCCTTCCCATCGCTGAAACTTACATTGAACCACAAATTAATTTCATAATCTCCCTCTCTAATTATGCCAACATCTGCTGCAGAGCCAAGCTGTGCACATGCATTTTAATGTCCCCTCCTCCCACGGCACCGCTGTCTGTCTCTGCACTGAACTTTTCAGTAATTATCACCGAGAGAAGATCTTGACTTCCATTTCTTGTGCCTTTCAAGAGGCGGAGAGAATGGGGGAATCAAGGGGGTGGGGGCCGTGGAGGGAGGAACGGGAGGAGAGGGGACACGCAGCCATGGGTGACGGACAGCACTGCTAGGCTGCTCTGTGGCTGCAGGACAGGTGGCATAAGCAACCTGGGGACCAGGTGGCCAGGGCTGGGAGCTGGACACGTCCGTGGGCTCCACACTGCTCTCTGACGGCCATGACGCTGTCCACCTCACCTCTACCGTGAGGCATCTGCCAGTCCCTGAGGCCTCGGCCAGCCCCCATGGAAGCTGGCCTGACACCTGTCCTTGTGCCCGCAGGGGAGGAGGGTGAGCCAGGAGCAGGAGGCAGGAAAGCTCCAGAAACGATACCACCCCACCACGAGTGCCTGCGGTGGGAGAGTGTGTGTGCGTGACTGTGTCATGCACATGAGCACTTGTGCAAGTGCCAGGGTGCATGCGTGCACTACATGTGTGGGGGCTGAGCACGTGTGCATGTGTGTATCTGTGCACATGCACGTGTGCGGAGTGGTGCGGCCCTGGGCTGCTGTCTGGTGGCTCTGGCCCTTCCCACTGTGTGCACTGCTAAACCCTCCACACCTCCTCCTTCTCCAGTGTCCAACCAGAGCCAACCCTGCACCCATAGCACAGCACTGCACATGGCAGGACTCCACAGAGCCCCTCCGGGTGTCCTGGGACTGTGGCCTCAGCCTGGGGACAGCAGTGTCACTCTGTGCCCAACAGCCCCCGGCCGTGGCTCTCTCACCTCCCTCTTCCTCCTTCCTGACTCCATGCACTGCTCAGCTTCGACTGTGGCCAGTGCTCCGGCCGCCACCTGGCGGGTCCCCTCCCCAGCTGGCACAGAGCCCTGTGTCCACGTCCTCGCTGCACCCGGGCTCTGGGCCCGACCTCCCAGAAGCCTTCCTGCCCCCCACAGGCCCCCAGCCCTTGCAACCTCAGCACTTGGCTCTCAGCCTCCTCTGGGGGCCTCGGGGCCTTGCCAGCTCCCACCATGTGGCCCCATGGATGTCGCACAGCAGCCCCTCTGTTCCCCCACCCAGCCCAGACTCGGGGCCTCCTGAGGACAGAGGGCTTCACCTCAGCCCCAGACCTCAGCCCGCCCACTCTGAGGAGTTTTTGTCAAGTGATGAAGAGGCGACATCACTGAAACACACAGCCACGCTCCCCGATCTGTTTCTTCATCTCGGAAACGAAGGGGTTGGATCCCTGGCCATCAGAGGTTCTTGTCCTCATCTTCTGAGTGCCCGGAGGCCCAGACTCGAGGTCATGGGGGCTGGAGGGCCGTGGCCTCAGCTCTGGCACCAGCCAAACCCGCATTTACAGACACCACAACGCCAGACCCGCCAGGGGTCAGAGGGCACCGTGCACAGCCCCGGACGCCCACAGCACTCACCGTGCGGTGAAAGCCCGAGTCCCACCTGGGCCTGACAGGCGCGGAGCCAGACTCTCCCACAGAGACCAGGGAAGGCCTAGGGCCACACAGCCCCGAAGCGGCCTGAGGACTGGGAAGGCACCCCGGGCCCAGGGGTGCTCAGTGGCCCCACAGATGGAAGGGGGTGCCTGCAGGGCTGGACAGGGCCTCTGCCCAGCAATGAGAATCACGGGTATCCACTTTCCCACCTGGAGACAACTGTTTAACTGCACAAAATGTGCAACCACTGCTCTCAGGCGCTACTCCAAGACAACTCTAGGTCCACCCGCATTCTGCCTGGAAGAATTTTCCAAACCGAAGTTTGGGGAAGCAGAGCCACATGATCCCGGGCAGCACTCCACAGCTCGGGCGGCTCCCAGGCGACGTGGCAGGTGCAGGCCCATGCTGGCACCCTGGAAAGGCACAGCGTAGGTGCAGGGCCTGTGCGGCCCGAGGATGAGGGCCATGTGGGCACCAGCAGCAGCAAAGCCCACAGCTCTGACAGACGCCGCTGGGCCGCCAGAACCAAGCCTAGCAAAGCACACTGGAGAGGACAGCGTGATCTGGCTCTCAACACAGTGCTCACAACGTTCCACGAACAATGAAAGGTTACGAACTAGCAAAGGAGCGGGGACATTTAACGAGAAAAGAAAAACAGTTAATAAAACAGACCCAGAAATGACATAAATAATGCCTGAAAGATGTGCAAAGTGGATTAAACCTCAACTTACAAGTCAATAAAGGCCAAGCGGCATCCACGTGAGAACACAGACACGTCAGGAGGCACACACAGGAGCCCTGCTGACGTCCAGTCAGAAACGCCGTGGGCCACGAGGAGAAAGAAAGTCATCGGGAGTGGGGAAACAGAACTGTGAGCTGAAAATCCCATACTTGAAGAACCAAAGTCTTTCCAAAATTAAGGTGAAATAAAGCATTTTTCAGATAAAATCCAAGAAGATCCATCCCAGGCAGCCCCGTTCTCAGGGACCTGTAAAGGAGCCACATGGGTCTCAGCGCCACATGGAGGCACGGAGAGCCTGCGGAGAGGGAGGCACATGGGGCTGAACACAGGGCACCTTTCTGCTTCACAGCCTGCCGCGGGGGCAACCGCCTGGTAAGGTCACTGGGAACCGTGATGGCTGCAAAAGCCAAGTGAGCGGCAGGCACAGAGGACGGGGAGACAGACCCAGCGCAACTTCTACACACTGCAGTACAACGGCCCAACTCCGATCCCCGGAGGTGGGAGTGGCCTACAGCAGACACGACCTAGTCCTCACAGTATCTGTCAAAACATAAAACAGAGGCATAGCCTCTAAAAATATCACCAATAAAACAGAACGTTAAAATGAATTCAAACAATTCAAAAGAAGGCAGGAAAAGAGGAAACTATGAAACAAAAACAAGGAGACAAGTACTAAAACAATAAGATGGCTTAAGCCAATCATGTCAATAATGACGTTAAATGTAAATAGACTAACTCTCTAGTTAAAAAGCAAAGAGTACCAGTCTAAATGGAAAACTAGTCAGCCTTTTCTGTCCACAAGAGATTGCACTTCAAACACAAAGCACAGATGAAAGAATGGAAAAAGGTAAACCACAGAAACAGTTACAAGAAAACTGGAGTGATTGTACCAGCATCATTCGGAGCACACTTTAGACAATAAGCATTAACAGAAATAGAGAGGAGCAGATCTGGGCCTAAGATTGCCGACTCATAAAGAAGGGGCAACAATCACAAAAGTATTTGTGTTGAATACAGTTTCAAAATGTGTGACGCAAAACCAGGCAAATCTAAAGGGAAATAAACAAATCCACAGTCACGTTGGAGATGTCAATACCCCTCCGGAACTGACTGAATTTTCAGACAGGAAGTTGTCCAGGACTAAGAGACTTTAACACTGCCAACCAGCGGGGCCCAGCAGCACTAACAGGACACTGCCTAACGGGAGCGGAATACATACATTCCCCAAATGCACACAGATCACCTTGGTAAAACAGGACTCAAAAGGACAAAAGGATTAAAACCATACAACACATGTTCTCCAGCAGTACAGTTAGGGATTTGTTACACTAGGATAGCTAAAAAATTCCCTTAAACATTTAAAAACTAAATAATAAACATCTAAATAACCCATGGGTAAAGTAAGAACTTACAAAGAAAATGACAGATTCTTTGAGCAATAATATTAATGTGATGTATCAAATTGTGTGGGCTATAGCTGAGGCAGTGCCTCGAGGGAAGAAAAGATTCAGCTTTAAATGCTGTGTTAGAAAAAACTAAAGGCTTAAAATAAACAACTTAAGATTCTGCCTTGAAAATTTAGAAAAAGAGCAAATTAATCTCAAAGTCCAAGTATGTAATAAAGAGCAGAAATGAACCAAAGAGACAATGAACAAAAAAGAAAAATCAAGAAACCCAGCTGGGTGTGGTGGAACACACCTGTCATCTCAGCACTCAGGAGGCTGAGGCAGGAGGATTTCCGTGAGTTCAAGGCCAGTCTGAACTACATAGCAAGACCCTATCTCAAAACAAAACACAACAGAAAAAAGTAAGAAAGAGAAACCTTAAAGTTAGTTCTTTGATAATAGTAACACTGAGAAACTCCTCGCTGCATTTCTATAGGAGGGGCAGAGGAGACCAGTTTCAGGAATGAGGACAGGACACCACCAGGGATCCTGCAGGCATTAAGAGGAAAACCCAGTGGATACTGAGCAAAGTTGTGTTCATATACTTGACACTCAAGAAAATGGACAAATTCCTTGAAATGCACAACTCACCAGACTGACACAGAAGCCATGGAAATTCTGAAAAGATGTCTGTCTGATAAAAATCAAATTCAGAATTAAAAACAGCCACCCAGGAAAAAGCAGAGGCAGCCTGGTTCCAGGAAGGCTGGGCCATCGGGCTCCACAGAAGCCCAGCTGTTGGGACAGCAGGAGTGGTGCCGTCGCCCGCAATCCCGGCATGTGCACCATCCTTCCTCTGCCACCCTCGGGTGCAGGAGACAGGCAGGCAGAGGTCCCTTCCTGCCCGGGCATGAAGACCTGTGAGCTCTGCCTCGACTCCCCCGAGGTGGGGAGGCACCAGCCCCAGGCTCCCTGGAGTCCTTTCTTCTGAGAGAAGGACGAAGCCTGGCGGGGAGGAAGCTGTGGCGGCTCCCCAGGCGGCCTGCGGGGATCCTCCCACTCCGGACTCAGTGCCCATCAACTCGCTCCCATGCGGCTCCTGCTCCTCCAGGCAGAGCCCATGTCCAGCCCTAACAGATCCAAACCAAAACGGACACAAACCCATGCACATACACAGTGGCCACGCAACGGCCTCCAAACAAGCACCTTGGTGCATGGGACAGCGTAGACGTGGCTGCGCTGGGCCAGGGACTCAGTGTGACTGGACAGCCGTGGCCTCCCACCCAGAGCCACTTCGCGGTGCCCCCCCAGCACCCCTATAGCCAGCACCCTTCCGCCTCCAAGATTCCCATTGCACCAAGACAGAACCAGGCCCAGGCGGGGGACCCTGAGAGGGGCACCCAGGGGCCCACGGAGCCCTCCACACAGCTCCCTCCCCTACAGTCTCCTGAAGAGCTGAAAGCCCCGCGCTATGTCCGGAGCCTTCCCATTTCCCCTTTCACTTTAGGTGCCAGGAAGTTGGGGACAAAGCTCAGTGGTGGCGACGGCAGCCGCCCTTGCATCCAGGCCGTGCCCTGCTGACTCTGTCTCAGTTCTATTGTTTTCCTCCATGTCCCGGCCCTCTTTTGAAAGCAGATGGGGACAAGTTACGAATAGCACTGGCAAAGGGCCCCACGTCCACGCTTCCAGGGTCACCCACGCACGACTGGGCTGCCCTCTCTGGCCCCTGCTGGAGCCTGTGTCTGGGGAAGCCCACGCTTCCCTCCCCATGCTTCGCTCCCCAGGGTCCCTGGCCTTCGGCTGGGCTGACTCGGCTCTGCACACGTGGCTGTGGCTGAGCCCCACGGTGTTGGGAGCTGGAGCCCCAGAGCCTCCTCTGCAGGCACAGCCCTGGGAGCAGCGGGGACCCGCAGCCTCTGCCCACGCCCCCAGGCTGAGCCCCTGCTCCTTCCTGCCCCACATACCATGGTCCGGCCCAGCCCTGGTGTCTGAACACAGGGCCCTGCCTGCTGCTCGAGAGCCCAGAGGATCCATGCAGATGCAGCCCATCCTCCAGGGACCCACAGGGCGACAAGGACACCTCTCAGCCTGAGACCACAGGCCCTGGCCTCAGCAGGGACAGCTGGCACCTGAGGCTGCCACAGCGGGGAGGCAGAGGCCAGAGGCTCCCTGGCCCTGTTCCGCCTCCGGGAGAAGCAGGAGGCCCCAGCCCGCTCGCCTCCCTCTGCACCCCCTCCTTGGTGTTTGCTGTTTTGTTATTGTTGATTCCTCGCCAGGTGGAACTGGCACTGTGGGGCTTAATTAAGCTCAGCCAGCTGTGGCTGAACATGGAGTGTGGTACATGGCGGTCGCCTTGGGCAGCAGAGCCGGGTGGGGCAGGGATGCAGGGGGCTGGGGACCACTGAGCCCGGACCAGCCAAGCGGGGCCTGAGTTTGGGAAACAGGAAGCTGGGGCTAACAGGGGCTCTCGGGCAGGTCCCCAGATGCCCAGCTGCACCTCGCCACCCCATCCATTCAGCACTCTCGGCCCGAGAACGGAGACCCCAGGAACAACAGAGACTCAAGAGGGACAGAGCCCGGGGCAGCCCCGGAGGACACACTGCCCAGCCCTGGGGCAGCGCTGCAGGGAGCCAGGCTGTGTGTACACGCGTGCACAAGGCTGTGTGAGTGGGGTGGGCCCAGACGAGCCTCTGTCCACAGGGAGCCCTGGGTGGACCTGACCAGGTGGGCGTTTCCATCGTGTGGCTCTCAGAACTCGACTCACAACCTCAGGGAGATACATACAGACACGCAGTGCTGGGGCTAGCTGGGTGTGCCAAGCACATGGTCACACCAGGCTGACCTGGAGTATTGGTGGTGGCCACCGGGACACAAGTCCAGCTGCGGGGCAGGCATCCTGAGCGGAACACAGGACAGAGATGCCGGGCCAGGGTGGTGCCAAGTGTGGGGGAGCCATGGGTGTGTGCCGGGCAGGGCCAGAGATCGGACTGCTCCGCGCCTCAGCCTAACTGTCGCCCCAGGTGCAGAAGAGCTCCCATGAATTCGGCCCCGCACACCGGAGGACACCGGGGAAACAGGTGGTCTCCAAACAGCGCCACCAGAACGCTGTTAAACCCGAGCTGGTGACGACACAAGGGCACCAGACTCTCACACAGCGGCGGGGCGGAGCTGCTTAGCATCGGCAGCTGCGACCGCCCTTCCCGCCCTTCCCTGACAAAAGCCTGCCAGACGGAAGGTGAGGCGAGGACCCCCTTCCTGAACTTGCCCCGAACCCGGCCACTATAATGGCACCCGGAAGTGACTTCAAATCTGTGAGCAGGGCCAACGTGGAAGAACGAAGACTCCCGTAGTCCCGGCAGCAGACCCTACCCAGTCTCCGCCAGGCCTTGGTGAGACTGGCAGGACTCCAGCCATGTGCCCAAGTCTACTGCTCACAGCAGCTGGGGCCAAACGCGCCCTGCGGCAGGGCCAAGGAGGGAAGCAAGTGACGGCTGCGACCACTGGGAAACATCACCCCTCAAACGGAAGTCCCGACGAGGCAGGCTGCAGCAGAGGCCGACACCACCAAACACAAAACTCTCTTCAGGCTACGGCCGCTGGGGGAAGCTCCCTGAGTCTCATTCAGCAGCTCCTGCAAGCAGAGGCGGGGCCGTTTTGCTCTGGGGTCAGCCCTGGTGGAGAGGCTGCTCCTCCGCAGCAGAGCACAAAGCTTCACCGGTCGATGCAGACCCCTCTCCCCTGGGCGAAGGAGTCGAGTTTGCTCCCAGCCCAGTACAAAAAGTGCGCGTGTCCTGGACTCCCAATCCTCGCTGTGATGGAAACGGCAAAGTGTCCACCGACCGTGCCCATGGGCCTCGGGGACAAAGGACGCAACACAGCCACGGAACCAAGCTCTGGCTGCGCACGAGTCGCTGGTCCAGGAGCCTCATGTCTGGTGCTGGCGTCTTTGGGACCAAGGCCGACCTGTTAGGCTCGGACACTTCCCAGCTCCTGACAGGGGATAAGGGAGCCCGGGGCCTCCCCCAGATGCGAGCAACAACGGGGCCTGAGCTGTGCCTTCCTGTGGACCTCCCTCGGGGGCCAGCCAGGGACGGGACGAGCCCTGCAGTGTTCTCCACAACCTCATGGGGACACAGTCGGCCAGGGCCACGCCAGGGCACTCAAGGCCACAACCCTGTGCCCCAACCCTGACACTCGGGGACAGAGGCCTCGGCATCCTGGACAGCGAGGTGGCATTGCCTTGGGGAGTGAAAGGCCATGGGCAAGGAGGACTGCAGGTTCCAAGGGCCGGAGGAAGTCACACCTGCCGGCTTCCACCCTGCTCTCCTGCTCTCTCTCAGTGTCCTCTCCTGCCCACCCCACGGTGGGCGGGGAACCAGACGAGGAGCAGGTGGTCCTGCTGAGGACGAGCCTGGCCACCTCTGACATCCTTGTCGCAGTGAGGACAGGCAGCCCAAGGGCTGCGCCAGGTTTCAGAGCCCCCTGCCCCTCCCTCCAGCTACCTGTGGGAAGGGGGTAAACCGGTGGTGGGCCCCCCCCCCCAGCCACAGCTGAGCAGGCTGCTCTGGCAACACCAGTAGGGGTGAGATGGGTGGACTCTGCCAATAGCCTGCCTGCCTCTTCCTCACGCTATTGGTCCACTGCCCCACTTCCAGCTAGTGAAGTCTCAACCTTAGATGATTTGGCCTCTTTGAATGACTGACACCCATAGGGCCCAATGAGCAAGGAGGTCCTGACCCCCTTGCGGAGGAGCTGCCCCTGTGTAGGCGGCATCATGTGGGAAAGTGGGAGGCCGGGGCCCTAGGGAGGTGGCCAGCGGCCCAAGGACACAGCCATCTTGGGGACGGGTGCAGGCTGGGAGGGACCGCATGGAGGAAGAGGTTGCCCAGGCTGACTGCGAGACCTGCTTGACCCTGAACGACTCGTCCTCTGGGGATATTTTCCAGATGAATTTCACGCAAGAGGCGCTCAGAGGCTGAGGGCACCAGAGGAAGTTCACGTCCACCTGAGCCCTCCCCGCTCCTGGAGGTGGACAGAGGACAGAGCCAGGGCAGAGTGGAGAGGGTGGCTGACTGCGGATGCACAGGACAGCACGCTCAGGGGCCCAAGAGACAGTGGCCAGGTGCAGGGGCAGGGGCTCCATGCTGGACAGAGGCCGGGCCGGGCCTGGTGGGAGGAGCGCAGCAGGCGTAGTCTGGAATCCACCGTCGGAACTGCACTTAGAAAGCCGCATGCCACCCGCACTGTGAGGTGCAGCACAGGCTCAGGAGCGTGGGCAGGGAGGGTCCCCTCCCGCCCATGGCCTGAGCGCTCCTTGACATTCCAGGCAGCCCTCCCAGGTCTTCTGCTTGGGACTCAGGCTTCGCTGACCGTCTGCTGCCTGTGCTCGGGGCTGGGGACACCAAGGCACAGCTGCAGAACTGCAGGGCTCATCTCTCCTGTGACAGTGAGGTGGGCCTGGGTCCGAAGCCCCCAGAGCGGCCCCTGTGCTCTCTACGGGAGCAGCCACACCTCAGCTGGGGCCCAGGACCTGGTGGTGGCCTCGGCCGCTGTCTGCAAGGCCCTTCTTGGAGCTCTGCGTGTGGGGCTCCCTATGTCCCAGGAGCAGATGTGTCCTACTAGTGTTCCACTTCCTCCAGGAGTCTGGGCTAGGCAGGAAGAGGAGGGGCCTGGGAAGACCATGGCCCGCCAGGCCCTGCTCACAACTGAGCGGGACCCTCTGCACCGCAGCCTGGCCCCGAGAACAGAGAGCGCGGTCTCGATCCAGCTGCTCAAGCACCAGCAGGCAACTGAGCGCTGGCCCAGTGTGAGGGAGGGGCCAGCAGCCCCTCTGACCTAGTGGTTCCCTCAGTGCCAACTTGCCTCTGTCCTCCCATCTGGCAGGGCGACAGGCAGGCAGCCTGCGCACTCGGGCGGGGCTTGCTCCTGCCACCTGCGTCCTGTGACTCCGGCCCCTCCTCTGGTCCTGAGGCAGAGCCTAGGGCACCTCTAGGTGTGGCGTTATCCTCCCCACATACTTGCTGGGGCCTCTCCTCCCATTTCCTGCTGCTCACTGCTTGGGAAGAATTCCAGAGTCCCAAGCCGGGGCCACCAGTGTGGGCTCAATGCCCACCAGCAGGTTCTGGCTCCAGAGGGCCCTGCAGCTGGGATGGGGCTCTGAGCAGGAGCGGCCATGGCCTCCACACGAGGCAGCAGCGGTGGGGACCCATCCCACCGTGGGCACCGCGCTCCGTCTCCGGGAGAGACGGTGCTGTGGGCCAGCAGGGCCTCATCCTCCTGCATGGTCCATGGAGCCCTGCCCGCTGCATGCACCCCAACACTGGGGCCTGAGGATGGGGTGACCCCTGGGCCTCTGCTCCACAGTGTCACAGTCCCCAGCAGAGCAGCGAGAGTGGCCTCCAGCTCAGCCCCCTGGGGACCTCAGGGGGCACAGAAGCCGGTGGCAGGGGCCTAGAGGGCAAATCTCCAGGAACTGGCCTCCATCGTGACTGCTCTGACCCCGCACAGCCTCTGCCACCCGAACTTCCACGTGACACGGAGGACCAGCGTGCTGTTCACACGGGCGGTCAGGGCCACATGCTTGGCCCCGCGCACCCCCACCTGCACTTAACCCTCCACCTGTGTTTGTTGGCTTCACCCCTGGGAGTTCATCTTGGACAAGCTTGTTCAGCTCAACCAGGTTTCTCTCCAGCAGCCTGGAAACAGCTCAGTGCTCTCAGCAGTGGAGCGGAGAGCAGCGGGAACTCAGTGTGACCCTCTGGTGTTCAAGGGACCGAGTGAGCAGAGCCAATGTGACCAAGGAGACCCACGTGCCACTGCTGTCCAGGAAGTTACAGTCCTTGTGGCCAGCACCGTGGTGCATGCTGTCATTCCAGCACTCTGGGAGGCTGAGGCAGGAGGATGGAGAGTTCAAGATCACTGAGCAACTTACCAAGACCCTGCCTCAAAGTGAAAAATTTTAAAAAGGGCTGCAAATGTAGCTCAGCAGGAAGGCTCTGGGTTCAATCCCCGGTACCAAAAAGAAAAACTCCTCATGCCAAAGCCCTCTGCGGTGGGTGCAGAGCCTGAGCGTGAGGCCGGCCTCTGTGTCCCACAGACCGGCAGCTCATATGGCCGCAGCACTGGAGGCTCCGACCTCCGACCTCCGCAGACCCCAGTCTGGCTCGAGGCCCCACCTCCCCACACCATCACCGCGGGGCTGAGTATGGCCCGGAGCCCAGGGCACGTGGGCGCTCTGCAGTTCGGTCATGACGCCAGTGTGGACTGAGATGTGCAGCTCCGGCCTTTTTGCCGGCCGGCACGTGTAGGCTGCGGGGTGGACACCGACACACACTCGCACACCCACGTGTCACACTCAGCCACACGTTCGCACAGATAGACAGGTGGTTCTGGTACACAGCCCACGTCTGGGTAACACTGGGCGGGAGTGTGTGTGTGACATTTTGCACGTTGCTGTATGGCACTAGCGGTCTGGCTCGTGGTCCTGTGGTTACAGGCACTTGCTTCCCGTTTAACGTTAAAATGTATTTTCGCAAAAAGTCATGTCCTCGGTAGGCCTCTCCGGGCCATAGCCCCAAGAGGGGTGATCCTGGGTGTCACCCGAGATGAGGTGTCCGTCCCCGCGGGCGAGACGCTGCCCTGGGACGGAGTGCAGGAGGCCTTGTCACTCTCGCTGCTGATGTCAGTGGGAAATTTGGTCTGAGGGCTGAGGCCGCACATCCCTGCTGCTGGCTCCTTGGTGATCAGCCCCAAGGCCCTTCACTGTCCTGGGCACCTCCGTGACCCAAACTTACCTGCTGGTTCAGAGGAGCAGGCAGAGAGCCACCCGCAAGGCCCCTCCTGGGTGACATCCGCCTCACGTTGCCCCAGGTCCCAGGATGCTGATGTCTCCATAGCACATCTGGCTCTGCAGGACCAGCTGGCCGTGATGCCACTCCAGCCCAGCCTGAGGGCCTCGCCGACTCCTCCATGCAGAGTGGGCCTGAGGCCAGTTTGGTCTCCACGTGCGACCCAGGCTGCCGGCGCCAGGACCATCGGGCCTAGAGGAGTCAGATTCCCAAGATCGCACCAGGCTGGGAACCTGTGTTTGACAAGCACCCCAGACCTCAGCATGCAGTCAGGCGGATGGCCCCGAGACCAGAGGTCTTGGGCGGCCCTTGAGAGGCTCGTCAGTGCTTCCTGGAGTGGGGAGCTGGACACAGCAGAGCTAGGCGCCCCGAGTTGAGCAGGAGGGTGGCCCAAGGAAGAGGGGAGACTGAGGCACTGTCCACTTGCACCACAGGCCCCAGGAGGCCGGGCCCATGAGAGCTGCCTGATAGCCCTGGGCAGGAGGCTTTCACGCAGACACAGCTGGGGGCCCCCAGAGCGGCCCCCATGGCTCGTGTTTAATTGGGTTTAATTATTTTCCATTTAATTGCATTTCCAAAGCTCTCCCAGCAGGTTTCCTGGTCTAGGATCCCCCCTCCCCTCCCCTCCCCTCCCCTCCCATCTCCTCTCCTCTCCTCTCCTCTGAGCAGGAGGACGGGCTGTGCCAGGGACCTGAGGCCCACCTCTGTGGTCACACAGGCTCCTTCAGGGCCTGGGAGCCGTGGCAGGGGTCCTGCACCGGGGTGTCCAGGCCACACGCCCCCCACCCAGCAGAAAAGGACCCCAGTCCCCCCAGGTCCCGTGTCCTGCGCCCTCTCTGGCCCCCGAGGCCCCAGCAGGTCCAGGCCTGGGGCCAGGACACCCATGTGCTGCCGCACCCCCACATGGTGACTCCGGGCCTGGCCCCGGCTGGTGCTGGGAGTTAAGGGTCTTGACTCAGGAGGCTGCATGGTCACCTTCTCTGCTCTCACAGAGCTGCAGGGACAGCACCAGGGTGTCCTCCTGGAGCCGCCCTCCAGGCAGAGCAGCCAAGCCTCTGAGCGTGGGGAACGCAGGAGTGACTGATGCCTCTCCCAGCAAGCTCCACGGACACACGGTGCCAGCCTGTCCTCCTGCAGCAGGTCCTCAATCCTACCTGGACGAGTGTGGTGGCCCTCCGAGATCCCGGAGCCCAGCCTGCATGATCAGCTGGACCCTCAGCACCTGACCCAGCCCACCTGCCCCACCCACGCTCCAAGGCCCAAGCGAGCTCCTCCTCCCCAGGCCTCCTGGGTCTCCAGAGCCTGCCTCCCTGCAGCCACAGGCGCTCCACAGAGGCCCCTCAGCCTGGGTTCTGGTTTCCCTCCTCCACATTCTGCTCGCGCACTGATTGCAGCCCCTTAGCCTGAGTAAAAGGTATGGTCAGAGTCACAGAGAATGAGACACAACACAAATATGAGCACCAGTGTGCACGACGTGGCCCCCGGGGGGATTCACCCCTTCTGGAGCCGCACCTCAGAGCACAGCCTTGAGGGCAGATCTAGGTGCTGCCCAGTAGCCCAGCACGTGCACACACTCAGCAAGCATCTGTGGGCTGATAAGAACTTGTCAGATGGAAGGGTGATGGGTGGATGGGTGGAGGGTGGATGGGTGGATGGGTGGATGGGTGGATGGGTGGTGGGTGGATGGGTGGATGGGTGGTGGGTGGTGGGTGATGGGTGGTGGGTGGAGGGTGGAAGGGTGGATGGGTGGATGGGTGGTGGGTGGAAGGGTGGATGGGTGGATGGGTGGATGGGTGGAGGGTGGATGGGCGGAAGGGTGGTGGGTGGTGGGTGATGGGTGATGGGTGGATGGGTGGATAAATAAATGGTAAGTGTCCATGAGAACATCCATGAGGACGAGCAGAGGCTGACTCCCCAGTCAACCCTCTCTTGACACACCAGCCCCCCTTGGACAGGCCTGCTGCAGGCACCTGATGTCTTAGACACAGAAATGAGGGGAGCTACAGCTCTGTGACGCCCCCCACACTTTCCCTGGTGGCAGGGATGTCCCCAGTCCCAGTGCCTGGCCAGGGTTGGGCCAGATGCTGGGCGATGCTGGGCACAGCCTCCTCACCTTGGCATCCCTGCCACTAGTGCTCCCGGAAGGCTGAGCCCAAGGGTGCATGGAGGGGCACTGTCTGCAGGTTTCTCATTGGCCCCTTGGGTGGCAGCCACACACGCCAAAGCTGGGCTCCCATAAGGGCCACTGACTCCACCCTGAGCCCAACACACTTGGAATCCACAAAACGTCTTGGAAAGAACTCAAATCAGGCCAGAGGCAATGCCTGCCCAAAGGGTGCTTTGCCCTGGCACAGGGCGCCCTCGGTTCTGCTTGTCCTGGGAGGCTCCCCAGGGCACGGCACTGGGGGGACCACACGTGTTACCCCCAGCCCCCTCAGTGGCCAGCAGGGAGCCAGGACCCCAGCTTGGCCACACAGACCCCATTCCTGTGTCTTTCCTACAGGGCTGGCTTGGCGGTGCCCAGCCCTGCAGGCCAGTGTGTCCCCTCACTGTGCCCCTTCCATCCTGGAGCTACCACTGCCCACACCTGGGGCGGCCCGCCCGGCCCTGGGCATGGGTCAGCCTCTGACCGGGACTCAGGGGAGAAGCCAGCGGGTCAGCAGCCATCCCAGAGAGACCCGATGGACGCCGACCTCGCGGTTCGCGCGTTGCTCATACTGATGGCCGTCAGTGACCGCCCGCATCCACACAGCTGGTCCTGCTCGCGGGAGCTCACAGCGGTCTTCACTGGGAGAGGCTGGCTCTGGGCAGGGGGAGGCAGTGCAGCTGCGGTGGGGGCAGAGCATCGGCCCAGCTGAAACTGCACCTGGAGGACACCCTGAGTCCTGAGCCGTTTCCTCCTCAAACTCTGTCCCTTCTCCTCTGAACACACTGGCCTGTGCCCTCCGGGCCGGGCTGCACAGGGACAGGGACTGCCCACTCTGGGGGAGGAGCAGGCCTGGGAGAGGGGAGTCCTGCATCCAGTGCACCTGGTCAGTGGACCAGCACGTGCCCGGCTGTGCCCTCTGAAGGTCCAAGCTGAGCCTGGGCCACTCGAAGGCCCCTTGCCTCAGTTTTGAGCTCCCTCTTAAGCTGCGAGAACTGTGCAGCGTGGGGACTGTGGCCGCTGTTGCCCTCGCGCACAGAAGGAAGACCAGCATCTCAGGGGTGCTGGTGCACTTTCCATGTGCAATCCACACGGATTTTTTTTTTAAGGGTGGTCTTACCCCACAAAGTTAATCTCAAGATCCAGATTTTAAACCCCTTCCCAGGACAGAGGCAGAGCCTGGCCCAGAAAGGACCAGCATCCCCCGCGTCAGTGAGGACAGCAGTGTCCCTGTCCGGTCCCAGCATCTCTCCACCCACACAGCTGGCCAAGGAGGGCTCAGGAGGCCAGTGTGACTGTCCCAGCTCCCAGCCCTGGGCGGGTTGCCAGGGGCCACACCATCCCCACCTGGAGCAGCTTCGGGGCCCTCAGCAGAGCTGAGCTGAGCTGGTGCCTGCTCTGAGGGTCTGTCCCCTGCCAAGATGCTGAGCATGAGCCGAGGGCGGAGGGGACCGTTCGTGCACATGCACAGGAGCAGGGTGCCCTGTGACTGGCTCAGCCCCCAGCATCCTCCCGGCCTGAGCCCGGCCACTGGCCAGCTCTCCCTGTCTCCCCATTGCCCCCTCCCCTCCTGTGTCCACTTCAGCCACCCCCTGCCACCCCCGAGGACGTTCCCCCAGCCCTGCGCCTCCCAGCACCTGGGCCTGTGCCCGCCGGCTGTCTCTCCCCTTCCCCACCCGTGCCAGGCTGGGGTGTGACCAGCGGGTGGGGGTGAGGGGACAGGCTGAGGCAGGCCTCTGTGAGGAGGAGTTGGCACTGCACTCAGGACTCGAGGGGAGGGACGAGCCGTGGGCCCTGTCACCAGGCAGCCTGGGCACCGGAGTGGCGTGGGTGCCCCGTTTCAGCAGGGCCCTCTCACCCTGGTGATATGGGTGACGTCAGGCCGACACCACAGAAGGGCTCGCCCAGGACCCCGCACCAGAGCCCCAGAGGGCCAGGTCTGCCCCAACGCTGCGTCCCAGGACCTGGGCCAGGATCCGGGCCAGGCGGTGCATCCTGGGGCCTGGTGCCCACGGCCCACCTCGGCCTCCAGGTGTGACCTTCGGGCCGCCCCAGGTGTTTGGAGCCTCCCCACCTGGTCCCCCACCTGCATCCACACACTTCACTTCCAGGTGAGGCCCGAGGCTGGGACAGGCCTGGGCTGGGGGAGGTGAGGAGAGCCCACTACTGACGCCTCCTCCTCCAAGCGAGTGCTCACTCGGATGCCTGCAAGTGGATTAATGAGGTCCCGGCAGCAGCAGCGCCGTCTGTACTTATTCTATCTGCGGAGCCCTCAGTCGCATGAATATGGATGGCACAGGATTGAGGACAGGGCTTTATCTCACCCGCGCAGGCTGCGGTCTTATCAGCAGAGCCTGCAGCTGCACACCCCCCCCCCACGCCCCCTGCCTGCTTTGTAATCAGAAGAGAAGTTGCTGCCTTGATATTTCCATTTTTATCTCTTTTATTTACTTCATTGAATGTCTTTCAGAGAGTATTTTCTTTGCAACAGGCAGGGTTGTGGGTTGCTTGAATCTTTCTGGCCCCTGGCCTCGGTCGGGCAGGAGCCAGGGGTCCTCTGTGCACCCTGTTGCACCCCTCCTGGCCTGCACCTGCGGCTCCAGGGGCTGTGGTCTCAGCGAGGCGCATGCCCGCAGCCCCTGATCCCAACGCTGGTGCTGGCACCTAGGACTGGGCTAGGGACGTGGACAGACGGCTCCGAGTGCCTCAGCTGCCTCTCCTGCCGCCTGGATCTCAGAGAGGCTCTTATCTCCCCTCTGCAGCAGAGGAAACTGAGGTTCCGGGTGGTTATCGCCTCTGCCACTGGCCCCGGCAGCCAGCAGGCACCCGAGAGAGCAGCCCGCGGAGTCAGCGTGCGCAACGGCTCCGCCTCGCACCTGTGTCCGGCAGAGGTGGCTCCCAGCAGGGCCGGCCGGCTGCTGACCCTGGTCTCGGCAGACAGGAACAGTGGCGTCATCCTGGTGCAGTGCAGGAGGGGTCTCTCCCTCGCCATCCCCCTGGCTTGGGGCACTCGGTGCCCATGCGAGGGTGGAAGCGGACCCCCAAAAGATAGGTTCACACCCGAAGCCCCAAAACCAGGAGATGCGGCCTGAGGTTTTAAAAAGCTTTGCAGCTGAAGTCAAGGGATGGATGTTGGGTGAGATCACCTGGTTAGGATGCATCCTAAGTCCAAGCCGGAGCCCAGCTCATCGGGACAGCAGTGCCCAGTGCCCTGCACAGCCACAGCCCCGACGCACCCAGGGCAGGGCTGAGGAGGGGCGGACCATCCACAGAGGGATTGGCCAGCACCAGGAAGCCCCAGCGCGGCATGCAGGGCTCCGTCTCCTAGCCCTCCTTCCCAGGGGTTCACTCGCCCAGCTCACTGGACAGTGGTGTAGACAGCCATGGTGACTCCCCGCGCACTGGGGTGACTGCCCTCAGCCGCCCTGCCCACCGGAAGCCGCAGGGCAGTGGGGAGGCTTTTGTCCTTAGGAAAGGCTGCACCAGATGGGACGGTGCTCGGCTGGTGAGTGCCCCCACCGCTGCCTCTTCTGGTGCCAGCAGAGACCTTGAGCAGCCCCGATGTCCAAGCCTGTTCTCTGCAGAGGGCAGACCGAGCATGGGGGGTGGCCTGGCTGGGCCTCCTGAGTGTGGACAGCAGAGCTGAGCTAGGGACCCAGGACCCCAACTCTAAGTGCCTCCTCCATGGCCCCACCCCAGGCCCCTCTACCCGGGATGCCCTTGCCCGGCCTGTGCCAGCTGAGCCAGCTGCCAGGCAGCCGACTGTGTGCCAGATGCCAGCGGTCGGGGGGCAGCTGCCCTTCTGCTTCAGCTCCAGGCAGCACCTGTTTTTGGAGTGAAGACCTCAAAGCTGGGCTGCAGGCGAGTGGGCATTGCAAGGGGGCGAGGCTTGGCCTTGGCAGGGTGCCCAGCTGTGCGTCACTCCCGAGCCTGTGCCCCACCTCACCGTCCCTCTCCCTCCAGAGCACCGTTGCCAGCCCGGCCCAGGGCCCCGGCTCCCTTCCAGGTCACCAGAGTGTGGGACTCTCGCCTTCTTCTTTAGCCTGGTGCCCACCTCGAGGTGGCGCTGACGCAAAGACCCAGGAGCAGAGGCACCCTGGACCCTGCACCTGGAGCCTCGCCTGCTGCCCTGCCCAGCTCCGCTGCCCACAGCTCCCCCTCCAACCATCACTGCGCCACCAGTGTCCAGCCCACCCCTCCCCGGCTCCCGGCCCACGGCCCACGGAGTCCCTTCCCACTGGCGCAGCTCGGGGCCTCACGCCCCCTACCCACCCCCCACCTGGCTGTGAGCTGCGCTGTCTCTGAGCCCCGGGCCTGCACTGCCTTCCCCGCCTGGGCCCCACACTGCCCCTTCAGGTCCTCGCTCCAACTTCCCCTTGGGGATGCGCTGCCAGCACCCGGGCTCCGATGCTCACTCTCAGCTCAGTGTTTGGACCTTAGGTTTCGCTGCTTCCTCCTGGGCTGGGCACAGATGAGTGCGGCCCTTGGAGACACTCGGAGGTGGCCCCTTGCGCCGGTCCCCATGGAAGCCAGATGGTGCACCGCCGATGAGCAACCCACAGATGTCACCAAGTGCCCGTGTCACCATGCCGGCTCCCCCGCCTGGAGGCTCAGAGCAGTGCCAACAGCAATGGTGTTGTCAGTGGCACCCACGGCTCCGCGGGGCCAGTGGCCGTCAGGAGCGGGGCACAGCCCACGTCCCTGACGCCCCAAGTCTCTGGAGCACAGCCAGCAGGGCGGCAGTCAGAGTCTGGGACGGGGCACACACACGCTGCCCGAATGTGGACACGAGCCAGGCGGGGCCAAGGGGGCGATGGGGCCCCCCAGAGTGGACAGCGGGTCCCCAGCCCTGCTCTCCCCACTGAGAAGCAAGCTGCTGGACGGCCAGGGCGTGCAGGGAGCCCGCTCCACACTGAGAGGCTGCAGTGCCCGCTCCGGGGCTCTGCTGGGGCAGCAGCACAGGGGCCACCGAGGCTGGGGGTAAAGCCCACAGCAGCCAGGGCTCCTCACACCTGCCACTGACCACTGTGGGGCCGCGCCGGGCACCTGAGGCAGCAGCGACACACTGGGGCACCCTGGGGGCCCTCACATCCCGGGCAGCACCCATGCAGGGCCCTGTGAGGGCTGCAGAGTCAGCCAGCCCTGCAGTGCCAGGGGCTGCCTCACAGGACTGCGAGGGTCAGGACGGGGGACAAAGCCCCTCAGCCCCGGGGGTGCTGGCCCGGCCTGGATCCTGCCAGGGGGATGCCTCAGGGATGGGATGCGCCCCGGTGGTCAGCCGCAGGGGCTCCCATGCAGACCCAGGAAGGGCACCGGCTGTCCTGATACCTCCTCCCTGGCCAAGCCATGACCCCTGCTCTGTCTGAGCTCGAGGCCGGGCTCGAGGCTGGGAGCTGAGGACCACGTGTGACAGGGTCACCCCGCCAGGAGCCTGGGTCACCGCACAAAGCCCCCTACAGCCCCGCCGCACAGGCTCCACAGTTCGGTTTTCATGGGTTGAAAGGAGCCCCGAGTCAGGGCCTGAGACCCTGCCCAAATCACCTGGTGTGACTTGGGAAACTGCAGACGTGGTCGGGCTGAGATCCTGGGCGGGGGGACCAGCGTGGCCGCTTCCCTTACACAGAGGGGATGTGGACAGAGACCACACGGCAGGGGAGAGGGCTTTGGGAAGGCAGAGCAGGCATCGGGGTGCTGCACCTGAAACCAAACGGCACCAGAGACTCCCGCAGAGCCCAGCAGCTGGGGAGCCCGGGGCGGACCCCGCAGAGCCCTGCAGACACCTGGGCCCGTGACCAAGAACAGCTCCAGCCCAGAAGCCTTGAGCCCTGGAGGTGCCGAGAGCCTCTGTCCCCCAGAGCAGGGTCCCGGTCCCCGGGTGCCCCCCGAAGCCCGACCCTGCCTGGTGGGGCTGCATGGCGCTGTGGAGTAGGTGTAACAGGATGTGGCCTGCACCGCTCAGAGGGGACCTGTCCCCGATCCCAGGCATAGGGGCCCCGTGCTAGGAACCGGGGGCTCGGACACCCAGTTTCCCGTTCCGGCTCTGGGCCCGTGGGGCAGGGCAGGTTCTCAGAACAGAGTGGACAGAATGGGGCTCGGGACAGAGGCAGCAGAGAAAATGAGGCCCCGGGCGGGTGCACCAGCAGGCCAGGGCTCGGGGGGAAGAGGCTGGGGGACCCGGGGGCCTGAGGTGCCGGGCACACAGGAAGCGCTGAGGGCTGCACGGGGGTGTAACGGCGAAAGGGAGGGGCTGGCGGAATGAGGGCTGCTCTGCACCTGCTCCGGGGCCGCGCGGAGCGCGATCCTCAGGCACCGCACGCGCGTGCTAAGAAGCTCCCGTCGAGGAAAGAAGGGAAAGATGAAACAGAAGCTTGCGGGCGGGGACGGAGCTCCGTGGCCCACTTGCAGGAGAGGAGGAAGAGGAGCGACACAGGGGAGAGCAGTCCCTGGCCGGGCTGCCACTGGCCCCACAGCCCTGTGGTGCTGGCGAAAGCCCGGGTGACAGGCGGGGTGACAGCCAGTGTGACCCGAGTCCCGCCCAGCTGCAGAGCCAGCCACGCCACCCCAAAGCACAGTGACACAGGGAAGCTGTGCCCACAGGACTCGCTCCCTGCCTGCTCACTCCAGCCAAGCCCCAGGCTGGCCTCTGCTTCCCGGGGGTGGGGTGCTCTCCTTTCTCTTCACCTAGGACACCAAGAAGGGTGTTCCTGAGGTGCGGTGGACACATCACACTGGCTTAGTCCCAGCCAAGAAGGCAGTGGGGAGTGGCCGGTGGCCCTCGGGAAGGCAGAGCAAAGGCCCTGGGGTGGCCGCGTCCAGCATGGCCTGCCCCAGGGCCGGGCTGGGAGTAGGGGCTCAGGGCAGAGGCGCAGCTGTGCTGGGGTCCTGCCTCCCCAGGGGACTCGCTGCGGCCTGCCAGGACGCACCCTCGCCTGTCTGGGAGCTGGGGAGTGAGGGCAGCACCGGAGCCACACTGGCTGCAGGCCCCTGCGAGCCAGCGCACAGCTGCGCTCTTCGGTTGGCCGGCAGATGGGCCCCACGTGGTATTTTGGGCTTCGGTTAGAGTTGGGCTGATGGGAGCGGATAGGGCGCAGCTGTGAGCGCGTGCAGAGGGCGGGCGGCAGGAGGGAGCTCTCGGTGCTGGGCAGGAAGGACCCCGCTCACCTGTGGGACGCGGTGGGGAGACGGAGGCCGGCCGGGCACTGCCAGGGCCGATTCCAAGGCAACCGCTGCCCTCAGGCAGCGGCCAGCGGGAAGCTCCAACCGGCCGGTGTGGCCCCTCGGAGTCTAAGGGCGAGTGACCCGGGTGCACAACCAGACGCAGGCCACGGCCCAGCCAGACCACGGCCCAGCCGGACCACGGTGGGGGCGACGCGGGACCCTGTGCAGCTCCCCGCCCCATCTGACCCCGACACGTGACCCAGGCGGGGGGGGCGTGGCTGGCTCGTGCCAGCCCCTTCGTCCCTCCCCGCAAGTCCCCGGGGCGTGGCTCCCGCTGCTGTGGGGCTGTGGGCTGCCGTGGGCCAGGTCTCCAGCTGGGTGTGTTGGGCCCACGTCTGCCCTGGTTCCCCTCTCTGCCTCCCACGCAGGCCCAGAGGCACCGCCTCTCCTTGGTGGTCCAGACACCCCCATCCCCTCTCCTCCCAAGAACAAGAACCAAAGGGACCTTCTTAGCCTCCCTCCAAGATGAGCACAAGCAGTTTAGCCAATACCTGGAAGGGAAGATCTACCCAGAGGTTTCCATGAAAGATTTTCCTCCCTGGTTCCTCTCCCTTCAATGCAGTATTCAGAGGCTGTGATTGCTGGAGTTACAGCAGCCATGTTGGAACCAGGAGGCAATGAGTCAAAGCAGCACCCACAGGGCATGGCAGAGTGTATGAATGGACAGGCCCAGGGTCCCTGGTGACGTCACTGACCCCACACACCTCATCTGCTACCCCGACCTTTGCCTGCCCGGTAAGGCTGTAGAAGGCACCACAGCCTCCCGAGCGCCTTCCAGTGGACCCCTGGGGGAATCACAGCACTGGGCCACGACCAAGGGCTTCCAGCTCCAATCTCTAACTGCAGGACCCCGGAGGAGGCAGTGGGGCGGTGGGGAGGGTTTCTGAAGGCCGCCCTGGCCAGCACAGGGGCGGCTGTGGCCCTGAGCGGGGCTGTGGGTGCAGCGGAGAGGGTGGGACAGGAGCCAGCACTGCTCGGCCCGGCCACTCTGCTGCACGCCCGCCCCGTCCAGATGGGAGGGCCCCAGGGAGCGCCTGGACCCCCAGCCAGCCAGGCTGCTCCAGGGTCTCCTCTCCGCTGGGCCCAGACTGGGCAGCAGGAGCACAGTCGGCCGTGCCCTCACCCAGCCTTCGCAGGCGGTGTGGCCCAGCTTGGAGACGGCGCCATCTGGCCCGGCTGCAGCTTCCTCACGATGCTCTGTGACGAGGCCTCGCCTCCCAGCTGCTCTTGCTGCTGAAAATATTTACATCCAACTGTGTCCCTATGTGCCACGTTCTGCCACGATCCCGCCTGGCATCCATCCCCACCAGCTGGAAGCCGCTTGACTCCCGGGAGCAGCAAGGCCTGAGAGCCAGGACCAGTCAGCAGGCTATGGGCACCCATGGGCCCTCCTGCCCCAGGCCCTTTGCACAGCTGCCGCTTCCCACCTCAGGTGCTGCTTCCAGGCATGGCAGGGCCGACTGCCCTCCTCTGGGTGTCCTGGCCCTGGCACCGCCCTTGTTCCCTTGGTTCCCTCAGACTCATGCAGCTCCTCAGGTGTCCATGTGCACTGTGCCTGTAGGAAGTGATGGGGTCAGCGAGGAGGACACGGCCGGGACCACCACGCCCAGGGAGCTCACAGGAGTCGCCAGCCCCCAGCTTCCCATCTGCAAATGGAGACGCCTGGTGACAGCCACCGTGGTGGCTGTCACTAAGCACCAAGCCTGGGGGGCCAAAGCAACAGAAATGTACACACTCACACGTGTTCACACACAGGCCACACGGATAGGTACAGGCGCCGCGCTGGCCCGGCCCCCCCAGCCCTGAGTCCTCACAGACTGGCACGCACGCTGCATGCAGGGGCCAGGCCGAGCGTGGCGGCCTCCGGCCGGGGCCACCCTGTGCGGAGGACTCACACGCGGTGCCCCTCTGCAGTGTCTCCAGACTCAGTCACAGACCCCGGCCAGGCGGGCCCGGGGAGAGCCCCCAGCTCTGGCCCCGGGACAGACAGACCCCTCAGGGTGACGCTGCGCAGAGTGCTGCTGCTCCGACACATGTGCCGGGCGTGATGATGTCCCCCGCCAGGCAGGATGGAGCGAGGTTCAGACGAGGAGCTCAGCGAGGCTGAGCGTGGGGGGGGGGGGGCAGGGTCTCCTGTGAAGGCCCCGGGGCCGTGGCCCTGCTTCCAGAATCCAAACAGCCACAGGGCCCAAGACCCCCTCAGAAAGGCTGCACCCCCTGAGGGGAGGGTACCATGACCACAAGTCGGGGTGCTGACCTCAGCTGCTCCCACAAAGTGTGACCCCCCTGGGCTGCCTTGGCTCCGGAGTCCAGGACACGAGTCACACTCACTCCGCTCCTCTAGGACCATACTGATGTACAGAAAGAAGGGCTTCAGGAACGACTGTACACAGGGCCTCAAAGGAAGTGAACAGGCTCTGGCTTTCCTGTCTCATGGCACTCCCCTGGGGTGGCTGCAGGCCAGCCCGGGTCACAGCCCCTCTGTTGGGCTGCAGCAGGAGGGGCAGGGAGCATCTCCAGAGAGCAGAGCTGGTGGGGACGCCAACAGGGCAGGCAAAGCCCCAGCACCCACTGGGCCCAGCGGGAGACCCAGGACGAAGAGTGAGCCCCTGCTCAGACCATGCTGATGGCCTCCCGGGCGGCTGGGCCGGGCTCGGGCCTGAGCTGGGCACAGGGGCACCAAAGACCAGCAGGAGGCCAGCACCGGGCCGTCTGGCCCCAAGGAAACGCTCCAGCAGCTGTGTCCCAAGCCAGTGCCGTCCAGGGGGCCGACGGCTGAGGTGCGGCCTTCACAGACGCCCTGCCTGGGAAGAACAAAGCAGATGGCCACACGGGAATTCAGTGTCGAGAGAGGGTGGACGGTGTGTGACTCTGATCCCTGAAAACACCAGAAAACAGAGGTCCCCACAGCACCAGCGTGAGGCCAGGGGGTCTGGGGGCTGCAGAAGCTTGGGAGCCCATGGCCTGGAAGTGTCCCCGTCATGGCTCCACTTGGCTCTGTCTCCACACAGGGGACAGCACACTGGCTGCCGGCCCAGCCAGGCCTCCCAGAGCGGGGACAGGGCCACCTGGGCCTCCTGGGCCCTCAGGGGTACGAACCTGGCAGGGGGCCCTGTGTCCTCACAGGCAGGTGACAGGAAAAGGCTCCCTCACCAACCTTGGCCTCAGAGCTGCCCCTGCCACAGCACAGTAAGGGCGAGATTCCCACAGGTCCCGGGACCTGGAGCTCTCCCGCCTCCACGCACCTTCTGAGAGCTGGGATTCAGGTGGGAAGAGGCAGGCCAGAGGGACAGTCTGGGCCCCAGGACCCAAGGCCCCGAGGTGGGCAGGGTAGGTGGGTCAGAGCCCTCTCAGGCGTGTCAGAGCCCCCTCAGGTGTGTCAGAGCCCCTCAGGTGTGTCAGAGCCCCTGAGGTGTGTCAGAGCCCCCTCAGGCGTGTCAGAGCCCCCTCAGGCGTGTCAGAACCCCTGAGGTATGTCAGAACCCCTGAGGTGTGTCAGAGCCCCTCAGGTGTGTCAGAGCCCTCTTAGGTGTGTCAGAGCCCCCTCAGGCGTGTCAGAACCTCTGAGGCGTGTCAGAACCCCTGAGGTGTGTCAGAGCCCCTCAGGTGTGTCAGAGCCCCCTCAGGTGTGTCAGAGCCCCCTCAGGCGTGTCAGAGCCCCTCAGGCGTGTCAGATCCCCCTCAGGTGTGTCAGAGCCCCCTCAGGCGTGTCAGAGCCCCCTCAGGTGTGTCAGAGCCCCTCAGGTGTGTCAGATCCCCCTCAGGCGTGTCAGATCCCCCTCAGGTGTGTCAGAGCCCCTGAGGTGTGTCAGAGCCCCTCAGGTGTGTCAGAGCCCCCTCAGGCGTGTCAGATCCCCCTCAGGTGTGTCAGAGCCCCCTGAGGTGTGTCAGAGCCCTCTCAGGCGTGTCAGAGCCCCCTCAGGCATGTCAGAGCCCCCTCAGGTGTGTCAGAGCCCCTCAGGTGTGTCAGAGCCCCCTCAGGTATGTCAGAGCCCCTCAGGCGTGTCAGAGCCCACATCGCTATAGTCAGGGTCCATAGACCCCGGGAATGGCAGGGTTGGAAGACCCCAGGACACGGGGACACAGGGAAAGCCGCACCCAACACCTCCTGCTGGTCCGGGCAGAGTGGGCCTGGCAGCGGTGGTGCCCCCGGGTCCAGGCCGCCACAGGATGTCAGTGTTGTGGAGAAAAGCTGAAGGGTGAAGCGAACGAAGAACAAGAAACCCGCTGCGGAGGCCGGGGCTCCTCTGCTAACTGGGGACCTCGCGCTCACAAGGGAGGCCCGCACTCAAGGCCCAGCCGGAGCTGGCAGCGGCAGGCGAGCCCCATACCCCATCACCCGCAGCCGTGGGGACGCCTCCTGCACGGCTAGAGTCAGCGTCAGGACCTCTAGACCAGTAAGCATCTCCAGAAGTCATCACAGAAGCAACGTTTAAAAAGTGAGCCCCAAAAGTGCTTCTTGTGCAGGACACAGGCTGTTTACTCCTCGGACCGGATTCCAAGGTCACTCCAAGGACAGCATCGAAATCAGTGCCGGTGCTCCCGAGGGGCAGGGTTGCAGGCAGGGCAGGTCCACGGTGGCCCACTGGGCCGGCACACGTGCTCCCTGGGTCGGTGCTGCCTGGTCCCGGGCTCCGGGCTGAGCAGCCAGAACATTCCACAAGGTTCTAGGCCACATGGCAGCCACACCAGTCCCGTACAGCAGCTGCTCCAGCCACAGAGCCTCCGCCAGGCCCACGGGAAGTGAAATGGGGCTGAGCCGGGCCAAGCGTGTGAGCCTCAGGCCCCGCAGTGCCGCCCGGGCCACCAGCAGACAGCGCAGGGCAGAGGGGCCCGCAGGCCAGGGCTGGCCCAGCAGGAGGGACCACCAGGGAAATGGACCAGGGCCGTGTTTAGAATGGACTTTCTCACACAACACACCACCCAGGAGGTGGGCAGAACAGGGCGGCAGGGAGTAACGGCGTGACCGCCTGGCTCCCAGCCCCCTGCCGTGTGACCCTGACCGAGAGCTCCCAGCAAAGACAGTGCCGTCCATCTCTGCCCAGGACCCCGCAAGGCAAGGGCCGCAGGGCAGGGGGGCAGGATGGGCCCTGCGCCTCTGCCCTGCATTTAACATTTCCTTTAACCATGGATGGGCTTCCTCCGGGCTGCCGCACCCAGGACCCGGCACCCACAGATCCGCCACTCAGGTCACTGAATGTCAGGGTGTCCTGGGTCCAACTCTGGGTTCCCAACCTGCTGTGGCTGTCACTGACATTGTGGCCTCACTTTCCATGCAGCTGGTGAAGGATCCTGCATCTCCCAGCATCAGGACAGACATCTGACATCCGGACTCTGCGATCTCAGCTACTCAGGAGCCTGAGGCAGGAGGATTGTAAGGTCAAGCCCAGCCTAGGGGAACTTACTGAGACCCTGTCACAAAACAAGAACTAAAGAGGGCTGGCTGGGGTGTAGCCCAGAGTAGCACATGTGAGGCCCTGGGCTCCATCCCTGAACCCCCAAAAGGCCATGGGAAAGTGTCACCTGGGGAAGAGGGCCGCAGAGCCCCCCAGATCCCAAAGGGTCTGTGAGCCAAAAAGGCGGAGACTCCAGTTGCAGCCCAGCCCCTAGGGTCAGGGCCGCCTTGGTCCCAGCCCAGGGACCCCAGAAAGCAAGCTGCCCTCTCGCGGGCTGGCCGTCTGCTGCTGAGCCTCCCCACACTGCACCAGGGCCAGGTGGGCTCCGAGACTGGACACAGGCGGAGGCCATGCAGTCGCCAGCCCAGTGCCTCCAGGGCACCCTGCACCTGGCCTCGGGCTCTGGGACTGGGGACCTCGCCCTGGTGGCCTCGTTCCGTCAAAAAGTGGTCCAACACGGGGCTTTCCTGAAACACGTTTTCACCCACCCCCCACCCCCCCATCAGTCTGTCCATCTATCTGTTTTCGCTGTCGTTTTGTTTTGGTTTCTGGTTTTTTGTTTTTTTGAGACAGGGTCTCACTTTGCATCACTCACTCACTATGTATCCCAGGCTGGCCTTGAACTCACAGCGATCCTCCTGCCTCAGCCTCCCCACTGCTGGGGTTACAGGTGTGCGCCACCACAGCCGGCTGTCTATCCATCCTAAATTCATCTGTGCATCTACCCACCACCCACCCACCACCCATCCATCCATCTATCCATTCATCCACTGTCCATCCATCTACTCCCTCAGCCGACAGGGGTGCTCTGAGCTGGGGGACCCCTCCCCAGAGAGCCTCTCAGCCCCACTCCCCCGTCCTCTGCCACCCTGCAGATTTCCAAGGGCTGGAGTGTGCCCACCTCGGAGCCCCTGCCTGGAGTCGCCCATCCCGGGGCCGTGCCCCCACCCCACAGGCCCCATCCAGCGGGGCCCACAGCGGGTGGCATTGTCCCCAGGGTTTCTGGAGGGCAAAAGGGGCTGTGGACCCAGAGCAGCACCTATGGGGGGGGGCTGGGGAGGCAGCAGACGGGGTGGTCTCAGGGCCATGGCCCCTCTTCCCCTACAGCCGCTTCCTCCTGGCCCCTTATCTCATGGGCCGCCCGGCTCAGCAAGCCGCAGCCAACGTCCGCCTCCCCACAGCCCAACTGCCCGGCGGGGAGCGGGGAGCACCCAGGTGCCCGGCCTGCGGGCAACTCTTTCCTCTGGCTGCCATCAGAGCCCAGAGCCCGGCAGGAAGCGGCGGAGGGGAGCTCAGGCCAGGAGAGTAGAAGTGTCCTGGGCAAAGGTGCATGGGCATCGCCCACTTGGCTATGTCGTGGCCTCGGCCCCCGGGTCCCTCACTTGGAGATCCCTGCAGGCCGGAAGGTGGCACAGAGGACAGCACAGAGCAGCAGCCGGGCCGCCTCGCAGGGGGCCTCAGGGAAGGGAGGCAGGGATGCAGGACCCGCATGGGCAGGGGGTGCTGGCCACGCTGGCTGCTGCCCAGTCTCAGGAGCGCAGGGCTGGGGCCAGGGAGGCTGGCACCAAGAAGCCCGCGGGGAGAGCGTCTCCCTCCAAGCCGCGACACACTGTGACCCACGCCCGCTGGGCCGCCCGCTGGGAGACCTAGGACCTGCGGCTGACATTAACCTCACGCCAGCACCCACGGCCTGAGAGTCAGGTCTCCTCAACACACGGTGGCGCCTGAACTGCTTGGCCCCCCCGGGAGCCGCAGGGCCCCGCCAGCCCTGCTGACCCGCTGCAGTTCAGCGGCCCTCGGGAGGGAGGGGCTCTTTCCTGCCAGCTCTGGTGCGCTGCCCCGACCCCCACCAGGCTGTTGCCCGGCCCGCTCCCTCCCCCAAGGACCTCGACTCCAGGCCTGGTGAGGCCGGGAGACTCAGCTCTGCGCCGAGCTTCGAGCTTCGGGGGCTCTGGGAGGACAGGAGCACTGTGAGCCCCAGCGGTCAGGTGGCTGGCAGGGCCTGGGGTTCAGCCAGCCCTGCTCCCCGGCCCAGCCGCTCCACCAACGGCCGGGTGGGGGCACAGGAAGGGTGCCAGGGTGCGCAGGCAGGCGGGCGGGCAGGTGCAGACCCCAGGCCTGGGGAGGCCGAGCAGGACGCCAGGGGCCCTGGCCCAAGGTCACGGGGTGCCCCCACACCTGCAGGCGGTGGCCGGCTGGGCGGGGAGAGGAAGTTGTTGGAAAGTCAGACCGGAATGGAACGGCCGAGGGGGAGGCGGCAGGCAGGGCCCAGATGGTTCCTGCAGGGGAAGCGCAGGGTGCAGCTGCGCCACTGCCTTATCAGGGTGACACAGCTGGCTGCCTCTCCCTCTGTCCCAAGCCCGCCCCGTCACATGAGCCCCTGTGGCCTCCCGCCCCTTCCCCATGACCCGCAGCCCAGGCCGGGGGCCAGCGGCGGCTAGAAGGGCTCGGAGCTTCCTGGGGACAGAGGTGCGGGCTCCAGGCCACGAACAGGCCCTGCCTGCTTGTCCCTGCTGTTGCCGAGGGCTCAGTGCCAACTCCTGAGAGCTGCCCAGCGCCCCGCAGCCGGGTCCTGCCGAGGGCATGGCACAGGCACCCTCCACGCTGGAGAGCGGGGCCCTGGCATCTGCGCCCTGGGGTCCCAGGAAGGGCAGCCCAGGTAAGAGACCGGCAAGGCCAGAGAGGCTGGGGCCACGGCAGCGGTGGCGGGAAGGTGGCATCTCCCAGCTGCCACCTGCCCGGCTGTTGGCAGCGTGGCCATGTTGCCCCACCTCAAACATCAACGCGGCGCCCCCGTGCTGCACAGCTGGGGCAGGTGGCCCAGGGAGCCTGGCAGGTGCCAAGCCTGCGTCCCAGCCCCACCCAGAGGCCCTCCCGGCCCGTCCAGGAGGGGTGGCCAGCCACGTTTTCCACCAGGGGACCGTGGCACACGCAGCCTGTCCACAGGCCAGATGAGGAAACTGAGGCCGGGAGAGAGGCTGGCCCAGGTCCCTTGGCTGTCCTAGGGATGGCTGTCTCTGAGGAGGCCCCACCCTTCCTGACAGCCAGCCCGGTGGGTGCACCCCAGGCCTGGGGCTCTGGGGGTGGTGGGTGGCTCTGCACTGGGCCTAGCCACATGGCCTCCTTCTTGGAGCTGCAGGCCCTTGTCCCACGGTGCTCCTGCTGCCAGCTGGGTCAGTGCAGCTGGGGACGCCCTGCCCCTGAAGAGGGCCCACTCCTCATGCAGAGCCTGGAGTGCAGCAGCCAGCAGGGGCTGCCTGGGCTCAGGTGCAGAGTGCAGGTCCCATGGGCTTCTCCCAGTGGGGAACCCCAGGGGGCTTGTGAGGAGGAGGCGTGGCCCACAGCCCAGCCTGGCCAGTCCGCCCAAGATGGCACACCCTGGGCCAGGTCCCCTCACTGGGCCTCAGTTTCCCTGGGCATCAGGACCCCCTGCTCCCGGGGGTGCGACTCCCTGAGCCGGGAAGAGGACAGTGGTAGCTTTGAGAGGCGCAGACAGAGGTGTGTTTGGAGGGGCGCTGCCCCGGCAGAGGAGCCCACTGTGTGCCACAGCCACAGTCTGAAGGGCCAGAGCACTCACGTCCCAGGGTCACTGCATGAGCCCCAGGACCCGCACAGGGAGATGTGGGACACACCAGGGCAGGAAGCACCAGCCGGGGCAGTGCGGGGTGCATCGCACCTCAGCCGGGCACCTCTGGCCCAGGGCCCGCTGTGAGGCTTCTGCCTGAGTCTTGGAGACCTGGGCTGGCAGTGGGTGATTCGCTCCAAGTCCCTTGAGTGTGGTGCGGGGCCTCCACATTGTGCCGCGTGGGGCGCAGCCCATGGTGACCCCCGTGAGTCCAGGTTGTGGGGGCGCTGGAAGGCTGAAGCTACTCGAGAGGTCCTGGGGTGCAGAATGGGCTCCCCAGCACCGGGCCACCAGGGCTGCGGTCAGCCATGGAGCCCGAGTACAGCAGACTAGAGAGGAGCGGGCGTGGCTCACACTTATTAGGCACCCACTGTGGGCAGCAAGAGCCCTGTGGATGGCGCTCGGCAGGGAGGCTGAGGCAGGACTTCGGCCCGCCCGCCTGGTACAAGGTGGAGGGCGCAGGGAAGCGGACCTGGAAAGGTCTCACAGGAGAGCTTGGCCTGATGCAGAGGAAGCGCAAGGGAGAGACCGAGCCAGGCCTGCTGGTGTCTCTTAGGAGGGAAAGTGGGGAGCTGCAGCAAGCCTCAGCTCAAGCGAGGCCACCTCCCGCCCTCCTCCCCTCCAGGCTGGCCCCTCAGTCCGCTCCTCTGCCAGGTTGGCTTCCCAAGACCGCAGCAGCACAGTTGCCCCAGCTGCACTCCGTGCACGTCCTCTCGCCTGTGGGTCCACTCCACTTTGGACAGGAAGTGCCCGGAAAGCCACGGCGCCCGTACGGAACGCACCCAGGCTGGTCTCTGTTGTCCTCCTCCCTGAGCAGCCGGGGGTTGCAGCTATTTATGCAGCATCTCTATCACGTGAGGAGCTGGAGGAGACCAGCGATGTTTAAAGCCGTGCAAGGTGTGCGCGGGTCCCTTAGCCGCGCCCCTTTCTAGGAAGGACGTGAGCACTAACCCCGAGGGACACTGTCCCTCACCATGGACGTGGGACACAGAAATGTGTTGTGTGACTGTGATGGAGGCCACGGGTCTGAGACCAGGCATCAGGGCCGAGTCCCTCCAGTGGCCCAGGCCCCGGTGGCTTCCGGTGTCCTGCCTGGCTGTGCGGCTCCTGTCGCTCTATCTGCCACTCAGTCTCCTCTCCCCCAGCCTCCCTCTGCTGCTCTCAGAGAGGCGCTGGTCCTGGGTAGGGCGGGCCCCATCCCTTCTGCTGCCACCCGCTGGTCCCCTAGCACTGTGGCAGGGGCTGAGGGCAGCCGCATGCCTGGCCTGCAAGGCCTCAGCACCATGGGGACAGGAATCTGCATGGGGCGGCCGGGGTGCAGCTGGTGGGGAGCTCAGAGCCTGAGAAGAGGGATGCGGCCATGGTGACCTCTGACCCGTGTCTTCACCTGACCTGCTGGCCCTCGCCCCTGCCCTCAGGCTGACCGAGGCTCACAGGGCCCAGCGATGGCCAAGTCGCCTGGCCGCGCCCACCTCCCCTGCCCTCTTCCTGCTCGGGTGGTCAGGGTGGCATCAGACACAAGGCCCAGGCAGCCACGCCCTGCGAGCCAACTGTCCCCCAGGGCACTGAGACCCCGGCCTGTGGGTGGGTGGGGATGAGGGACAGACAGGGCCCCCCTGCCCCTCTGGGACTGCGCTTTCTCCCGACGTCCCCTCCTCTGCTGTCCCGGGTGTCAGGCAGTGCACAGCCCAGAGCCGCACCAGCTTTTGGAGGAAGTGGCCCCAGGTGCCCAGGCTGGGCGACTTTCACTTCTCACCATGCAAGGGGCCGACCTGGGCTCAGGGCTCTGCACTTTCACTTCCGGTGGGTGAGCACACTTGACACAGGCACATGGGCAGGAAGCAGAGCCCTGGGCCAGGCTCCCTGTGCAGTGCTCAGAGCTGTCATCTCTGGGGCAGTGGGGCCGGAGGGAGGAGATGAAATGTCATCACCAGGGCGCCACACAAGCCCCCTCTCAGGATGGAGGCCACAGGACCCTCCCGGGGGCAGGTCTGGGGTGGGGCAAAGCCTGTGTCCTCCAGGTCCATGCACTGTCCTCTCCCTGCCTTCCTCCTGCCACTTGGCCCCTCTCCTCTGCGGCGGGCCTTTGCACGTGCCATCCCCCCTGTGGAATCCTGTCCTGTGTCTGCTCAGGGCCCCCTGGGGGGATGCCTGCCAGGGCCTCAAGTCCTCGGCTGAACTGCATCTCCAGTTTCCCCAGGAGCTGCAACCAGGCCCTGGGGTACAGGCAGGTGACACCATGCAGGCACCTGCCGAGCCCCTTAGGGCGGCATCTTCCTGCAACCCTTGAAGGCACCACTGCCTATTCAGAGAAGGATGCATCAGAGAGGCTGTTGCCTGCCCGCCCGGGCCTGTACCTCCAAGCAGGGAAAGGGCCCAAGGCTGAATCCTGAGGGAGGGAGGCCCCTGCCTCTGCCTCCCAGGGGAAGTGAGCCCGGCAGCCTGACCCAGCTGGGCTGCCTCCGAGGAATCCCGTCGGTGCCACCTGACTGCCCATAGCTGACACCTGGACTGAGCTCATCCCAATGCCCCTGATGCCAATAATGAGCCCACACTGGCACAGTCCCTGTGCACGGAGACGGCTGCCACTTTGGGGCCTCTCCGAGGCGCAACCTCCACCCAGGCTATGCCTGCTACTGGTTTCCTTTGCTTTTTCTGAGCGCCCACTGTGCTGTTCAGTGTTCCTGGACAGGGCCACCAACTGTAGCTTCCACCCTCTGCGAGTCCCGTTGCTCTGGGGCAGACACAGGAGCCCCATGGGGGCACAGTGAACACGGGGTGACCACAGACCGTGGGCAGGAAGCAGCCCCTCGAAGCCCCTCGTGCCCCATGGCCTGGCCTTGCCCTGGTGCTTGGGCCGGGGCTGGGGAGGCGTCTGGCTGCACGGGGCACCGTGCTGGGTCTCTGCTCCCAACGTGGGGGTCACAGGCTATGTCAGCGCGCCCGTCCCCATCCCGTCCCAACTGTGTGGGGTGGCCGAGAGCCCCAGCAAGGCCATGGGGTGGGCAAGGGACAGTGGCCTGGCCCTGGCTCGGCTGCCGAGGGGCCGCAAGGAGGAACTGGGAATCTGCCCTGCCTGTGGGCTTGGCGCTTCCTCCTTGCTCCCAGCTGCGCATTCTGAGTGTGTGGAAAGCCCCAGCCCCGTGGCGGCAGAGCAGGCGGGGTGCCGGGCCCCCAGCCTCGGCCCGCGCCCTGCACACCACCAGCCAAATGTGGTGCCCACACCACGGGGCCCTGGGCTGGCGCCACTGCACCCCAGGGCAGAGCTCTGAGCTCTGCCCTCTGGGTCCTTCCTTGGGGGTGAGGACGCTGAGTGTCCACGCACTCGCCGGGGCAGGGTCGGGGCCCAGACCCTGGAGCCCACAGGGCTGCAGGGCACTGTGCTCACAGGTCACCAGGGTCTGGGGCGGCCTCCTGCATGGCACTGCCGTCCCCATCCAACGCCTCTGCGATGCAGACACGGAGGGGTCGACCCCAGGCTTGGGGCTCTGAGAGTCCCGGGGCCTCTGCCACTTGGCTGCCTTGCTGGCCCACCTCCAGTCCTGGTCAGACAGACAGACAGACAGACAGAGAGTGCAGCAGAGCTCCCCAACGCCGCCAGACCGAGGGCTAGGGCCACAGGGTCCCAAACTGGCAGCAGGTGGAGAAAACACCAGTAGATCCTGCCCCGCCCGCTGCCCTCGCCCTGGGGCTTCTCCATCCCCAGATCCTGAGGCAGGGGACATCCAGCTGGGGCTGCACCCAAGCAACAGCACAGTGGGTCCATCCTGGGGCCTGCAGAGGCAGCTTCCTGTCAGAAACCGAAAGGGCCAGGTGTCTCCTGCCTCGGGCAGCTGGAGAGCCGGTGCAGCTGCCCCGTGTCCCCACCCTGCAGGCACCTGCAGTCCCCCTGGGGGCCTGCCCCAAGTGTGGCTGGGGCCACTGAGCCCAGCAGCCCTGGTGGTGGCTTAACAGGCAGCTTTCAGTCTCTATGCAGAAACAAGGACTCAAACGCCTTCACTTCTGCACCGAACACAGGGAAAATGGTAGCTTTTCCGGCACATTGGCCTCAGCAGAACAGAGTCTCAAGGCCTCAGGTGCCTGCTTCCTCTCAGCCTGGGTGACTGTCTCTCTCAAGGCCAGGCTCCCATGGATGCAGGGGTCTGGGGCAGCAAGCGCCAGATCTGAGCGCCCAGCCCCTGATCTCAGGCCTGTGTCCCCATGGCTGATCTTTGAGGCAGGAGCTGCGTGGTGGAGGCCACAGGTTGCATCCCGGGCCAGAGCTTGCTCCTTCCTCCCTCAGCTTCCCGAGACAAGTCGTCTGGCATCCAGAGTGCCCACCCTAAAGCGGTGCCTGGCCCGGGGCAGTCAGGGAGAGGAGGGGCTCAGGTGCCCGAGGGTCCAGCCTCCCCAGCGGCCCCGCCCTGTCTGTAAGCAGGGATGATGACACTGTGCCCTCAGGACTGGACGCACTGAATGGGTGGGCTTGGAGTCGGTCAGGAACCACCAGGGCTCTGATTTCAAGGCATCTTCCTGCGACACTTTGCTACCTCGTTTCTGTTTTGGTTTGGTTTTTGGTTTTTGGAGATGAGGTCTCCCTGTATAGCTCAAAATGGCCTTGAACTCACAGCGACCCTCCTGCCTCAGCCTCCTGAGTGCTGGAATCACAGATGTGCACCACCACCCGCAGATGTTACTTAGTTTCGAAGTGTTACATAAGGCTTCCTCTTCCACGAATCCCATGGTTCTGTGCTGGTCCAGGCGGGGTCATGTGGACCCCAGGGTGGCCATACAGCTGCAGGTACGCTGTGTGTCCAGCACTGAGCTCATCAATTCCCTGTCAGGAGCGATGCCCCATCGCCAGCCCCTTTCCTGTTCCTTTGTGCCCATGTGGCTTTCTGCAAAGCGCCGAACAGGAGCGTACCAGGCCCACATGCTGGCCTTGGGGGAAGAAGTGCTCTGATCACTGCCCCCTTGAGGGAAGGCGAGGTTGGTCCTGAGGGGCAGGTGCAGGTCGCAGGCTGTGACTTTGTCCTCGTGGCCTTGGGAGCTGAGGCCCGGCAGAATGTGAGGTCAGGGGCGTCTCCTCTCGCTCGCCGTAGGAAAGGCCTTTGCGCAGTCCGCATGTCCAGCACAAGTGCTGCCTGCTCCTGAAGTGGAGCCTGCACATGGGAGAGGGGCACTGCCTTCTCCGCTGGCTGCACCGCTTGGCACAAGGGAGCCCAGCCCGTCCCCAGCCCGCCCAAGTGTGTCGTGGTCCCCAGGGGAGGAGGCTTGCTGAGCAGGCCAGGGGCTCCCCTGTCCCCAGCCCAAGCCCAGGGCACGGGGCCCGTGGAGTCCGACCCTGAGCCGCAGTGTGACGCGGGAGCCTGGGGTGACTCAGGTGGCGGAAAGCCCTGGAGTCCCACAGGCCCCGGGGGAAGTCCGCTGCCCTCCGCAGCCATGCGGGGATCGCCTGATGTTGCAAGGGGAAGGAGAGGCAGGGCCGCTTCCCTACTGCGGGGCGGCCCGGGGGAATCCTGCACCGTCTCGGCAGCTGGGGCCACTCCCGCCACCCACCTCCTGCACATCCAAGGATCCGGGGTCAGTGGTGCTTGTAACGCTGTTGCTTGCCTGCCTCCAAAAAACGTTTCGACCCCAGCCCCTCCTAGTGTGAAACCTCTCCCACAAGGGCCACCAGCTCAGCTGCACACAGACAGGGTGGCTGCTTCTTGGGTGGTGATGGTGGCCCAGTGGTCCTAGGGTTGTCAGGACTAACAGCTAACTGCACCCCACACTTCAGCGTTCGTCATGAGGACAGGTCAGAGTGCCCTGGGCAGACATCAGGGGCCCAGAGGACACACGCCCGGCAGGAGACATGGCCAGGCCACACTGGGCATCCTACAAACCCACAGACACAGAACCTGGGTGATTGTGCTGTTCAACGTCGAAGCGCTGCTTCCAAGTGCACCACACATCCTGCCCATGCTTGGCTCATATCGGATGGACCTCCATGCTGCAGATCTGGTTCACAAGAATCAAGGAAATGTTGCTTAAAAACAGCAGCAGAGCTGGCTCCCCGGAACCATCCCACCCAGATGATGTGTGTCAGCTATCAACTCAAATAAGTCTGCTGGGCAATGCCCCATTGCGTCACTTTGAATTCCAATCTGATATAAATGGTTGGATGGTGGTGGTGGATGGATGGGTGGATGAGTGGATATGGATGTGGATGGATGGATGGTGAGTGGATGGATGGATGGATGGATGGATGGATGGATGCTGGTGAGATGGACGGATGGACAGATGGTAGATGTGGATGGGTGGATGGATGATGGATGGATGGATGGTGGATGGACGGATGCTGGTGGAATGGATGGATGGATGGATGGTGGATGTGGATGGATGGTGGATATGGATGTGGATGGATGGATGGATGCTGGTGAGATGGATGGATGGTGGATGGATGGTGAGTGGATGGATGGATGGTGGATGGATGGATGCTGGTGGAATGGATGGATGGACGGATGGTGGATGTGGATGGATGGATGGATGCTGGTGAGATGGATGGATGATGGATGATGGGAAGCTGAGGTCCCACCCTGGATTTCTCCATGCTGCCTTGCCCAGGAGCCCAGGGCACAGGGGCACAGGGGCAGGGCTGAGCCCAGAACATTCTCTCCACGTCTGCCCCAGAACCCCCTTCCATCTGTGCACACACAGCAGGCCACGGCCCTCCACCCAAAAGGGTCACATGTCCCAGAAGGGACAGAGGCCTGGAGCGATGGGGAACCCCCTGTGAAGTGCCCTTGTCTCCGTCCCTGTGTGCAAGACTGGCAACCACTCAGGAGCTCCCCGGAGCCCAGGACACAAGCTGGCTGTTGGGCCTGGGGTCTGCCTGGCCACTTCACCTCCGGTGCACAGGAGGCGGACAGGGACAGCAGCTGTGCAAGTTGGGGGGTGCAGCTGGCAGTGAACGTCCCCTCAAGGGTCTCTGGGCGCCGGGCACCACAGCAGGGACCTGGCTGAACACCAACCTGAGCGCGGGACCCCAACGCCGACCATGCGGCCTCATTTTCTTGAAAATCCGGGAAAGGAAGACTGCAGCACCAGAAGGTGCACCCGTGGTCACAGGGGAGGGCAGGGGCTGGGAGCGACTGTCACGCACGGGAGTTGCTTTCGAGGGGACCCCATGCCCATGACGGTCGCACAGCATGCATGTCCTTGGCGTTAAAATGGTGAATTTCATGTTCTATTTTTCCACAATTGAAAAAAATCTTAACTTTCATTAGAAAAGAAAGTCTGGCATAAGGTGAGCCCTGGCCAGGCCCCGCTGTCCCCCAGCTGCAGGGTGGGGACCCGGCCAGCCCTGCCATGCTGCCTGCCACACCCTCTGCTGGGTGTTATCTCGAGGCCACCTGTGCCCACTTCCTCCTGGCCAGGGAGCCCAGGGCGTCCTGCCCGGTGGCTTCCTATTCACAGCCTCCAGCTGCTGCCCCGTGCCCCCCACCCCTGCCAGTGGAAGTTATGGGGACACAGCGTGCACACTGGGTGCCCGAGTGGGCCCCAGAGCTGTGTGGGCGAGGTCAGGTGTGGCTGGGCCCAGCCTGGGAGCAGAGAGCCCGTGAGACCAAAGGAGTCAGGAGGGTGCTAGGGAGCTGTGATCTCTCCTGGTGGTGACCAGGCCCTGCCGCTGCCCAGGCGCACTCACCTGGACCCTCTCCAGGCCCGGGCGGGAGCGGCTAAACAGGCGCAGCACTTTCTGCTCAGCAACCTGGGCCTCTGCAGGCAGCCAGGAGTGGCGGGGTCCTCACCTCCAAGGACTGGCTCAGTGCCCCGCAGTGAGGTGAGACTGTGTCCCTTCTGGGTCTGCTGGGCGGCGACTTCTGCAAAAGTATCCAAGGAAATGCGTTTAAAGCAAACATCACAACTGAGCCTGGCATGGGCTCAGGCCCATGCCTGTAATCCCAGCACTTAGAACACCAAGGCAGGAGGGTCTCTGAGAGTTCAAGGCCAAGCTGGGCTACAAAGTAGACCCTGTCTCAAAAAACCAAAACCAAAAACAAACAAACAAACAAATCACAGCTGAGGGCAGGGCCAAGGAAATTGCTGTTGCTTCCCTGCAGATCCCTGGTCTGTGGGTGCCCTGAGCACCAAGTCACAGGCTGCTCGTGAGTGTCCCTGAAGGCTGAAAGCAGTTGAAAAAGCCGCTGTCATCCCAGCAGGCCAGGAGGCTGAGGCAGGAAGGTCAGAACTGCAACCCCAGCCCAGGCAAAGAGGAGGGGAGAGGAGAAGAGAGGAGAGGAGAGGAGAGGAGAACAACAGGAAGGACAGGGTGGACACACCAACCAGGTCAGCGCTGACGCGGGGGCAAGGAGATGACCTGCAGCTCGCGCCCTGCTCACTTGAGACCTCAGCCGGGTCCCAACCCTCTCTGGCTGTCCCCTCATCCATGGATGCCACTGCAGTTACAGTCAAAGTCCAGAGAAGCAAGTATTTTTCGTATCAGTTGCTTCTCAGTGTTGCCCGGAATGTGCTTATACTACAATTATTGCTGAGCTGAAATTCAGATTCTACTAAGCATCCAACATTTTTATTTTCCGAGTCTGGCAACTCTATCCAAGAAGGATTTGAACACGGATTCCAACAGGATTGCACTCAGCTGCAAACAGAAGGAAACCCAGGCGGGCGGGAGCCCTGGACCTGCACCTAACAAACCCGAGCGGGCAGGGCAGCCCTGGGCCACCAGGTGTCTGTGCACTTCTGCCCTGGTCTGTGGGCTCTCGCTCGAGGCTTCCCGCCTCCAAAGTGGCTGCCCCACCTCCGGGGTCTGTGTTCCAGGCAGGAAGAAAGAGGAAGAGAGAAGGGCGGAAGACTAAAATGGGCCGGTTTTATGAGGAAGCTTCAGACCCTGTGGGCCTCTGTTCCTGCCCGTGACACAACTCCAGGGTCTGCACTGACAGACGGTGCTGGGTTTTCTGTTTCACTTTTGTCTTTTCGGTGCCAGGGATTAAACCCAGGGCCTCCACACTGCACGACATCCAGTTCTTTGTTATTTTTTTACTTATTTGCTTTTCTTTCTTTCTTTCTTTCTTTCTTTCTTTTCTTTTTTTTTTTTTTTTTTTGAGACAAGGTCTCACTAAGTTGCCCAGGCTGGGTGTCAACTTTCTGATCCTCCTGCCTCAGCCTCCCAGAGGTGTGCACCTCCACACCCAGCCGACTGACAGTGCTTGACCCTGGTCAGCTGCTCTTGGCCACAGCTCCCCATATGGCTGTCCACCTAGCCCCTGTCGCCCTGGTGATGGTCCTACCCTCAGCCCACAGTGGGTGAAAGGTCGGGCAACTTGCCTCTACCTGGGGAGCTGGCCCTGGCTCCCGTGCCCCACTTGAGTCACTCTGCCAGCACTTGCTCGGCCTACATGGCCCAAGGACAGATTTCTCCAGCCCCAGACCCGAGCTCGGTGGGTGCCTGGTGGGCAGGCACCAGGTGTGGCTGGACCCCTTAGCAGAGGAGACTGCAGCCCCTGCTGGGGGCAGTGAAAGACCACGTGGCCCTGCTCCCCGGGTCTCGGATGAGCCCGGATCGACCCAGCAGGGCAGGCAGGGGCACTGCAGGACCGCCGGGTGCAGCCTCAGACTTGAGACACAGCACACAGCACCTGTCCCATCGGCCTCGCCAGGAGGTCACTAGCAACAGCCTGACAGCCACCTCCACCACCACCTGGGGGCCTCACCGAGTCCCAGGAAACTTCTCCTTTCCTCCCAAGGACAGTTCCCCATCGCGGCCACCAGCCCTCGAGTTTCAGTGCCTGGAGTTATTTTAGGTTCCCCTTGGCCACGCCCGGGCCCTGCCCCTCCTCGGAGAGCTGTGGCTCTGAGCGGCCAGGGCCGCCGGCTGGGAAAGGATCCAGAGCCCATGCAGGGTGTTTTGCACAGTCTGCACAAGAGCAACCATCGCTGCAAAGTAGTATCTGAGTCTGCATCGTCCCCAACCAAGCCCTGTGCAGTGAGCGGCCACCCGGTCCCTCCCGGAGCCTCCGGCCATCACTCGCCTCTTTCCGTCTCTGCGGGTCTGCCCCTGGGGACCCGGTGTGGGGACAGAGTCAGATGGCGGTGGCCTTTTGGCCAGGGCACGAACTCACCACACAGCACACCCAGGCCTGTGGCTCATCCTTCAGTCCAGGCAACGCCTGGGCCTGGGTCAGTCCCACACACAAAGTGAGCCTGAGGCTCCAGTGCAGCTTCTGGTCTCTTCTGGGGGTCCAGGCAGGTCAGAGCAGGGCCTCCTGCCAAGCATCCACTGCCAGAGACCTGGCCGCATCCTGGGACGGCAGGGACCAGCTGGCAGCGCCAAGAGTCTGGCCACAAAGAGCCTGCAGAGCTCATGGCCACCCTGCCACACACAGCCCAGGCCTTCCATGATGTGTCCCCAGGATGCGGGGATGAATAGCAGCTGGGGAAGAGCCAGGAGGCCTGGCAGCCAGACCAGGGCTGCTGGAGGCTGTTCCCCCACTGGGAAGGGCAGCAGGTCAGCTGGGAGCCCCGCAGTCCCTTCATGCTGAGTGACCGTGGGGGCAGTCACAGACTCCCTGTGGGCATGGTGGTTGTTCACTTATCAGTGCCAGTGCCCCATGCCATCTCGGCAGCACCCCTGTGTGGGGCTCCGATATCCTGACCCCCGCACACCACGGGGCAAGAAGCCAAGGGCTGTGGTGGCCATCGCCTGGCTCTGACCCAGCTGTCATACACCAGCAGGGAGGAGTCTCCGCGTGAATGACACAGAGCAGGCACCTGTGTGAGTGCACTTCCTGGCCCAATGTTGTGGGCAGAGTATGACTTTGAGGCCAAGACCAGAGTAGGCGCCATGTGAGGAGGCTTGGGAGCTGGGACACTTTCTGGGCCAAGGACTGATGGGCCGGGAGGGGACTGGAAAGGCCAATGAAGGGAGGGGTTATGTTTGTGTTGTTCTGCTTTGGCTCTAAAGCACCCCCAAGTCCACGTGGGAACGGCAAGGCTGCTGGGATGGGCTCTGCGGAGGCAGCTACATCTTGAGGGCTCTGATGCACCACCAATAGGCTAACTACTGGTGACAGTGTCATTTGATGGCATCATCAGGGATAAGGGAAAGTGAGGAGGTGGACCCTGGATGCAGGGGGAGAGGCCTGGACACAACATTGGGCACCAGCACCTTCCTCCTGCTTTCCTGGCCACCATGACATGAGCAGCTTTCCTCCACCACAGCTTCCACCGTGATGTTGCTTTGCCACATACCCATGGACTGAACCCTTGGCAACCCTGAGCCAGAGTAAATCCAACCTCCTTGAAGTTGTTCTCGGATTGGGCCAGTGGCAGAAAGCTAACAATGCAGCTCTGACTCGGGACACTGTCCTGACATGAGTGGCAGAAGTCCAACCCCTCCAGGGACCCGGGGACTGCAACCGTCTGCGCCCCTCACCATGCACATGGACTACACGGCCGCAGGACATCCCCCGTCTGGCTCTCAGCCGAAGCGGAACAAGCACTCAAGCCAGTGGCTCCTGTGGTCCGAGACCAGTCATTTCCCCAGAGAGGCCATGGCGTACCTGGATTCGCCACGTTGCCGAAACTGCTCTCCTGCTGTGGGGAAAAGCAGAAAGTAGGACATGAGAGGCTCATGACCCAGGGGGCTCCCCTGAACCCCGGCCAGCCTTCATCACTCCATCTGCAGCCCATGCTGCTCCAGACATTTGTGCTGCCCTAACTCCTGTCTGCACAGCGCCGTGAACAGTGGCAGCCAAAGCGGCAGCAGACACGCGCATGTACACTGCTGGATCGATTTCCAGGTCTGGGCGTGACCACCAAAGTGCCTCACGAAGACACCTGCACAGGGAGACCTGCTGAGCCGAGGGAGGTGCTGGTTTCCTTCTCTGTGGCCAGCCTGGGGGTGGGAGAGACAGACTGACAGCTCCAGCCTTGGGCTCAGGGGCCAGTGAGGTGACGTTTCCTTGCAGCCGGTGGCTGAGGGTACCCAGTGGAATGAGGTGCGTGGAGCCTTCCTTGTCCGACTTCAGGTCGCTCCTGCCGGAGGGCTGGGACAGAGGGCCAGGAGGGAAACGCCTGGGCAGGGCACGGCAGGGCTGGCAGGGGTCCTCGGCACCACTGCTGCTCTCGAAATCTGAAGACTCGAGGCTCCAAGTCACTTGCAGCGGTGGAGAAAAACTTTTAATTACGCAGGCAGGCTCAGCGGACTTTGTACTCCCAAGTCTGAGGGCTTGACTAGAACAGGAAGCCCCTCATACAGGGCCAAGGGGTGGGCAGCGTGCTTGCTGTGGCAGGGGTGCAGTTAGAGAACATTCCCGAGAGGGGCGGAGCTAAAAGAACGCTTTGCAGGTCTCCCAGGTCCCACAGCTGCGGAACATTCTGATACATTGGGCAGGGGCTCCGCTGACTGCGAAAACTGTTACATTTCCGGAACAAAACATTGTGTGGAAAACACAGCGGGGCAGGGCAAGGGTTAGTGGCCTGGCTTGCTGAGCGGCACTGCGCTGTCACTGGGCCTCCGGTCCTCCTCAGCCGCGTCTTCTCCCCCAGCAGCCCCCACGGTGCAGGCTGCCCGGGGGGCACAGGGCTGAGGCGGAGCCAGACTCCTGCCGTGGACTGTGGGCCTGGGTGCGGCCGAGCGAGCGTGCTCACGCCTTCTTCCCAGCACAGCCGCCAGGGGCTGCGGCTCCCAGGGACGGCTGCCCTGGCGGAAGTGGCCTAAGGAAAAAACTAGCATCCTGCCCGGGTGGGAGGGGCGGGTGACAGCCACGCCCGGCCTGCTTTCGGCCGCCTGCTGCCTGCCCGCCCTCGGCCAGGGCTCGCTGAAGCTTTGCACACTTGATCACGAGTCCGTCGCTTGCAGACGCCAACTCCGCGGTTCCCACCCGGCGACCCTCGTTCTAGCTTTCATTCGTGTTCCTGGGACTGGGGAACAGGGAAGCGCATGACCTGAGAAGCCGATGGCCAGGGATCCCAGAGCACAGCCAGGACTCCGGGACCCCCGAGAGCTGCGGGTCTGGAAGTGCGGGCCCAGGGTGGTTGACTCAGCAGCGGGACGACACTTTCAGGGGCCCCAGTGTCAGAGTCACCCCCGCGGCAGCCCCTGTGGGCTGACAAATCCCCTCTCACCCGCAGACAGCCCCAGAGGCCTCGGCAGTCCAGGAGGCGCTGAAGTTCTCGCTCTCCGCTCATTGGCCAGAGCTGGGTCACGTGCTCCAGCTCTCGGCCTAACTGGCTGAGGCTAGATGCCCAGGCCACACCGCTCTACCTCATTGGCTGGAGCTGGGTGATGTGCCCACGCCTGAGCCAATGCCTGTGCCTCGACTGGACTGGCAGGGTCCCTGGGGGCCCAGGAGACCTCAACCAGGACCAAGAGGCTTGGTGAGCCAGAGGCCAGGTGGGACCAGGAGCCAAGCAGATGGGACCCCCACAAAGACTCCCCAAAAAGCTACTTCATGCAAGGCTGGTCCCACGGTGACCGGTAGAGTTGCCTTGGCACATCCTTGCCCCTGGAGCAGCCACACACCCTTCTGTGTACAGCCGCTGGTGCAGTGCACGGTCCCCACAACCTTACACTGCAGTCGTTAGCCGGGGGACAGCTTCTCCTGCTCACCCATCCCTGGCATGCAGCTTAGGCTCTGGTTGTGTCTCCTTTCCTACGAGCAGGGCCATCTTGGATCTGGGCTGGGCCAGTCTTATCAGGGGAGATGGCCCAGGGGCTGGGGAGCATCTCCCCTTAGGTCTCTTTCCCTGCCTTCTGGTGCACCTTGTGGGTCACCAAGACCCAGGGAATCGGGGTCCACATCTCTCGGCTGCTGGCTTGGGCACTGTACTGTGGTTCCCAGCCTCCTGGACTCGTGGAGGAAAGAAAGGCCACCTCTCCCTGCCTGGGACTGGCCCGACGCCTCCTCCACCTCCACAGAAAACAGGTCTTTTTGCAGCTCTGGAGGGTTCCAGCCTTTCTGTGGGACAAACCAAGGACAGCAGAGTCACCCTATCTGCTCACTATCAGCAGAGGTCATTTTTATGACCAGGCTCTGTGTGGCTGGGACATCTGACCCCCGAATCAGCCACACCCTAAACCTGGACTCGGCCCCTTCCTGACCTGCTTGCGATGCAATGTGGGCTCCAGAAGATTTCCCACTGAAAAGCAGGAGTGGAATTAACGTCCGACTCTTTTCTCTGCAATAAACACTATTCATGCACACGTACACAAACTACTGAAAAAAGTGCCCATCCCTCTTGTTGGGAGATACATTTCCAACCAAAACTTACTTCCCTGCTCAATAATTCTCAAAATGTACTGTGAATTTACATTGGCTTGTATCAGTTTCTACTACTAATAGTAGAGTGACAATCCAGTCCAGAAGATACATTTTACTTTAATTCAGAAAATCGCTTAAACCTCAACATTGCGATTTATTTACATCGTTTAGCACACCTAATGGCCTTCATACGTGAAAACATGAGTGAGGTCTGTGGGTGCAGAGTTCCAGGGATCGAGGAAGAGGAACTGTGGCAAAAGTCGCTTGCTTTGCTTTTTCGTCTGCTCAGACCTCATGCTATTCATGTAAATGTTTAAAATGTCATCAGTATTTATGGTTTGGTTGGCTGGGCTTCTTTCATTTACAGATTTAAATTTCAGAGCAGGGCCTGGGATTTAGCTCAGTGGTTCCGCCACCTGCCTCGCAAGCGCAAGGTCCCGAGTTCGATCCCCGGTACCAAAAAAGAAATAGACTTAAATTTCAGAGCAGGTTTGGGTTTGCAGGAAACCGAGCTGAATGTAGAATCCCGCAGATCCCGGCCTCTTGTTCCCCACAGCCACAGGGCTCTGTCACAGCCGATGAGCCATCACAGTCTCACTGTTGTTGACCAGAGCCTGCAGTTCACATCGCACTTCATTTTATTTACTTGTTTTATTGGGAGACAGGGCCTCACAAAGTCACTCGAAATTGTGGCCCGCCTGCCTCAGCCTCTTGGAGTGCTGGGATTGTAGGGATGCACCCCCATGCCCGTGGGCTTCACTTTTGGGTTTTGCCTTCTGTGGGTTAGGCAGCTGTGTAACGCCCCTTGTCCACCACCACTGTCCCCAGGTGTCACCCCACTGCCCTAACCACCCATACTTCTGTGCGGACCTGTCCTGAACTCACTTGGGTAAGGAGCGGAGCCGGGCAGGGGCTGCACCAGACGTCCTCTGAAGGGCGACCCACACCCCTCACCGCCAGCTGCTGCTGTTTGGGTTTGCCGGGCGCTCTCTCTATTCTCAGTCGCGCTGCCTGGTGCCGGCGAAGGTGAGCACCTCTTCACACGCTGACCTGTCCCATGTGTCCTCTTCAGGACGTGTCGGTTCCATCTCCTACCTTTTTGGACGCTGCTTCCTCTTGCTTAGTGCTGAGGCTTCTTTGTACACCTTGGGTAACGTTCTTTATGACCCTCTCAAGTCCTAGTCCATGGCCAGTCTTCTGAATTTTGTAATAGCATCTCTTGCAGAGGAGTTTTAAATTTTTAACAAAACCCAACTTATCAAACTTCTCTCATTGATCTCATTTTGGGTGTTACATGTAAAATCTCATTACTTTGAGTAGGGGACTGAGTAAAAATTCAGATGTTTAAGGACAACTTATTCTCGTCTTTTAAACATGGTTGCTGGCGGTTACCATAGCTCTTAGGGTTTGCAGACTCTGTTAACCGCCCTTTGATTTATATTTCTGGCATGTCAGCTTTTATGCTTTTGGCAGCTATCTAAACTTCTGAAGATTTTTAGACAAAATGGAGAAATATGTCGGGTGCTTGCAGCCAATCAGAACCTTTGCCGAAGGTGAGCGTGGGGTGGTGCCTGGTCGGACCCCTGCCCCACCGAGAACCAGCCCGGGCACATGAGTCCCCAGGGTCGCTGGGCCCAGCCAGTGTCCTCATCAGACAGACAGGCCCGGTGGAGGGATGTGGGGGGCTTATGGGCCGCAGGAGCAGCACAGCTCGGGCCGGGGGAACCGTGTCCCTGTAAATTCCATCTGTGTCAAACCTGAGCTGGGAGCTGTGGGGCTGAGGAGTGTGGTGCTGCCCCTTGGGGAAACATCAGCCTGTTTTCCTGAGAGGCCCAGCTGCAGGTCAGCATGGCCTGTGCCCTCGGGGCCATGTCTGCTCGGGCTCCGTGCAGGGACTGGCACCAGTGGAGGGCTGGCTTCTCCGAGGACAGCCTTGATGCCTCCCTTTAATGAAGTGAGCTCTAGCTCACAGACATCGGGCCACTGGGAGCAACCTCGGACCCTGATTTCCCAGCCCAATGCCTATGTTGGTTCGGCCCTGCCTGTGACTAGGTCCCTGGGTCAGCGCTTCACCTTGCAGAGAAGCCTGTGAGTGCTTTCCAGCCAGCCTGGGTCCCCTCCCTCGTGTCACCAGCAGTGTGCAGAAGGGGTGGCTCCACCTTTCCAGCCTGAGAGTCTGGGGGTCCCAGTCACATCTGGCGGTGGTGCAGAGAGGCAGGCATGGGGCCCAGCGGTGCCGGCTGCTGTCAGGGCCCAGGGGACGGTGACACTGCCGACACACCTGGCACAGACAGTAGCCCACTCCACTGTGCGTCCCTGCCCCCAGCTGGGCCCGACGCAGGCGCCTCTGGGCCATGTCATGAGTGGGATCTGTCCCAAATGGCCGTGAGCGCACCTTGGGCCAGGGCGTCGCACTGCTCACTTAACAAAGAAGGTCCCAAGAACGAGGTCACGGGGTGGCGTCTGCACTGGGTGAGGCCAGTTTCTCCCTCCAGAGCTGTCCCTGGCTCCCTGAAGCTGACCTCAGGGCTACAGCAGAGCTGCTCACTGCCCACTTTTGCACTGCGGCACCTCTTAAGTCTGGGGTCCTGGGTGTCTGAGTGTTTTCCTCTCCTCAGAACCACTCACCGCAGGGAGAGGCCAGCGGCCAAGGGCGCCCGGGGAAATTTCTTCGCCCCTCCTCAGCAGCTGGGGCTGTAGTGGGGTTGAGGACAAGTCAGCCAGGAACCTGGTAGAGGGGCTTTTCTGGCCCATTGCTGAATGTCAGGCTGCCAATTAGACACCTTGGGTCTTCACATGCAGATTTATGCCAAATGAGATGTAAATCAAGACGCGGGGCTCTGAAGTCCAGGCCCCTCGGTTTCCCAGCGCGATGACCCTGGGACCCCTGTGTCTCTGCGAAACAATGTAGGCGAGGCGAGCCGGGTGGAAACAATGTAGGCGAGGCGAGCCGGGTGGGAAAGGCGCGGGGTGCTGTGCGCCTCGGGCAGAGGCAACGCAGCGGGGGGATAGAGAAAGTGGGGCGCGCCGGGGCGGGCAGCGGCTCCGGGCCTCTCTGCAGGTTGGCACGAACACGAATGATATGCAAACGAATGCAAAGCAGATGCGGCCGCCGGGAACCTGCGCGCTCCCCGCGGGTGGCCCTGCGCCGCGGCCCCGACCCAGCGCTGCGAGGAGCGTGCGCCCCCTGCCGGCCGCGCGCGGAGGTGGCCCCGGGCCCCGGCGGCCGAGCGCAGGGAGGGAGGGCGGGCGCGGGGGGCGCGGCGGCCGGAGGAGGCGCGCAGGATCCCCGCCCGCCGGGCGCGGATGCCGCGCTCCGAGCCGGGAGGCCAGCGGCCGCGACTCTCCGAGGTGGGTTGCTCGGCGGCGCGGTTGGGCCGCGCGTGCTCGGGGGCCTGCGACCGGGCGGGCGGGGAAGGTGCCGCAGCCGGCGCCCCAAACCGGGCGACTCTGCGGGGGGCGGGCCGAGTCCTCGGGTGGGGGCCGGGGCGGGGCGGGGCGCGGATCCCAGGGCGCCCCCTCCGCGCCCGAGGCGGGGCGAGCGCGGGGTGCGGGGCGGGAGGCAGGTGGCGCGGGCGCGGGCAGAGGCAGCGGCGGTGGCCGCGAGGCCGGACCGCCCGGCGGGTGCGCGCTTTGTTCCCGCGCGGCGACCCCCGCGTGGCCCCGCGGCCGCCCTGTGCCAGCCCTGCCGGAGCCGGAGGAGAGGGCGCGAGGCCGGCCGTGCGCTCACGGAGGGAGCCTGGAAGGCTGAGAGGGAGCCCGCCCGGCACTGGGACGTAAGTGCCGCGCCCCCCGTCCGGCCGCGCGCTGCAGTTGGGGTCCGCGCCTCACCCCACCCCCCACTTTGCAAAGTTTGCGCTGCGGCCGGGGCAGGGGCTGGGAGTCCCGGTCTGGCCCAGTGCATCCCCGGGTGCTTAGAGAGCTCGGCCCGCCGGGTCGGGGTTGAGCTTGGGGCGCGGGCTTCCTGGGGAAGGCGCCGCAGCCCAGTGACAGGCGGAGGCGACCCTAGCGGGGAAGACCACGCGGCAGCCTGGCTGGGGAGGGGTCCGCACCCTCCCTGGGCCGCCCCCTCCTGTTTTGGTTCCCGGCGTTGCCAGCCGGACCGGGTCGGAGGTGGAGGGGCCTGGAAGCCCCCCGGGTCCTGACAGTGGAGGTGCCTACGCCACCCGCCACCCCCCCATCCTCTGGGAACCGTCCATCTGTAGGGCAGGCCGGCAGCCAGGCTGTGGGAACGTGGGAGGTGGGAGCCCGCCGAGGACAGATGGCTGGAAACTCAGCCGCGCGCTGGCTGCGGTGCAGAAGGCGCCCGCTGGCGTGCCCGGCTCGCGAGTGCTCTGGACCCGCAGCCTGGACTCGGTGTGTGCTGGGCAGACCTGCCACACCGCGTTCCCGCACTCGGGCTGAGGCTGCTGGCTCCCAGCTGCTCCCGAGCCCGGTGGGAACCGGTTCCTTGGGAAGCGGACGTCTTTGCTGGCGCTTGTGCGGTGGGTCCGAGTGACTGTCCAGCCGGTTTCTGCGACCCGACCTGGTCAGGATGTGGCCCTATTCTGCCTGCTGGGCGTGTGTTTCCTCCCTGGACCTGGGGGCAGGAGGCTCCCAGGCTCGAGGGGAGGGGGCTGGCCGGAGACAAAGGGGCGGGATCTCCCCTGGCGTTGGCCTTGCAGTTGCCGGGAGGTCTGAGAACTAACTTCTGGAGGCCAGGACGCCACTGTCTGGCGGATCCTGCGCGCTGGGCAAGGCTGCCCCGCATCCGCTTCCCCGCCAGGCGGGGGCCCGGAGGTCCGTGGGCAGCTGCCAGGCTCCTTGGTAGAGGGCTGGCAGGGGGCACGTGGGGTCCAGTTGGCCTCCTCTGGGTGGCGGAAGCCAGAAAATGAGGTCGGCCTTGAGAAGGCAGATGGGGCAGCTCGCTGCCGCAGGGCCCATCCCATCCTGAGCGCCTGTCTGCAGAGCCCTCATTAGGTGGGAAGGGACTGCACCAAGGCCGCTGCCGCTGTCCTGTACTGAGCGGGAGCCTTGGGGAGAGAGAGGTGGGGGACGGGGGAGCAGTTGTGGCAGTCGCTGCCCGGAGTGAGGCAGATGCGGGAGGGAGAGCAGCACGCTGGGACCGATTTTCTGGCGGAGGCGCCGTGATCTGTGTGGTGGGGGAAGCAAGGCCCCGTGAGCGATACCTGGCGCTGGGGCCAAGGATGGCCACCGCCAGGCCAGCACGTCCCCATCAGCCACCCGCCAGCTCCTGAGAGCCCCGAGCTTCCCCTGTCACCAGGTTATCCGTGTAATTGAGTTACCAGCTCCAGGAAATCTCCGATTCAGCACCACGTATTTTCATTTCTGCATGACTGGAAGAAATTAATTTTCCTTCCTACGCAAGGATCTGGAGACGCCGGCGGGCTGGGTCACTAATCCGCAGGATCCAAGCCGGCAGAGGTGGAGGCCAGGCTTCCTGCTGAGCCCTGTCCACAAGGCTCCCCGCCACCTTCTGGAACCATCTGGCGCCCTAGGCCACCTCCCCTCCCCCGCGGTGCTGCGAGCAGGTTGAGTTTGGGGTTCGGATTCATGGCCTCCCACGCGCCGCATAGCAGGAGGGGGGCTGAGCGGTGCCCATCTGCGTTTCCTCCCCAGGCAGGGAGGGTGAGGAGCACTCCAGTCGTCCCCCCTCGCACGGATGTGTCTGCACACACAGTTGTGCCCAGGGCCAGCCTGGGGTCAGTGGACACCCAGGGCGCAGAGTTGGAGGTGCCCTAGGTGGGGGACTGGCCTTTCCGCGGGGCTCCCTGTCCTGGCCGCAGTCACCTCCCACTGTTCCATGCTTGTTCTCTGCTCACACAAGGCCCCTGTGACCTGGGAGGGGACGGCACCTTCCCTTCCCTTCCCCTCCCCTCCGTCCTGCTGCACCCTGTGGTCCCCACCACTGGCTCTCTGTCAGCCCCTGGGGGCTGCGGGTGAACCCTGCCCTGTGTGCCTCGGGCAGGTGGGGCGCAAGTGTCACCATGTCAGGCCCCCAGGGCTGTGGCCTCGGCCCTGCCCTGCTCGAAGCTCAGGCCAGCCCCGCCCCCACCCAGGCCTCTGTCTCTGCCTGGTTACACACTGCACTGCCTGTGTCCGGCTGCCACAGCAGACATGGCCCACTGCTGGTGCAGACCCACAGCCTGGCTGCCGTGTCCCCTCCCAGCCTGTCACGGGTAGGTGGTGTGGCTTTGCTGGAGCTGCTGTTTGGGACTCGCTGGCCCCGGCAGTGTTTGCCGACCATCGCACATGCCCTGGGCAAATATTGACTGACACCTTCTCCTTGCTGGAGTGAAAATAATAACGGGGCCCGTGAGGCCCGAACTCGGGGCGCCCAGCCCAGCACTGGCCTGCGACTCTCATTGGGTCCTTTGACCCTGGGAGTCGCCACTTCAGACCCCAGAGGTCAGAGCTGGGAGCGCGGTGTCCATGCCCTGGAGGCTGGGTGCCCAGGCCGGCAGATCCTGTGTGTGCCCTTGTGGGGGCCCTGTGCCCACTGGAGGGGGAGCAGCAGAGAGGAGTCTGAGGGCAGAGGCTCACTGGGAGCTGCTCCCAAGGCCAGGGGCTCCTTTCCACGGGGTCGTCGGGCCTGCACCCAGCAGGGCAGCCACTTGCTGGCTTGTCCTTGAGGCTCTCTGCCTCTCGAGGAGTGGTTTGAGTCAGTAAGTGACCCCCAGATTCCTTCCTGGGAATTGTGCCCGGCTCCTGGGAGGCCTGCGAGGCCCTGGCGTGGGTCCTGAGGCTCTCCTGGGCCCTTTGAGGAGCCCGCACTGTGGGTGCGAGGGCAGGGAACAGCCTTAGCGCCTCGGACAGAGCAGAGGCCTAGAGGCCTGGCCTGGTCTCTGCCCGGTGCCCTGTGGCAGCCCCTGGGGCCTCCAGTCCCCAGAGAGGGTTCGGGACCCACAGCCCCTAGGCGGCCTTGAGGCTGGGGCTGACGGCGTGGCGGGGGGGGGGGCTAAGGATGCCACGTGTGGCAGCACACGGGGCAGCAGCAGGCCACTCCGGACGCCCTCGGGCTGGGCCAGGGCCCTAGGTGACGGGTGACTCCAGAGGAGGCCACGCGTGGAGCCCGGGGGAGCCGGCTGCTGGGACTCGCCGTGGCTTCAGTGCAGTGGCGGGGGAGTGTCGAGCTCTTCTCCTGGCCGGCCAGGGTGACCACAGCCCCTGCCCCGTCCTGAGGCCTGGGGGGCAGCACTGGTTCCCCTGAGCCCGTGTCTGACCCCCTCCCCACAGCTGCGTGATGCCAGCGGGCCACTCACCCGCTCTGCGCTCCGGTTCCAGATGGGAAGCGCAGCCTTGGGTACCGCCCCTTTCTGTCACTGCGAGTGTGCAGTCCTGGGGTGCAGGGCAGGTGTGGGCGTCAGGTGGCTGTGCCCCAGCCCCGCATTGGAGCTCGTAACCTGCTTTCCTCTGGGCCGGAGCAGGGCGGCCAGAGACAGGCCCAGGGCCCATGCCCGGTGTCCTCTTCCCTCTCGAGTGCACCACTCCCCGGGAGCCACTCCCTGTGCCGGCAGAAGGGAAACTGAGGCTGGGATTGGCTGCACCCTGACACCACCCAGGGCAGAGACAAAGCTGAAGCCTGCAGAGCCACGTGAGGTCCCCCAGCGTCTCGAGCCCTCGGCTGGACTGGGCTCAGGCTTCTCCGTGCCCCGCTGACCCTGCTGGGCTCTGTCCCCTCCTGTCTGTGGCCACTTGCCTTCCCCAGGCCTGGGAATCGGGGCCAGTGTGGGGACGCCTGGCGCACCCTCGGGCCTCTGGGAGCCGCTTCCCCTCCCCACAGTTTTCCTCTGCTTTCCCGTGCCGTGAGGGACGCATCACCACCGAGCTGCCTTTTCCCAAGAGCCATCTGCTCACGTGGGCCTCGGCTGTGGGGGACACAGCGCATCCCTCAAGGTGACAGGGCCAAGGCCACCTGGGTCGGGCCCAGTGTCTAGCAACCACGTGGGAAAAGGGAAAGAGGGCCGCGGAATTCGACTCCATCATCCCTTTCGCTTAGTCCCACTCCGACACAAAGGTCGCTGCTGTGGAGCACGTTGCAGATCTGCAGTGAAGGCGTCCGCACCCCTTTGGTCTCCAAGTGTGCTCCCTCGTCGAAGTTCTCCCAGGGCAGAGGCACGGGGCAGCCACCCAATGACCGAGCAAGCGGGAGCAGTAAGCACAGTAGGCCAGCGGGTGCCGGGTGCAGCTGGGGACCTGGGTGTGAGAAAGGCGGCCCACAGAGGTGACAGGAGGCGGACAGCTGCGGGGGCCGGCGTGCAGCACATCTGGGCAGGAGGGAAGCAGATGTCAGGTCTGCAGGGGACGCGGGCCGTTGTTCCTGGGCTGGGCGGCTGGCCGCTGAGGGTCATCGTGGCTGACAGAGACCGAGGACGCCCTGCGGTGGGGGTGCTCACTCCCTGATTCCCCGCCGTTCCCGTGGTCCTGCAGCCCTTGGTCCACACGCATCTGGGGCCCAGAGGTGTCCCCATCCCTGGAGGGTGGTTTCCCAGTGACACGCTTGCCCTGTGTGTGGACGAGGGCTGTGAGTGTGCACAGGTGTGCAGAGGCCGTGTCACGTGGAGCAGGGGCCATGGCCTCTGACCACATTTCCCTCGGCCACAGGGTGACACATTAGTCGCCCTTGTTCCTTCGTGGCGAGGACACTGCGTTGTGGCTGACTCTGGCCTTCTCTGTCTCTTGGCGCTGTGGACACGCGTGTGGGTGTGATTGCATCGTCACCCCTTGGGTGGGGTCCCAGCGGTGGGCTCTGGTGATGTATCCCCCGGGTGCCAAGCGACGAGCAGGGTGCTGTCTGTCGGCCAGGCAGGCCCGCCAGGGACGTCCTGGACAGGTGCCTGGGGAAGCTGTTTGCACAGCCACGGCCCGGCTGCCCGCAAGCTGTCATTGTATTTGGTTCCACAAACAGTCACTGGATCTTGCCAGCACCTGCTCCCACTGCCCTGGCTTGAGCCAGATTCTGTAACTGGCCTTCCTGCTCTTCCCTCGGCCCAGGGGCCAGGGGGACCCTTGGTGTCCAGGAGGGGAGCTGAGCCCTCAAAGGCCACATCCCACCCACTGTCCCTGCCATCCCACCTTCCTGGCTGTGCACGCCACTCAGGGCTTCTGCGCACTGGCTCCTCCTGCCAGGGCTGTCCCCTGGTGTGTGCAGAGCCCCACCTTCCTCTCCTTCAGGTCTGGCGCAAAGCTTCCTCTTCGGCGGTGCCCCAGGCCCGCCACTGCTCCCCTGCTGAATTTTCCTGCTGGTCGCAGTCCTTTCCCTCCTGGTCACCCCGTGTGGTGGGTTTTGTTTGTTCCATGCTCCTGACACTCAGAGGTCTCCATGATCGGCACCACAGGGGCCTGGGGCCACCAATGGCCAGGGGACAACCCCCAGGTACCCAAGAAGGGCTTCAGGGTGGCACCCTGGCTGCATCTGCCTGCAAGCTGCTGTCATGTCTGATTCCGCGTGCAGCCCCCTCTGCTGAGTCCTTCCCAGCTGCCTCTGGGGTGGGGGCAGCTCAGGTTGGCATGGACAGCTGGTCCTCGGCCCCAGCTCATTCCCGCCTTAGACACATGTCTCAGGGCGTCCAGGCCAGTGAGGGGCCCAGCCCGAGGCAGCTCTGGAATCACCCCTGGCACACCCACATGTGCATGGGGACGGGGCTCCAAGACCTCGTCTACCCAGCGTGTCAGGTTGTCCAGGGCTGCACAGGACAGCGGTTCCATGGCCACCACTCTTCCCAAGCAGCCCCAAGCTTGGACACTGTCCCGAGGAGCCTTGGGGGGTTGAGCTTCCAGGAGGGAGGGGACAGCTCTGCTCCGCATTCCTGCCGAGTGCCCCCGGAAGGGGACCCACAGGAGCTGCAGGAGGTTGGCCTCCTCCCCCGAAGGCAGCAGGGAGGCCTCGTGGCTGTCGGTGCCGGGCGGGCGGGCACTGTGGAACCCACAGCCTCCCTGACCTGCCTGCGGCACCCCGGCCTGGCTCGGCGTGGGGTGGCTGGGGTCTGTCTGGCTGCAGCTGCCGCCTCCCCCCACTCGGGACACCTGGGCCACGCCCCAAGAGGTTGGCAGACAGAAGACCGGGCACCGTCGTCAGGCACCCACCTGCGTTGGGTGGTAGCTTGGTGGGCAGCGCTGACTCAATCCTGCAGCAGGCGACGGCAAACACCTCTGCCCCTGCCCCATCCGGACTCCAGCAGGCGGATGCTGCCCTCGGGGACAGGAGCAGAGGGATGTAGTGACAGCTTCTCCAACCGGGGTTGTGCAGGGCAGGGCCACCTCGGCTCAGGTCTGGCTTCCCAGATGAAGGGACACTGAGCTGGGCTGCAGGGGAGGGAGGCCCTGGCAGAGGGGGCAGCTGTGCCAAGACCCTGGGGCAGGAGCAAGCCCAGCCTGTGGAGGGGCCTACAAGTGGAGACGCCCTTGGAGGCATCCTGTGGGCCCAAGGGTGGGGGCGTATGCGAGGCCCGGAGGCAGGAGCACTCCCTGCCAGCCCAGTGTGGCACTGAAGCACTGTGGGCCCAGCGAAGGGTCGCGGCCCAGCCCTGAGGTGCTGCCCCCCCCCACCTAGTTGGAAAGCTGAGACTCCGAGCACTCTCCAGAGGCCACAGGCAGCAGCGTGGAAAGTCCCCGGGTGCAGTGACAGAGGCTGGGCTCTGTGGCACCAGCAGGCAGGACTTGGGGTTGGTTGCTTGTCCCCAAAAAACAGCACAGAGCAGACATGACACCCGTGTGGGGAGACCCAGCCACACCCCTGAGGTCCTGCAGTGCAGGCCAGATGCCGGAGGGGACCGGATGGCTGGAGCCAGCTGGCATCCGTGGGCTCTGAACCGCAGCATGGCCCCCTTCGGATGGGGAAGCTGAGTCTCCGACAGGGTGAGCCCCGTGGGCAGAAGGCAGGACTCTGGGGGCAGCGGCCCACTGAGCCCTGGAGTGGGTTCCCCCCTGGGGTGCACAGCAGCTTGGCATCACCTCTCGGCAAGGTCCCGGGGCCGGGGTCTCCGTGCAGCCCCAGACAGGTGACCTCCCAGCCTCAGTTTCCCCGAGCTGTCCTTGTGGGTAGAGACTGTCACTCGTGTCATGGGCAGCCGCTTCCGGGGAGAATCCCTGAGGGCTGTTTGGCTCAGCAGGGCCGGATCTGCTGGCGGCACAGGGAGAGCATTTGGAGGAATGAGTCAAAACATCCAGAAGGTTCCGCCTGGGGGGCACGCGGCGGGGCCGGCTCTGCGTCTCCCCTGGAGCAGCTGCTGCCCCGGCTGTGGCAGCACCCGTGCCAGCGCCCAGCCCATCTGGCTGCTGGCACCTTCCCAAGGCTGGCCTGGGAGAGTGATTGGCAGGGTGGTGGGGACAGACTGCAACCCATGCACCCCCTGCACCCCAGGGCCACTGTGTGACGCCGCCTGCCCAAGCTCACAGGAACCCCTCACCCTGACGTGACCCCTCAAGGATGGTGGCTGTGGCTCCTGTCCCGGCAGGACTGACCCCGTGCTTCACTTGCCCTGCTGCTGCCACCACGTGTGGAAGACCCCACGGCCCTGCAGAGGAGGGCTTGGCTGGGTCCCTCACCGCGAGTGGCCCTGTATCCTGCCGGGCTGAGCTGTCCCGTGTCCAGCCAGCAGGGCAGTGGGTGAGCTGAGGCTGAGCAGCAGATGTGGTCTGAGGGGAGGACCTGTCCCACCACGGAGCCACCGTGAGCCCGCTCCAGCCAGCCCTGTGCTCTGCCCCGCTGTCCCCCTGGCTGAGAACCCCTGCCTGACCTCTTCCTGGACCTCGGACCCTTTGCCTTCAGTCTTGGTGGTGTTTTACACCCAGCGGCCGATGTCTTTGCCCTGGCCTAGAGCTCTAGGAAGGCAGCCACAGGCTCCCAGCCCACCTTGAGCCCCGCCCTGGCCGTGCAGACTTCAGGAGGGCGAGCATCCTGGGCCCGCGCCGTGTCCGTCCTGCGAGCCGGCTCCTGCGGTGGGCACTGGGGTCTGGTCCCAGCCCACAGTCTCAGTGCATTGTCCCTATGGGAGCCGTGACCACGGGCCCTGCTCAGCCGCTGGACTCTTTCCCCGTCCTTAACCTGGGGAGCGGCACAGAGCCCTGTCACCTTGGTGCCTGGCACCCCGGGTGTGTCAGCCCCGAAGGACAGGCCTGGGGACGCTCTGCTCTGTCTCCTCAGGGAGGAGCCCAAGTTCTCAGGTTGTTCCCACCCAGCAGGCTGTGTGGTGCGAGGGAGCCATTGAACAGAGCCTGCACCCTGGGCAACTGGCTATGACTTCCATGCATGTAGAACCTGTACAAGGCCACAAGAAAAGGCTCAAATCTTGAGACAGTCGGGCGCTAGCAGGAGGTGCAGGTGGCCGCAGGTCTGAGGCTTGCGGCCGGGTCCCGAGTGCAAATTGCTTGCATTTAGGAACCAGGGCCTGCCCAGCTGAGCCTGGGCCGCCTGGAGGAGGAGGCACATGCCAGCCTCGCACTGCAGCTGCCCACCTCCCTGGGCTGCATGGTCTCGGCCAGCCCTGTCCCTCCACACGGGCTCTGGACCTCGAGGTCCCTGTGGGAGCTGGGCAGCTGTGTGACAAGGCTGGCCCAGTGTGGACGGGGTGCTGGGTCAGGGCTCCCTGCCTCGGCCTCAGGGTGCTGTCTAACCTGCGATCACACTGCTCCACTCCGTTCTCAGGCTGCTGGGAGGACTCGGTTGAAGCTCATACCTGTCCACCCTGTAGTGAAGGCCTGGGGCAGAGCAGGGTCCCGGGGACTCAGCCTTGGACAGGCTGCTGCCCTAGCACCGGCTGTGACAGAGGAGCGGGTGGGGGGAGGGCGGAACAGCAGTGACATTTCCCACTGGGGCAGGAGGGGACCTGTGGGGGTTCCCTGGGCCACACGCCGGCTCTGGCACGGGGCTCAGCCCCAGTGGCCCTGTCACTGCTGACCTGATCTCCTGGAGAGCACTGGGGGTGACTCGGCCCCCTCCGCCCCCCGGGACCACTGGACCTGCAGGGGCTGTGGGGCATCAGGAAGCGGCTCCAGGCCAGACCCGCCCGGAGGCTGGGGAGGAAGTGCCCACTCGGCCGCCGGATCAGGAAATCCCGGCTGGCAAGGTGCCACCCGTCATCACCAGCCAGACGTGTTTCGGATCCTTGCCAGTGAGGGTGGGGGTGGGGTGGCACCGGCTTCCCCACTCCCATGCCACCCTTCCTGCTGCCTGCGTGTAATTAACAGAGTAATTAAAGACAGGATGAGTTAATTGGTATTCATTTATGTGGCAGATGTTTTTAATTGAGGCAGGAAACAATTTACCTGTTTACATAAACAATGGCAAAGGCAGCCTTGTAAGACACAGTTTTTTATCTGTTTTTTCTCCCCCTGCCTAAAAAGAAGAATCGAAAGTGCCAGGTCCCTGTGCGGGCCGGGCCTCCGGGAGCGCCCCAGCCGGGCGGCCTGTGGAGGAAACATCTGTGCCAGGCTTACTTCCCTCCATTCAGTCAGGGAGGTGGCGCCCGCAGGGGCGGGGGCGGGCTGGGCGTCCTCCATGACTGAGATCCATGAAATGACTTTAAAGTGCAGCTCCTCCCTTCCATGGCCACCTTTCAGGAGCTCAGAACACGTGAGGGGCCTTGGCCATGCAGATGCACCCACAGGCCTGAACTTCGCACCGTGTCCACCAGCTTCTCCGGAAGGCAGGAGGCTCCGCCGGGCCACCTGACCTCCCACCTGCAGGGGGCGCTGAGCGGCCGGGCCTGTCTGGATGGGCCCCAGCTTGGCACCTACTGTATGTTCGGCTTGTTGCTCTGTGCGCTGATTCCCATGCCTCCGGTGACCCTCATTCCTGGGTGACGCTTGGGGAGGGCTTAGAACGACCCCACCGCACAGAGGAGGAAATCGAGGCCCACGGGCTGCAGTGGGCTGTGCGTCAGAAAAGGCTCCCAGGCTCGGGTGGAGGCGCCCGTTACAGAGCATGGCTGGTGGCAGCGGCTGACAGCCGTGGCCCTGGTGCCTGGAGCTGGGTCCTTGACTCACCCTGGCTTGAGGTCAGGTCCTCTCTTCCTGGGACCCTTATTCTGACGTCACCCTGCTGTGTGGGGCTGCCCTGTCCCTGTCAGCCCGCTCCACGCCATCTCCCCTCAGGGGGGAAGTGTGGCAGGTACGGTCGGGCGGCAGCTGCTGATTTCCAGCCAGCTGTGGGTGTGGCCTGTGGCTGTTTCCCAGGCCCTGCAGGCACTGTGCTGTCCATGTGCGTAAGGCGTCACGCATAGGCTGTCGCTGGGCTCGGCCTAGAGCCTGGGCTGTCTCATGCAGGCAGACAGCGTCCCTAGTGATTACTTTAGGTTTTGAGGTGTTCCTCAGAGAGCTCAGGCAGTGAGCAGCCAATTTACACATGGTTTGGTTTGGTTTGGGTTGGCTTCTGATTTTTTTTTTCTTTTTTGGTACCAGGGATCGAACTCGGGACCTTGTGCTTTCGTGGCACGACTGAGCTAAATCCCTGGCCCTGGTTTTTGGTTTTTTGAGACGGGGCTCACTATGTAATTCAGGCAGCCTCTAAACTCACTGTGTAGCCCAGGGTGGCCTCAACCTCCCCAGTGCTGGGATCACAGGTGTGCACCGCCACACCTGGCTACAATTGAACTGTTTTTTAAACCAGGCAACACTCAGAGTCAGTTAGGCTGGGAGGCACCTCGCTGCTGGCAGAGGAAGATCTGGCCCCAGGGTCTGGGGGACACGGCGGGCACATTTGTCCCACCTGTGCAGCCCCTGCTCTCTGCCGTGTGCTCACAGCAGCCTTCCCTCCTCAGCATCCTGGCCCAGCCTCTGCATTGTCCCTCACTAACTCCAGGCTCCCCGCAGGGCGGGGAGGGAGGATTTGCATCCAGGCCCAGGCCGGGGCAGCAGACAGTGGAGTTGTCCCTTGGATTTCTGGCTTGCTTCTTCCGGGATCCGCAGCAGCCCACCTGTGTGTTAACTCGAGATTGGTCGTCGCCTGCTCCCCTCCACTGGCCTCCCGAGGGGCTGATGTGGGGTGGGCTGCACAGGTGCAGGTGAACTCACCGGCGGGGAGTGCTGAAGGGAGCATGCAGGGACAGCCGGCTCCTGATCCCCAGCTCCCTTGCTTCTGCAGACACCACCTCCTGGCCCTGCACAGCTGCTCTGTGCGTGTGAGGGGTTGGCCTGTCCTTGGGCCAGGGGCTGGCGCCCTCAGTAGGGGACATGCACACGAGCTCCCAGCCTCACACAGGTGCAGGGCACATGCACGCAGGCCACATGCATCCTCGTGTATGCAGTCCTGTGCACATGCATATGCATGCACATATGCAGACCCGCAGGGCACGCGCACCCAGGCCACATGCATCCTCGTGTATGCAGTCCTGTGCACACGCATATGCATGCACATGTGCAGACCCACAGGGCACACGCACCCAGGCCACATGCATCCTCGTGTATGGAGTCCTGTGCACATGCATATGCATGCACATATGCAGACCCACAGGGCACGTGCACCCAGGCCACGTGCATCCTCGTGTATGCAGTCCTGTGCACACGCATATGCATGCACATGTGCAGACCCACAGGGCACGTGCACCCAGGCCACATGCATCCTCGTGTATGCAGTCCTGTGCACACTGCATATGCATGCACATATGCAGACCCACAGGGCGCACAAGCCCAGGCCACATGCATCCTCGTGTATGCAGTCCTGTGTATACGTGTGTATGTACACACATGCACACCCATCATGTGTGCACACACACAAGAGCTGAGCTGAGACCAACCCGAAGTTGCTGTGGGGGCTGTGACCACGCTCCCATGGTGAGCAACCCAGAATGGGCCCCAGCACCGCCACACTCAGGAGGACGCGTGCAGGGTGGGGTGGGGCACCTCCCTGACGTCCTGAGGTACCAAGCAGGTACCGTGGGCAGTGGCCTGGTTGGCTGAGGGCCTCAAGGGGGACGGGGTGTGGAGCTCCCGGGCAGCCTTGTCTCTGACCCCCGCTCACCTGCACCCCAGCGGCTCCCACCTTCCCAGTTGGGCCTGTGGGTACAGAGCCAGGAGCAGGTGGCCGTCCCTCGCCTGTGTGCATCCGCCACCCTCGCCCACGGCCACCACCTCTTGCCTGCTGTCTCTGTCCTCAGTCCCGGCCCCACCCACCAGCCCAGGGCTCTTGCCCAGTGAGCCCTTGGGGGCCTGGGAAGGAACGAGATGCGGCCAGCCCGGCCCAGGCCCCTCCTCCTTGCAGCGGGCAGCCCAGATGGCGGGTTCGCCTCCCCCAGCGCTCAGGGAGCTGTTGACCATGCGGCCCGGCAGCTGGGCGGGGAACGTGCTTCCTCCCACTGAGCACCCGCCGAGTGGCGAGCAGCCCTGGACATCTGGATCTCATTTGCAGCCCCTGGGGAGCATGGCCGGCTTTAATCCCACCACTCTGAGCCCCTGCCCCTGCCCTGCACTCGCTCTGCGTGGCCAGGGTGCTGAGGAGGCCGGGCTGGCAGGGCAGGAGTGCGGTTTGCTGCAGCTGTGGGCTCCTTGGCAGAACTAAAGCCCCGGCCCTGGCTGGAGGCCCCGGCAGGAGGGCAGCAGCTGGCCGCCTCCTGGGGGCCTGCGTACCTCAGTCCATTTTTCTGCACAGGTTCCTGTCTGCGGCGGGACTGCGTGGTCACCCGGTGTGACGGGCCCTTTCCGTGTCGGCAGACAGTGTCCGTGGCACCATGTGGCAAGTGAAGGGAGTTTGGGGTGCAGCCTACACAAGGACAAGTCCCAGCTGGTCACCTTCATGGCGTGCCCTCAGCTGGAGTGGCAGCACCCACCCACCAGGAAACTGCCGGGGGCCAGTGCTTGTGGCCAGCGTGAGACTGGACTCTCGGGCTGTGCTCTCCGGGCCTGGCTTCACCAGCCACATGCCAGGTGTATCTGCAGAGCCCTTTGGCGGCCATTTGTCTTTTTCGTCACTGCATAGTGCTCCGCCATGTGGCTATACCACAATGTGTGGGCCCCTCCAGTTCTTGGAGGGGTCTGCGTGGTTTCCCGCTTGGGCCTCAGGATGTGTAGCTCGGAGGCGTGAGGCTGTTGCCTCTGCATTCGACAGTGAAGTTGCCGGGCTCAGGTGCGACTGTTTGGCTGGCAGGTGCTTCCCCGAGCTGTCCAGCACCCTTGTCCCCACCGTTGGCTGTGGGTCCTCGGCACCGTGCTGACACCATAGCCTGTGTCAGTCCTCTACTTCGTCCCTGTGTGTCATTCTGCGAGGAAACTGTCCCAGTGTGGCCATGCGCATCGCCTCCGCTGTGATTATTTCCCTGAGAAGCTGCTCCTGGGGTGGAACTGCTGCCTGGGAGCCGGGGCCATAGAGCAGAGGGCGGCATGGGCCCCCACTCTGGAGTCCCATGCTGGGCTCTGGGGTCCAGTCCGCTCTGTCCCGGGGCTCCGATGCCCGGACAGCTCTGCTTCCAGGTGGCTGGGCCAGGCCGCCCTGTGCCGAGGTCACCATGCTGGGCGCTGCGTGGGGCTCCATCTGCGACCAGCCCAGGGCCAACGCTGCCCACATGTGGGTCACCATCCCACACCAGGCAGGGTGCCCTCGGGCTGTGGGGCTGCGGTGGGCGGGGGCAGTGCATGGCCGCCAGAGCCCCCAGATGGGGTCTTGGGACCTGGACCCCTGTGGAGCCCTGGTCCACCCTGAGCGGAGGAGCCTCTGGGGACCCGGCCGCAGGTCGGCAAACCTCCTGCAGCCCCCGAGTGCCTGCCCTGCTCTGTGTTCTGCCCTCAGGGCACCAGGACCAGGTCGCAGGGACCCAGCTCTGACAAGGGCTTCGAGAGAGAGTGGGTGGGAGGGCCACAGGGCAGGGCAGGCTCCTGGACAGGGAGGTGGCCCCAGGGCCACGCTGCCCGCCAGGTGCTGCTGCAGATGCGCAGTGCATCCTGTCCCCCAGCCTCCTGTGGAGAGCAGCTTTGTCCCCTGTGGATGGGTCGGAGATGGTGTGGTCCTCAACTCGCCAGGCAGGGGCCACTGGACGGGTCCTTCTGCCCTGCTGTGGGGCTGGCCCAGGCAAACCGCAGTCTGGCTGGAGCTGGCCTTGCTGTCCCTCCCTGGGGGACCCCACAGCCCCTGGGATGGTTTGGAGGTCCCTGCCGTGGCAGTGGGGCTCTGCTCCAGGCTCCTGCCCAGCAGCCAGGGCCAAGGCCAGGCGAGCATCCCCTCCAGGCCTGGACGTGCTTGCTGCCACCTCTGGCTCGAGGTCTGGCCCTGCCGTGGCCGGTGAAGTACATGTGCTCAGAGCCAGGCAGGCGCCAGGGCTGTGTGTGCGACAACCAAGTGATGTCTCAGCTCTGCCTCAGTTTCCCTATCTGTTCCTGAGCTTGAACACCACGTGGCTTTGCCTGGAGAGTGGACAGGGTGGAAAGAGCATGGGCAGCCCTCAGTACAGGGGACGAGACCCCAGGTCACTCAGGGTGCTGAGGACAGGGCTGGCCCCACCCCCACCGTGCTGCCTCCAGGACAAACCGAGTACTTGGGGTGGCCTCTGTTCTCTGAGGGGCCCATTCTCAGTCCCGCCATCCTGGGAGCCCATTGTTGGCCGGGCACTGAGTGGGAGAGGTGCCCGCTCAGCCTCCTCATCCCTCGGGACCTGCACAGCAGCCTGGAAGCCCAGGCTGGCTCCTGCAGCCATGAAACCTTTTGGTGCCACCATCCTGAGCCGCCCACCCCAGGAGGCGCCCCGTGGATGGCCTCAGGCCCAGTTCACCCAGAAGGAGGGGGAACGGTTCCCGCTTCCTGTCCTTCATTGTCACCGGGCCAGCAGGCAGCGAGTTACTAACCCATGGAGTGGTTGTCCTGGTTCAGCCTCCAAGGACAGGGGAGGCTGGAGAGAGGACTCTGGACTTGGCTCTGAGCATCGCTGGTGGGACGCGGCCCCACCAACGGAGGAGAAAACCCTGGTCCTGTTCACCAGCCGCAGGGCCTGACAGAAAGCAGATGTGGTAGCTGCGGCCGAGCTTGCCTGCGACTTACTAGGGCTGCGGCCCTGGCCCCAAACCCAGCCTGGGGTCACAGGCAGCTTGGGTCCGGGCTCAGCCTATGTCAGACCCCCACGCCCTGGGACAGAGTCGCACCCCCTTCCCGGTCACGGTCACGCCTGTCCTCGCCCCAGGGCAGTGTCCCGAGATCTTGTGCCCCGAGCTTGCCTGGGTTGGAGGAATGGCTCCAGCTGGCAGAGACCTAGGGCTGCCACTCGCCATGCCAGGCCTCGGGTGCAGGCGAGGAGCCCTGGTCACCGGGCCTCAGGGAGACCGGGAGAGCCCGCCTGCAGCCCCTGTGCCAGGCTGTGCTGGGCCCGACGCCTGCCCACTCAGCAGCCTCAAGGGAAGAGGTCTATCCCCACGGAGGTCAGCGTGGTGGCGGGGCCACCCTGGCGAGTCGAGACCCTGGTGCCACCACACCCTGTGGCTCCAGGCTCCCACCCAGGACCGTGTCCCCTGCGAGGCCCCTGTGCAGAGCCCACATCCGGAGCTGGCCCTGCTGTGTCCAAGGCCAGCGGGTGGCCTCACCTCATCGCTGTCACGTGGCCTGGCAGGCTCTGTGGGAGCCCATGGGCGGCTTCGGCCCATCCTGCCGTGCGTGGGGTGATGCTCACTTGAGCCGGTGCCGGGCTTTGAGGAAGTTGGGGTTCCTGGGGTGAGGGTGGAAGGGGTGCTCCGGGGCCACGTGGGCCTTGAGTTAGGACAGGGGCAGCCTTGCTGTGGGGAGGTCCGCCGCATCCGCCGCATCCTGTCTTCCTGGGCGGGGTTCTGCCGTGTCCTGGGCAGCAGTGGGGGCAGAGGCGGTGGAGGCTGCACAGACGGTGCCACGTGGAGAGGTGTGCTGCACCCGAGAGGGGGCGGGAGCCGCGTGGACTTGGTCCTAGGCCAGCACCTCCCAGTGTATCCGTGGACCCTGTCGCCCGGCCGTGACGGCGCGAGTGACTGGAGCTCTGCTGGGGTCCCCGGCCAGCGTGGGACCCCATCCCTGTGCTGGGGGCTGGGCCTGGTCCCCAGACCTTCACAGGGATGGCTGTGGAGGACCTGGGCCGGGATGCTGCAAAGTCCCTCGTGCACAGATTGGTGCTTGGCCTTGCCTGGCCACCGGCCACCAAGTGTTCGTTGAGGTCCTGCTGCACCCGGTGCTGGCGTGGTTGCTGGGGACGTGGCTGCGGGTGGCAAAGCCCGGCCCTCTGGCGCTGACCTGGAGAGATGGTGTGAGGAAATAAGGCAGCCGGCCCGGCCCCCATTGGGAGGCTGTGGTTCCGAGGAAAGTGGCAAAGACGTAGCAGACCAGAGGGTGGACACTGGGACCACGGGAGCCCAGCATGGCCGCAGAGGCAGCACAGGGGCCCTGGGGCCACGAGCGTGGGAGCTGGGTGAGGCCAGGCAGTGCTCCGGCTCAGCTTGGGGACGCGTCCTCAGGGCCCGGCCTGGTGGTGACCTCAGGGTCATGGGGTGGCCTTGCCCCAGGGACCTCCCTCCTCTTACCTGTGCTTTTCCACAAGGAAGACACAATGGTGAAGGAGCACAGCCAGGAGCCCTCTGTCCCTCGTCCCCAGGTGCATCGGTCACTGTCACTGTTCCCAGGGCTGTGAGGGAGAGCTGTGTGCGTTAGGCCTCACTGCGTCCCCACCCACAGACGTGGAAACAGGCTGCCCACACAGAGCTCCACATCCAGGGTGGGCCCATTCCACCTCGGCCAGGGAGGAAGCCTAGCGTGGCGCTGTCCTGGGTGTGGCCTGGGGCCGTCTGCCTGGGCCCTGGGGAGGTGGCGCTGCCCTGTGCATCCAGGGGGTGAGAGGTGGCCATGGAGACAGGCTGGCACTCGGGAGCGGCGCCCAGGTGCACTCCACCCAATGTGCCTTGGTTTCCCCACCTGCCACCCTCAGATCCACATGGGGAGAGGAAGAATGAGGTGGAGCGTCAGGGGCCTGGCGCCACGGCAGCGCCCCCTGCCGGGTTCTGTGTAGGGCTCAGGGGCCAGGGCTCTGGATCTGGCTGGGACCCCAGCTGGGGTGGTCCCAGGGGACCAAGGCTGGACAGTGACGGATGGCGGCGGCCTGGCTGTTCCGGCGCAGTCCACCCTTTCCCACCACCACCCGCACCCGCCCGGGACGGGCTGGGGGATCCCCTGGGCCTGGGCGCTGGGCCTGGGAACTTTCTGGGGGCTGAGACAGCAGGCTGCAGGCGGTGCCCTGCACACCCTGGAGACCGCGGGCCCCTGCACACTGGCCCAGCCCCACTACCAGCCTGGCTGGCCCGAGGCCAGTCAGGACTGGGCAGGGAGGGCAGCGCCCACTCCTCAGTGCCCTCCAGGCCCGTCCCACTCTCTGCTCAGCTGTGCCTCAGTGTCCCTGCCTGTAAGGGGAGCGCAGTGTCTGCCTCAAGGGGCTGTGGAGACGCTGCACGAGGCCTGCCTGGACCCCGCTTATGGAATGCAGTGTTTGGTTTGTTTTGTGGGTGTTTTTTTTTGTTTTTCAGTACTGAGGAGTGAACCCAGGGCCTTCACACTGAACTACATTCTTGGCCCTTTTTTTTTTTGGTACCGGGGATCGAACTCGGGCCCTTGCACTTGTGCAGCAGACAGCGAAACCACTCCTTTTTAATTTTTACTTTGAGACAAGGCCTTGCCAAGTTGTCCAGGGTGGACTTGAATTTGCGGTCCTCGTGCCTCGGCTTCAGTGCTGGGATGACAGTTTCTCTGTACCGCCAGGCCTGAACTTTTCTGCAGGGGCTGGGCTCTTTGGGGCTTCCTTGTGACCCCAGGCCCTCACCTTGTGCCCTACTTCTGAGCCAGGGCCACACAGCCATCCAGAGTGCCCTCCCAGCCAGGAGGGGCTGTGACGCTGGAGGCCCAAGAGCGCTTGCCACCGAGGACTCCGGTGACAGGCAGCCCTGCCCCTCGAGGCCCTATGCTGCCTCCTGCGCATGGAGCTGGGCTCTGCTCAGGAGCCCGTGGGAATTGGGTCCCGGTCCACCGAGGACATGACCTGCAGGGACACCCTCTTGGGGCCGTATCCCATGTGCCCCCTGGGGCACCCCAGCATCCCCCATCCACATCCAGGGCCACCACACCTCCATCTCCGGCTGATTCCCCAAGGTGGGCAGGACACCTGGGCCACCCAAGCCTGTGACTTCAGGACACAACCTGCGCACTTGACATTTGGCCAAGACTCACGTGGTAGTCCACTGTCCACAGCCGTCCCAGACCACAGGCCAGGGCAGGGCAGGCTGGGGCAGTGCCACCAGTGCCCTGTGAGCTTTCTTAGACCGGAGCTCCTGCCCTGCAGCCCCAGCCTCCCCTCTGTGGGAATCAGCCCTCGATGGGGAAGGACGTCGGGGACAGTAAGAGGCACCACGGGGTCGAGCTTCAAATCCCAGCCACTGTGTGACTGGTGGAGCCGACCTGCCAGGAAAGGGGCTCCTCGAATCACCAGCCCCGTGGGTGTCTGTGGGGACAGAGGGAGTGCCGCGAACAGGCCACACTCCACAGCGTGCACGGCTGGGCCTGCGGCACTTTGCTCTTCCGCCACAGGGGTAACGTCAGTCCCTGCCAGTCACTGGGCATCAGCAGGGCGCCGTGTGTCCCAGCTTCGTGTCTGGAACACCACGGACACAGGTGCTGCCCGGTCAGCACTCGCCAAATGGCACAGGGGTGCGGCCTGTCGCCTTGGTTCCCGAACTGTTCACCACGCGCCCTGCGCTACCCGCGCTCCTGGCCCAGCTTCTCCGTTCACGTCTGTGGAAGAGAAGGGATCTGGAAACCCCGAGCAGCACTGTCCCCAGTGTCCTGGGCCTGTGACCCGGAGCAGCCTGGCATTTGGAGCACCTGGCCCTACCCCATCTGCTGCTGCCCAGGGACGCCCTGGCAGATGGGGTGGTGAAGCTGGGCGGCTTCCCTCGGGGGCACCGGCATGTTTGCCTTCTTTGGTTGTCACCGGGCTGGGCCACCGGCCCTGCAGCAGGCACGGTGTTGACAGGTCCCCACAGCTGCGGCCACACGTGCGCCCAGCCATCAGCCTGGGACAGGCAGCAGGGGGAGGGGCGCCCAGCGGGAGGGAGGCCAGAGACTGCAGCTGAGGGCAGCAGGTGCCAGGCCGAGCACGGGTGGCTGGGGTGGGCTGTGCTCCCGCCTCTGGGCACCACAGTGGCTGAGATGGCTGACAGCCATGGAGCTCCCAGCCCCAGCTCCGTCTGTGTGCCCTCAGCACGGTGGGTCACTGGCCCACTGTGTCCCAAGGAGCCGGGCCCCGGGTGTCCCTGGCTGTCCGGCGTGCCGGCCTCGGTGGTGACCCAGGGCTCTCAGCCCTCCTGCAAGGGCACCGCCTTGCTTGGCCGCGCCTGGCCCTGCCAACCTGCAACGTCCCCTCAGGGCCCTGCTCTGGGCCCTCAGGGCCTCAGGGTTCACCTGGTCCTTGGCCCACCCCAGCCCACTCCCCCACCCCAACCCTGAGGGACTAGATTGAGCCACAGACTCCCACAGCAGTGCCTCCCGCTGGCCTGTGACAGTCCAGGCCGAGAACGCCCAGGTTGTCATGAGGGTCCCCAAGGGGACCCCAGATGCCACCTGCTTTTTCAGCATCAGAAAGCTTGGGGAGGGGGCCTCGCCTGGGATGCTGGGGACTCTCAGCCTCAGGTCCCACTCTGTGGAGCAGCCTGGGGTGGGGTTCTGTCCGGCCAAACCCGAGAGCCTGCCTTAGGGCTGCCACAGCGCCATCTGCAGGGCGCCAGAGCCAGTTGCCTGGCCCTCACTTCCTCTCCCTCTCCCAGCAGACAGGACAGAGAAGGCCGCAGCGATGCCCGACTCCCCAGCTGAGGTGAAGACGCAGCCCCGGGCCACACCTCCCAGCATGCCGCCCCCGCCCCCCGCTGCGTCCCAGGGGGCCGCGCGCCCGCCCTCCTTCACGCCGCACACACGTGAGTAGCCTGGAAGCCGGATTGGCCCTGGCAGTGTCCTCAGCCTGCGCTGTCCGGCTGTGTAGCTTCGGGCGCTCTGAACCCCTGGCCTGCCGGGGTCCACATCAGTGGACAGGGCGTCCAGGGTTCCTGCTTCTCGGTACCACGGGGGTCAGATGAGTCACAGAGCTGTGACACCAGCGGGCACTGGGTGACTGCAGGAGCCCCGAGAAGTGGCTCCGCGCAGGGGTTGTGGGGCAGGGCCGCTGGGTGGCGGGGCCATGTCAGAAGTTGTGGGTTCCCTCCAGTGATTCTGGCCTGGAGCAGGCACCGCCAGCCCTGGCCCACAGCCACAGAGGGAGCTCTTTCCTTCGAGGCTGTGCCTCCGAGACTGGGGTCCCAAGCAGTCAGGAACGGGGGACCAGCACAGGAGCCCAGAGGCTCAGGAGTGTGGCCAGTGTTTCCAGGGGTGAGTGGGAGAACCCAGTGGCTTCACCCCAGCATTCGGGACAGACAGCTGTGCCCGGGCCCCTCCCAGGCCTCCCCGATGATGCCCCTCGGGTGACCCCATCCCATCCCCCCAGGCCAAGGAGCCAGACTGCCTCAGCTGCTCCCTTTCTGTGGCGCAGCCCAGAGCCCGGCTTTGGCCTCGTCCTGGGCCTGGAAGCCGGGCCGCCCCAGCTTTGTGCACCGAAGGCTCTGCCCACAGCAGGACTTGCTGGGAGGCCCGAGTGCAAGGCCAGCCTTGTACCAGCTTAGCAGGCTCGGCTCCAGGCCTGTCTCCTGCTGGAGGTGGACAGGAGGGTGCCACTTGCTCCCAGCCAAGGGCACAGCTGGGGACAGCTGGGTGCAGGCATATGTAGGAGCCTCACACCTGACGCCCTCCACACCTTCACCTCGCTGTGGGCCTCCAGCTTCCTGTGCTGCAGGGTCAGGCTGGGCCCCATGTGCAGTGGAACTGGAAGGGGACACCAGCTGGGCCTCTGGCAGTGGGGCCGCATGGTCCAGGAAGGAGGTGTTCCTCTGGGCCTGCCCTGGGCCACACTGCTCAGGCAGAGGCGGCCACGCACACACCAGTCTCCTAACCAAGGCACTGGTGGGCCACCCTCCCTCTGTCTGGGCCAGCCCACAAGTGATACGGGTCCACTGGGTGACTTTGAGCTGGTGCAGCAGGTGGAGGGGAGGCTGCGGGTTGTGGGCAGTGTCACTGCTGGCATCTGAGCCAGGGGACAGGAGCTGGTGCCAGAGGACTGTGGCAGCCCCAGGCGGCGAGGGCGGGCCCAGTGCCTAGAGAGCCGTGTGGGAGGAGCAGGGCGCACTGCCCCAGCCTGCACGGCCCAAGCGTTGGCCTGGGGACTCGGTGTCCTGGCTAGGTGTGGCTAGGTGGCCAAGCCCCTTGCGGCTGTCTTTTGTGAGGTCACAGAGCAGATGGGAGGGCACCCTGTGAGCTCCATGTCCCACATCCTCCTGCCCCCGCTCACGTTTCCCATGGGAGCCCCGGGACTGCAAGGAGCAGGGGTCCTGGGAAACAGCGAGTCTTCCTCCCTGGGCAGTGCTCTCCATCGGCTGGGCAGACGTGTCCTCTGAGGTGGCCTTAGTGTTGTCCCCGAGCCACGTGTTTCCCCGAGAGTCTGAGGTTCACCACGCCCCACCTGGCTGGCAGCAGCCTGGGCCAGGCCTCTGCAGCCGCCTGGATGCCTTCGAGCCAAGCTGGCGAGACCGACCTTGACCCTGGGCTTGAGGCCACACTTGTCCTGGCCGGTCTCCACCCTGGGCTCAGCTGACCTTGGAGTTGAGCCATGCGTGGCTGGGAAGGCTGGCAGGGAGGCTGAGGCGGCGCAGCCCAGAAGAACGCAGGGAGCAAGGACCCAGGCCACGCTTCTCGGCGGTGGGAGCCCTTTCCTGGGCCAAGTCGTCCTGCCCTGTGATGGGGGCTCCCTGCCTGTTCACAGAATCGCGCCAGTCCCCTCAGGTCCTCCTCCGTGTGAGCCCTCTTCCCCGGGGCGCTTGCCCTGGGCTCCAGGCTGGAGACGGCACTTGAGCCTGCCACTAACACACAGCTGGGGCCTGGGGTGGGAGCAGGGCCCAGGCACCATCGGGGGTCCCACCCACACTGACCAGGTGCTGAAATTCTCGCAGACTGCAGGGGTCCTGCCAGAAGTGGCCCTCATAGATCACCCTGTCCAGCCCCATTGTGTCCAGATGAGGAAACTGAGGCCCGGAGGGGCATGGCCCAGCCCTGTGGTGGCTCCTGACAGCGTGTTCTTCTTATTTCACTTACAGATGGCGAGGACGGCCCTGCGACGTCTCTGCCCCACAGCCGTTTCCACGGCTGCTTAAAGTGGTCCATGGTCTGTCTCTGTAAGTAAAATAATAAGAACCACGGCCTGCGGGTGGCGCTGTCAGGTCCCCTGCTCCTCAGAGAGCAGCAGAGCCAGGGCGCAGGACCAGCCGGACTGTGGCCTGGCACAGTGACTCCTCCAAAGTTGCTTTCCCAGCAGCGGGCTGGGTGGCAGGGCAGTCCCCACGGCTGTGAGGACAGAAAGGGACAGTGATACTGGGCAGGGCGCGCCAGGCACAGCCACTCAAGGCCCCTGGTGCCTCCTCCTCCTGGCAGGGTGACCTGGGGGAGGTAGGGCCACTCATGCCTCAGTTTCCCCCAGTAAAGCAGACCCGCACTGAGCAGGAGGGTGACGGAGAGCTGTCCGTGTGATCTCCACACGCCTGCTCCAGAGACCCCTGCACTGAGGTTTCAGTACTCTGCCCAGTCTACGACGCAGGCCTGAGAAATAAAACTAGAAGACAGAACCAGGAGAGAAAGTGGGGGCCAGGACAGCCAAAGCCAGTGCAGCCAACAAAGGTCCTGGTTAGCCCCAGGCACTTTTTTTTTTCGGTACCAGGGATCAAACTCAGGACCCTGTGCTTGCAAGGCAGGGACGGTGCCGCTGAGCTAAATCCCAGGCCCATAGACACTGACTTTTATGGGCCATCCTTTGGGGTAAAGGCGAGCTATGTGCAGTTTCTATGGAAATTAACGTAAACAAGGCTCATAAAGGACAAGACAAAGCATTCTCAAATTAGGAACAGAATAGACAAAATATATGGTTGTAATTACAACACTGTCCTTCTAGTCTGAAGGTTTAGTGGTGGGAACGTAATTTGGGTGCGAGTTAGCCTGACCTCGGCACATAGGCTTCAGCCAGACTCAATGCTATAAACAACCAGTGGTGGGGCTGACTCTTCACAGCTGCCTTGGGCATAAGCAGTGTTACGGTGCACTGCACACCTGTGTGCCCTGGAGGTTCCCCGTGACTGGCTGGCATGCTGGGCACCTTGTGGTCGGTTCCACCAAAATGCCAGGCCACACCAAGGTGCAGGAAGTGAAGCTGATCTCAGAGCCCTGTGCCATGTGACAGACAAGGACCCCGCCCCGGGCTCTGACAGGAGGAGGGCGTGAGGGCCTGGGCCTTGTCCTCCTAGAGGTCGTCATCTCGGGCCGTGCTGGACGCTGGCTTGCGCCCTGCTCTGTGGCTGTCCACGTGGCCGTATAGCTCTTGCTGCGGTGACAGTGGCCTCCTAACTACGGAGCTGCCGACCCCTCAGCAGGGAGAGGGTGGCACAGAAGGCTGTTTGTGGGCTTCCTCCGTCCCCGCTGACCCCGCCGAGCCCGCAAGGCTGGGGAGCCTGGGGTGTCGCGAGGGCCCTGCACCTCGGCTGGAACACGTGTGTGTCTAACTTAGTAACACACCTGTCGCGGGAGCGAAGGCACTTGTGCTGGGGCTATTTTGGGCGTCTCTTTAGCAAGCTGCTGAGGTTGCCGGCAGCCAGGGAGGACGGACGGCAGTGAGCAGGCCTCAGGGACCGGGGCGCCCAGGGCCAGGCTGGTAAGCGGCCTCGGGAGCGCGTCCTCGGGTGGGGGCCTGGCATGCCCATCTCAGAAGCCACTGGGGCCCAGAGGACTCAGGAAAGGAGCCCACCGAGGTGGTGAGGTCTACCCCCTGGCCTAGCTGGGGGACAGTGGGTGGCTGCCAGTGGCCCTAACCCAGGCGTGTGTGAGTCAGTGGCTACCATCGGGTCAGAGTTCGCCCGTGAGAGGGAAAACCAGCCACGGCGGGGGCTGGAAGCTCACAGGAATTGGGGGGGCCCAGTGCCCTGAGGCCAGAGGGACACTGAGCCCAGCACCCTCACCGGGCCGTTCCTGTGCGTGTGGCACCAGGCCAGAGCTGCTGTCTGTCCTAAGCCTCAGAGGAGCTCACCGAGCCAGAGTGCCAGGCGGGTCCAGCCCGCGTGTGCCCATGGCACTGCCACCCAGCACTATAGCCCGTGCAGGGCAGGTGCAGCACTCAGGTCTTGGCCACAATCATCCTTGTGGTGCCCAGCATGCTGGCCAGTCATGGGGAACCCCAGGGACACCTTCCAGGGGAGGTGAACGGGGGCAGGCTCAAACAGAAGGAACTGTGGAGCACAGGGGGCCTCCCCGGGCTGTGCTCCGGAGTCCCCAGAACCCTGGGTATATTGCAGATGAGGAAACTGAGGCAAGCCCCCATGTCACCCAAGCGGCTGTGCCCCCACCTGCGAGGGCGATGTCTGTCCTCGTTCTCACACATGGGCCGCTTGAGGGTGACCGCCAGACCTGGGACAAGAGAGAGCACACCCACCCTCTCCCCGAGAGCGCCCCCTGGCTGGGGTCCTGCCTGGCTCCTGTGCCCCTGGGCAGTGGGTCAGCATGGGGTGAGGGGCAGCTTGGGGCTGCCCTGCTGGGTTTCTCAGGGCCCAGTGGCCCTGTGTGCCCTGTGGGTTGCGGCAGGTTCTGTGGGATGTGCCAGCCTGGCCTGCCTGTGCTCACCTGCTGGAGCCTCAGTGGTGTCTGAGCGGAGCCAGTCACACGACCACAGGCAGTGGAGGAGCCCAGATGTGGGCAGCAGAGACCCCGGGGCTGGCCTTGTGGGAGCAGGGCGGACGAAGGGTGACCAGACCCAGCAAGCAGTCAGTAGCGCTCACACCCAGACCCAGGTTGTGACAGACGGGGCAGGGGCACCGTGAGGGCCCCAGGCTCCAAGCGCGGCAGGAAAGAGCAGGTGCCCAAGGCCGGCTCTGCAGGACCCAAGCACCTGGCTCCTTGCTCCCTTGGCACTCACAGGCCCCACCAGGCCTCGACACAAGGCAGCAGTGGCCAGGCCTCCAGGAAATGGGCCCTGATTGCTCAGCCCCAACCCCGCACTCCCAGCTTGGGCCTGAGAATGCAGAGGCAAGGTGCCAGGCCAGGACAGCACCTGGGGTGGGAGCAGGCCAGGGTGGAGCAGGAGAGGTGTGCGTGAGCCTTCATGTGCGCGCATTTGTGGTCTGTGGCCCCAGTCTGGCTGCAGGCCCTGGAGCTGGCCAGGCAGGCTCCCCAAGGCCAGCAGAGGGTGTGGGCACAGTGTGGGGCTGCCCACACCCACCACAGCCTCTGCCACATCACCGGGCCTCTGTGAGGACCTGCCTGGGGAGCGTCACCACAACCCAGTGTCCACCAGGGCCCTGGGACTCTGACCTGACAGTGGGGCCAGCCAGCATCTTGTCTCGGTGATGAACAGTGCTGGCCCCGCTGTGTACACATCAGCTGTCCCTGCCTGTTCCCAATGCCCCCCAGCCCAGGGCGGATCACATGCCTCTGCATGTCCAGTAGCCCCAGGCAGGACCCAGCCTGCAGGCAATGGCACTGCTCAGGGGCAGCGGCATGGCTTGGGTGGGGAGGCATCCGTGCAGAGGGACGTGGCCCGGCTGCCACACAGACAGGGCTGCTGGCTCCTGGGCGGTGGTGAGTGGCTCCTCGTCTCCGCCCCAGGAAGAGGTGACAGGAAGCCAGTGATGGGCGTGGGCCCTGACCAGATGTCACGCCAGCTGCCCGGCCATGGCCTCCCTTAGCCTCCCTCCCTGGACCCTGGGCACAGGCTGCATCCCCGGTGCAGTTTCTGCATGATGAAGGCACCACTTGGCCCCTGCATGGCTGCAAGGACCTCACAGTGATGAGCACGGCGCACCAGGCACAGCCTGGGACCCGCTGTCATTCAGTCGCTGTCATCCGTCTGCTGCCTGCTGGGCGCGGCCTCCCGGTCACCACCATGCTGCTCCCTCCCTCCCCCACAGTGATGAACGGCGGCAGCCACTCGCCAACAGCCGTGCATGGTGCCCCGTCCACACCCAACGGCTTCAGCAACGGCCCGGCCACGTCGTGCTCAGCTGCGCTGTCCACGCAGCACCTGCCCCCGGCCTGTGGGGCCCGGCAGCTCAGCAAGCTGAAGCGCTTCCTCAGCACCCTGCAGCAGTTCGGCAGCGACATCTCGCCCGAGATCGGGGAGCGCGTGCGCATGCTGGTGCTGGGGCTGGTGGTGAGTAGGCTGCCCACAACGTGAGCGTGTGCATACGCACACACACGGGCCCCCTCACCCTGGCTGGGGCGTGGTGATGCCACCTGGCGCCCACCTGGGCCCCCTCGTCAGCGGCAGCTGCTAATAGTCGCTTCCTCCTCAGAACTCGACACTGACGATCGAAGAGTTCCACGCCAAGCTGCAGGAGGCCACCAATTTCCCTCTGCGGCCATTCGTCATCCCCTTCCTGAAGGTAGGGTGAGCCCCGAGCCCAACCCCATCCTCTCCAGCATCTGATCGGGTGCTGGACCTGGGAGGAACAGGGCCGACCAGTCAGGGCCGATTCCTACTAGTTAAGGCTGCAAACTAGTCAGGGCTGAATATTCAGCATCGAACCAGAGTTCTAGGTTCAGCGCTGTGCCCTCGATGGCCATGGGTGCCCGTCCACACAGCTGCACCCCAAGCACCACTGGGTGCCAGGAGCTGAGGCTCAGGAGCATGGCTGCAAGAGGAGACAGCATCCTGACCAGAGCGCGGTCATCGCTGTGGAAACTGGAACCATGGGCAGGGGAGAAATGTTGCAGAAGCCCTCAGAGGAGGGGACGCTGCATGGGGCTGAGGTCCGGGGGCATAGCTGGGGACAGAGCCCTCCGGGGAGCAGGAGCAGCACATGCCCAGGGCCTGGAGCAGGAGGAGCAGCAGGGCCAGCGTGGCGGGAGCAGAGTGAGAGAGGCAGTGGGCAGTGGACAGGCAGGCGGGCACATGGCTGGGCTGAGGGATGGGTGAAGAGTTGTCTGAAGAAGACTCAGGCCGGGGATGTAGCTCAGCAGCACAGCGCCTGCCTGGCAAACACGAGGTCCTGAGTTCGATCCTCGGTACCAGAAAAAACGACTGCCTGGCTCAGGGCTCCTTCCAGGGGTCCCCAGGTCAGGCTATGGCTCTGTGCTCCGCCTCTCTGCTGTAAAATAGACCGCCTGGACTCTGTCCGATCCTGTGTTGGTGGCAGGTCCCCAGTGGTGGCTGTGACCCAGTGAGGCAGGACCCCCGGCATCCCCCACACCCAGCTAGCACCAGGGCTGATCCATCCTCCCTACAGCAGGCCTGGCACTGCCTGACCTCCTGGCCTCAGTTTCTCTCTGCTCACCGAGGCTCTTGCAGGTCGGGAGGCTGCCCTCGCACCACCAGCCTGCAGAGTTCATCCTCCTGTCCCCCGGAGAGGCGCCCACCTTGTCCCCAGAGCCTCAGACCGGGACACCACAGACTGCACATGAGGTGGAGTCAGAACATGAACAGCCCAGGGACACACCCCTCGGTGCCCTCAGCCAGGCGCTCAACAGAGCCGAGATGTTGTGGATGTTGAAGCTCTGGTCCTCGTGGCTGTTCTGCAAATGCCCATGTCCCCGGGCTAAGCGCCCATGGGAGGGTCTGGAGGTTCCTGAGCATCGGAGCCTCCACCAGAGGTGGAGTCAGGGCCCAGGTGTCCCATGACCAGTGCCTGGTGCTCCCGGGGACAGAACGGGGACACAGACCCCTGTTCTGGGCTGGGAGGGGCAGTCCCTCGACAAGGCTGTTGCGTCTCTGGACCATGCGGCGGGTTCCACCTGCCCCTGGTCCCCCCCACCCTGTCCCAGCCACCTTGCTGTCCAGACTCCGGCTTTCCAGAAGCTGGGACGAGCCCACCTGCTGCAGCCCCGGCTCCCAGTTGGCCCAGTGGCCGGGAACCCAGATGTTTCCACCCTACACACGCAGCGGCCAGCCGGCACCGGGGCCTGTGCCTCCTTGCCGTGCTGGCCAGGGAGGGGATGCCAGGCTCCTGGGACCTCCTGGGACCCCGTTCCCAGCTCTTGCTCCTGCTGCATTGGGCAGATGGCAGCTGGCCCTCGTTCAGCTATGCAGATAGGAAAACAGGCCTGGCAGCAGCACTGCCTGATGGGAACATCTCAGGCTGGCTGGACACACCGTGGGGGCTGGGAGGCAGAGGCGGGAAGCTGCCAGCAGCTTTGAAGTGCATGAGAAAGAAGGGAACCGCGTTTATTTACAAATACTTGGAACTGTTGGGTGTCCCAAGTGGCCTCTGCTGGGCTCTGGTCCAGCAGTTTGGGCCCAACACCCCCCATCCCGGTGACCCTGGGAAGCCCATGCACAGGGAGGCCAAGCTGGAGGTGGTGGCCAGGGATGCAGCCTGTAAGACCCCAGTGCCCTTACCCGAAAACCCCAGGCCAAGTCTGTGTCGGGCCTGGTGGCCCACAGAGCCTAGGCGTCCTAGCTCCGGGCTGCCCTGGGGGTGGAGCTGGACAGCAGGACATCAGCAAGAAGCCAGGACCTGGCGCCCCCCAGCGGACAGAGCAGAGTCTACAAGTCTCTCTCCTGCTGCTCCCGGCACCTGTTTCTGTTCACTTGTGTGCATGGCCTGGTTGCTTCCCCTCTCTGAGCCCTGAGCTCTCCTCCATTCCAAGGACTGTATGGTCCCTGCTGAGGGAGAGCGTGGTGACAGAGTCCAGGCTCTGGTCCCAGGACCCCACATCGCTGTCCCATTGGCTTCCCCAGCACTGCAAGGACACAGCAAGTTTTCTGGGGAGGCAGGCTGGGGGCCAGGGCCCAGAGCGGAGTGGTCACTGGCCCAGGCTCCGCATGCTCGGGCTCAGCTGTGCGTGCCCCCTCCTAGGCCAACTTGCCCTTGCTGCAGCGCGAGCTGCTGCACTGCGCCCGCCTGGCCAAGCAGACACCCGCCCAGTACCTGGCCCAGCATGAGCAGACACTGCTGGATGCCAGCACCACCTCCCCCGGCGACTCCTCCGAGCTCCTGTTAGAGGTGAACGAGAATGGCAAGAGGCGGACGCCTGACAGGTACTGCCCCGTGCTGCCCCGTGGTGGGGCTGAGTGGCCACAGTGGACACTCTGCGTCTTATGGCACCATGCTTGCCTGGCTGATGGCCAGGCATGGCCCAGGCTGACAGGCTGAGGACCCCGATGCCCCGGGAGCCCCTGGGTGAGTCCACGGAGGCCGGGCCGCCCAGTGCCTGGACTGGGCCCTCACTGCCCATGCTGCCACGGAGTGGCAGCTGCTCCAAGGCCCTGGGTGTCTCCTCTCCCCAGCCCCCAGCAGGGTGCCCACGGGGAGCGGAGGAGACAGTGCCCTTGCCTGGCTGGAGGTCCACCCCTCCGCCCCATTCCAGCTGGTGGCCGTGACCACTGTCCCACCTGATCTCTGGGCCAGGACCAAAGAGAATGGGTCAGACGGTGACCCGCCGCACCTGGACCACCTCAGCAAACGGCCGTGCACCCTGAGCCCCGCCCAGCGCTGCAGCCCCAGCAACGGGCTGCCACACCCCATGCCGCCACCACACTACCGCCTGGAGGACATGGCCATGGCCCACCACTTCCGCGACCCCTACCGACCCCCCGAGCCCCGGGAGCTGCGGGAGCGCCATCGGCAGCTGGGTGAGCAGTGCGTGGGACGGCGCCTGCATGTCCCCTGGCCCCTGTTCAGGTCACATGGCCTCGGTCATGTGAGGAGCCAGGGGTGTGACTGTGGAGCTGTCCCTGTCACAGTGAGAGCCTCTGGTGTGGATCCCAGGGCGACAGGCTGGGTCCTCCACCCACACCTCTGCAGAAGGAGCTGCCCGGCCTGCTGCCCCCTCTCCCGGGCTCCAGGACATGGTCAGCCCTGCCCACCCCAGGAGGCCCCATGGAGGGGAGCCTGGAAACTGCTGACCCTCGGTCGCCCAGGGCACCCCGGGGTCCAGGGCAGCTCAGCGGCCGCCCCCACTCTGCAGGAACGTCAGGCCGGGGCCCAGGCAGCAGGTGACAGTGGCTGCTGGCTGCAGCCGGGTCAGGCAGGTGCTAATTCCCACCCGATTCTGCTAACACAAAAATAAACACCAGCTGTCGGGAGATCTCACCCACTAATTCAGTTGGGCAGTCGGCCTGGACCCAGCTCAGCAAGAGACCGGGAAGGCAGTGACAGGGACTGTGGCCCTGTGCATTTTGGGTTTGGGGCCTGGGGACCTTCAGGACGGCAGGCGGCCCAGAGAGACTTGGGCTCCGCTAAGTCGGCTCCCCCAGGGCAGGACACCCAGGGAGGGCTTCGCACGTGTGGCATTCGGGGCAGCCTTCGGGGACACTGCCAACATTTCTGTCCCCAGGCCTCCCCTGCCAGGCCACACCCTGCTGCCGCTCCAGGCAGATGTGGCCCAGCAGCCCGTCCTGGTCTGTGAGATGAGGCCAGACAGGTGCCCTGGCAGGAGCGGGGTGAAGCCAGACTCTGAGCCCTCAGGCCTCTCCCCAGCATGCTTCCCTGTGTGTGCCTGAGAGTTGGTCTGCACCGGGAGCCAGGCAGGGAAGGGAAACTGAGGCACAGTGCCAGATGCAGTCCCCACAGGGAGTAAGGACCTTCACTCTGGCCCTGACCCATGCCTGCCCTCGGAGGCACCTAGGCACCGCCAGCAGGCAGACACCCAGGCAGAGCTCAGGAGGGACAGGTGAGCAGGTTCCGCCTGCCTGGGAGCCGGCACAGCCTGGCGGGAGGAGCCAGAGCAGGATCGGGGCACCTGTGTGCGGGCCGGGAACTCAGGGTTCCACTGCTGTGAAGGGAGCTGTGACATGGGCTTTGAGGCATGCATAAGAGTACAGGTGGTTGAGGGGAGGTTCTAAGAGAGGAACCAGGCAGCCCACGAGGCCCTGAGGCTGCTGAGGTTGCTGAGACCCTCAAGGTGAGGTCTGGGCACGGAGAGAGAGGCAGGGCTTGGTGGTGAGGAGGCAGGGCAGGGGGGGCCAGGGCTGGAACCAGGGAGGGAATGTTTGTCTCTTCCTTCCCAGTGTTGAGCGGGGTGCAGAGGCCCAGGGCCCAGGATCCCCTGCACCCCGACTCCCGAGGTGGGCACAGCCCCGGATGGGGCTCTGGGAGGCAGGCGTGGGGGAGGGGACCTGCAGCAGGGAGGCTTCTGGGCAGGGCCTAAGCCTGCACCACCCCTTGCAGCAGTGCCTGGGGCCCGGCAGGAAGAAGTGATTGACCACAGGCTCACAGAGCGAGAGTGGGCGGAAGAGTGGAAACACCTCAACAGTGTGAGTGTCTGCCCGGGACGCGGGCGGCGCCTGCCAGGTCTGCCTCCCGTGGGCACCCACGCGGGCTCCTCCAGCTCAGCACCCCGTCTGCCCCGCCCGGGTCCCCATGCACGAGCCCTCGCTCCGTCCCCAGGCCTGTCCAGGCATCATGGGGGACGGGAAGGGCTGGGGCCATCGGGCAGGCAGCTGCCCTCCCCACTATGTGCTCGGTGGCTCATCTGTAACAGAGACTCTCGGAAGCATTTCTGGAGCTCTGTGTGGCCCCGGGTTTAGGCGGGGTAGGCAGCCATGTGCCTCAGGCCCACCCATCCCCCCATCATAGGGCCACTGATGTCACTTGCCGGCCGCCTTCCTGGGGAGGAGGGGCTGTCCCTGCACCCTGGTCTGCCTGAGCTTCCTGCCAGCCAGAGCCTGGCACCTCTAGGGCTGGTGGAGACCCCGAGCCTGGGCTCCCCACTCTGGCCCAGCCTGGCCCCTCATGCAGGACGTGAGGCGCCTGCTGTGCCCAAGCTCCCCATGCTGATGGCCATGATCACCTGCAGCTCCTGAACTGCATTATGGACATGGTGGAGAAGACTCGGCGCTCACTCACGGTGCTGCGCCGATGCCAGGAGACAGACCGCGAGGAGCTCAACCACTGGATCCGGCGCTACAGCGACGCCGAGGACCTGAAGAAGGGCCCTGGTCCCACCCGGCCCCTCAGCAGCTCTGCTGGCCTCGAGAGCTCTCAGCTTGGTGTGCGCTGGGGAGGGCGAGGGACAGGTGGGGCCATGAAGGGGCTGTGGGAGGTGACCACAGTAGCTGAGGAGCTGGGAGGGCCTGATTCCCACAGAGCACTGTCACGCAGGAGTGCAGCAGAACTCAAACCAAAAGAAAACTCTTCCCCTTCCACGAGACACCACCTTACCGGCCGGGAACCCGGGCCCCAGGTCTGTGGTCGTCCACCTTGAGGTGAATGTGGAATCCAGGGGGCCAGGAGGCACCACCTCCCAGCTGCACTTGGGTCCTGGGCTCCAGAGCCGCCCCTTCCTGCTCTGGCTGGGTGCAGGTCTCCACCCATGGCCCCTGGAGACCCCGGTGGGAAACTGAGGGCCCTACAGTCTCCCCAACCTGGGAAGCCCTGAGGCGAGCAGACGCCCTAACCCTAGGCCTCCCCTTTCAGACTTGCACCGTGAGCTCACACCCAGGGCGCTGTCCGGCTACATGCCTGAGGAGATCTGGAGGAAGGCCGGTGAGTGGCCAGATGGACCCTGAAGCCGACGGGCCTGGGCGGCTCCCACAGGAAGGGGAGCATGCCGTCCACCTGAGCCTGGGCTCGGCCGCATCTGCACACGGTGGAGCTTGTGCTGCAGGGCGCACGGTCACACAGACTTGAAGGGGAGCAGGGAGAGCTGTGACCGTTTGCTGTAGCAGTGGGGGGCACAGAGGGGACCTGAACATCACGGGCGGACGAGGTACCTGCCTGAGGCAGTGGTAGGGACAGGTGGGACCAGGTGTGTTTCTACTTCGGTGACTTCGTTGGGAAGTGTGAGGGACAGGGGAGTCCCAGTCACGTGACAGTGGAGGAAGGCCGTCCCAGCCTGAGGTGGAGGCAGGGGACAGTGAGCCGGGGCAGCCGTCCTCACACAGTGGTCCGGTCCCTGTCACCTAACCTCCTGAGGCCTCTGCTGCTGTCCATGTGGAGCCTCACTTGGTAGGGGCTCTGGGCCCTGCTAGAGGCTCAGCACTCCCAGGATACAGATGGTGAGAGGGGAGACCCACGAGTGTCTCAGCACCCTACATGGGAGTCCCACTGCCTCACGGGGGCCTAGTTCTGAAGGCCAGTGCTGCCAGGTAAACTGAGGCAGGCCTCAGCAACCTTGGCTGTAGTTGAGAAAGACTTCATGGAGGGCTGGAGTGGATCAGCATGGATACTGGCAGGGCCCTGGGCCACGGCCCAACCCTGCTGCTCCCAGCAGATCTGGGCGGTGGGTGTGGGGGTCCTCAAGAGGCCTCAGAGTCCCTGCTGGGCCAGTGGAGATAGACCCTGGCCTCTCTGCCCGCCAGGAACAGCACAGGTGGCAGCACAAGCTCCAGGGAGGCATGCAGAGCAGGGCAAGGCTGGTTCCACTGGGCCACAGGGAAGACAGAGCAGGGCCCTGCTGGGGCAGCCTCCAGCCATTCAGAGCTCCACTCCCTGGGCACTCAAACTGCTGGCCAAACCTCCAGGAAACCAGGCACACAAGGGCGGGAGGGTGGGCTGGCTTCTGAAGGCCCCATGCACACACTGGCTCACACTTGCTCACACGTGCTCAGGATGCACTCACCTGCACCCCAGGTCCGCACAGGCTGAGGTCAAGAGTGTGCCCAAGTGTGCACACACGTGGAGAGGGCCCGGCGAGTGTGCTGTAGCTGCAGGCCCTGCCCAGTCACGGGAGGCCAGGGAGCTTGAGGCTCGGCCTTGTGAACACGGCCCCGGTGTGCTTTGCAGAGGAGGCCGTGAACGAGGTGAAGCGTCAGGCGATGTCGGAGCTGCAGAAAGCCGTGTCAGACGCAGAGCGCAAAGCCCATGAGCTCATCACCACAGAGCGTGCCAAGATGGAGCGGGCCCTGGCCGAGGCCAAGCGCCAGGCCTCTGAGGACGCCCTGACTGTCGTAAACCAGCAGGAGGACTCCAGCGAGGTACGGTGCCAGCCATGCCTACACCCCACTCTGCTCCTGGCACCGCCAGCAGCCACAGGAGCTGGTTCGAGGGGGGCCCAGGGAACCCGGGCATGGGATACTGGTGCAGGGCCACAGCCCCTTCCCTCCTTGTCTGGGAGAAGTGAGGGTCAGAGACGTCAGGGAGGAGCCACGCTCAGGCAAGGGGGTGCCTGTTGGGGACCTGGGCGGGCTCCCCGGGGCAGAGTGGGACCATCAGCTCCCACTCCTCCACACAGCTCTGCCAGCCACAGGCAGCTGTGGAGGAGCAGGCTGGACAGGGAACAAATCTGGGTGGGCAGAGAAGGGACTGACACAGCTAGGCCTGGTGACACACACCTGTCATCCCAGCTACTTGGAGGCAGAGGCAGAAGGATCTAAAGTTCAAGGCCATCCCTTGAAAGTTAGCAAGACCCTGTCTCAAAACAAAAAATAAAAACAGGGCTGAGGATGCAGCTGAAGGGTAGCAGCAGGTTCAAAGCCTTGGGACCAATCTCCAATACAGAAAAAGAGAAAAGCCTGACAAAGGAGTGGCACTGAGCATTTCAGGTGGTGCAAATGGGGGTCGAGGAGCCCCTCTGTACACAGTGACAGTCAAGACACCCTGGGCGTGGGGAGCAGCAAAGGCGAGGAGCTGAGCAGCATGGGGGAATGTGAGGCTGTGGGCCCAGGCTCCGGAGACCAGGTTGCCACAAGGGCGGTGACCCCTTGGGCAAGGCCCGGCTCTGTCCACACTTGGTGCCCCCGAGGAGCAGGCCTTCAGGAACAGCTGTCCTGGCTGCCCAGGGCCACTCCCCAGGCACCAACCCACAATGGGCAGTGTCTGCCAGGAGCCGTGCCAAGGCCGTGCTGGGGGCTGGGGTGCCGTGCAGAGCAGAGCCCCTCCTCGAAGAGCCTAACCACCCCTGACCCCCACAGAGCTGCTGGAACTGCGGGCGCAAGGCCAGCGAGACGTGCAGTGGCTGCAATGCTGCACGCTACTGTGGCTCCTTCTGCCAGCACAAGGACTGGGAGAAGCACCACCATGTGTGCGGCCAGAGCCTGCAGGGCCCTGCTGCTGCAGTGCCCGACACGCTGCCTGGGCAGCCTGATGCCACTGCCAGCCCCAGCGAGGCCAGCTCTGCCGGGCCCTCCCGCCCGGGCTCCCCTGGCCCACCCGGCCCGCTGGATGCTGCCGTGCCCCGCTGACCCCTCCAGACCCCAACACCTGGCCCATGGGTGCCACGCCCCACTGAGCCCCGGCCCGGCCTGGCCACTGGATGCTGTGCCCACCTGGCCGGCCGGCAGGAACCACTGCTGCTACTACTTCTGTCCAAAAGCAACATAGAACCAACCGGAGCTGTGCTGCAGCCTCCTCAACTACCTGACCCGAGCATCCACCACGACCTGACAACCTCCTCCGGGCACCCTCCCCAGCCAGGGATCCAGCACAGCGGCGCTGGCGGAGCGTGCCTGGCTCGCCCACTGTCTGTCCCGTCTTGTCTGTCTGTCTGTGTCTGTCTCCACTGTCTCTTGTCTTTGTTCTGTCTTTATGACTTCCACACACTTTCCCTATTGTGAAGAGCCCCTAACTGGTAGCTTGTATTTTCAGTGAAGAATTGGGGGGGGGGGTTCATTTTGTTGGCAAAAGAGCTACTCAGAAATGGACAAAGATGACCGTGGAGTTCTCCCCCTTCCTTATTAAAAGGGGGGGAAACTGATTTTCTATCCGGAAACCTGAGCTCACTGTGTCACCCAGGCTACCTGGCAGATGCAGCTGACACAGTGAGGAGGATTTCAGTGTCCGGCTCAAGCATTTTTGGATTCAGGTTATTGTGGTGTTTTGTTTTTTGTTTTTTTTTAATGTCAAACTCTTTGGCTTTAAGTAAAAATCCAAAAAGGTTTTTTTAAAAAGCAAAGGAAGCATACCTGTAAACTACCTTGCTAGCTAGCCAGCCAAGGATACCGGACACACCTCTGCTCCAAAGGAAACCCAAAAAGCAAACACGAGAAATCAAAATCCAAAATGCTCTTCCACTGCCAAAGTATTCCTTTCACTGTTTCAGCCCAGCCTGGGTTCGTCTGAATGCTGGTCTTTTTGTTTTGGTTTTGATTTTCCGGGGTGTTGGGATTCTGGGGTTCGGGTTGGGCCCAGTCAGAAGCGACCCCGAGTTTCCTCTGCGGCTCTGCAGCCTCCCAGGGCAGACAGGAGCGGCAAGGCCCCTGCGCCCACGGTCAGCGCACATCTCCTGCGTTCAGGGAGACGCGGTCTGCCCTCATGCCCCGTGGCTGTCCGTACTTCATTTCTCCATTCGTGAAGAAAAAAGTGCTGAAGTGTTCTCCCCAGAGAGCACAACTCCAGAACAAAACTGACAATCTTTTGGGTTGATTCCTGGCTGTTTTCAAAGCACGAGCAGATGGCGGCGACTGCTCCTGGAACCCTGCCCTCCGTTCTCTACCTCTCGGCTCCCACCGGTCACCACGCAGGCCCCAGGCCTGCTTTCTTCACACTTTGCAGAAAAAGGCGCACACACGAAAGCAGCCACTCTCCCTCCCCCTGAAGACTCATGCTCAGCTGTATATAGCCCCACATCCACCGTCAGTCCACCCAGCTGTTCACCCCTGGGGGCAGGACGCTCCCCACCAGCTCTCCCGCCTCCCACGCCATGTGACACCCTCAGCAACTCGAGGAGAGGGAGATCCGGCACCAAGGACTGAGCAGACCCACTCCCCATGCACGGCGGAGGCACGAAAGACTCGAGTGCAGTAGGGCTTGCGGCCCTGTGCAAGAGGCTCGTGCACGCCAATGTGAATGTACATAGTCTGCAGAGGTCCAAATAACGGTGTTCACGGGGGTGGTAAGAGATGTTTGCCAAATAAAGAGAGGGGAAACCACAGACGTATGTAAAATGCAGGAAGGAGGTTTCTGGCGAAATGTGCAGTTGTTCCCCAGCAAGGGGGCGGCTCCGCGGGGGATGCTTCTCACAGTTGCAGAATTCATTCTTCGAGTTAAAGAAAGGACCTGCCAGATGCCAACAGCCCTGGGACAGAGCACCCTGTCCTCAAGGTCAGGAGAGCTCTTGTCCTCCAGGAGGTCCCCAAGGCCACAGCCCCCGAGCTGGCAGGGCTCTGCTCCCGGGGGTTCAGGAAGTGACGGCCACATGGGGTTTGGCTGCCAGTCACACATGGAAGCCCGTTCTGGTTTTCTCCATGTGCCCGTGGGGGAAAGCTGTCCCCCAGGTACCTTGTTTGGTCCCTGCTGCCTTGCTGCTCCCAGCCCCCCAGGCCCTAACTACCTGCAGCTAGCAAAGGGTCCTGAATGCCTGGAGTCGGGGGCACTGTGTTTGTACAGAGAAACCCGTGGGCCCTAGGGTTGTGCACCCCGGCGAGGCTGTGCTGCGAGCAGTGGTCCTTGGAGATGCCTGGCCTGGGTGCTGCTGGGCCTTGGGCTGGGGGTGCTCACTCCTGGGTGGGCCCCGGTCTGTGGTTTTCAAGGAAACACCTCTGTCCCTCCCCTCACTGTGTTCCTCTTTGGGGACTGGCAGGCCTCCCAGAGACTGCAGGACAGGCTACCTGGCCATGCCAGTCCCCACCCCAAGACTCAGGGAATGGGAGACCTGAGAGCCCAGCAGGGAGGAGGATCAGGAGGAAGGCTGCAGTGGGGAAACTGAGGCCAGAGGAGCAGGAGGGTGTCCTGGCATGTGTGGTGTGGAGGAGCTCTGGGCAGTGTCAGCTGCCACCTGTTGACAGAAGGCACTGTCCCCGTGTGACAGAGCTGCCACTGCTGTGGGTTCTGCCCTCAAGTTCTGTCCACCCAGAGACCTCGCAGCAGAGCCAAGCCGGAGCCCTGGCTGTGGCCGGTTGTCACGGAGACTGCGTTTCTGTGCTAGGAGTGTCCCTTGCTGCTTGCTGTGGTTTCACCTTGCCCTGAGCCCTGAGCTACAACAGGACAGGACAGGGACAGACACAGGGCCAACCCTCACTCCATGTGCATCCCAGCTCTTCCATTCCTCCTGCCCTCCCCCCGCTGGACCCAGGACCTGACAAGTGTCCCACAGGCCGTGCCCAGGCCATCCTCTGACCAGGACAGAGGCAGAGACCTGCAGCTCCAGTCCACACTGGCCACAGGTGCTGGGCGGGACAGGTGGATCTCGGCTTCCCGGAAAGCCCAGCAGAAGTGACTGAGCAGGCACATGCAGACCCCCGAGAGGGCCAGCGCTGGATGGGGATGGACAGGAGAGCTGGGGGGGGCTCAGCTCATGGACATGGTGCCTGGGTCAGGACAGCCCCCAAAGGTCTCGTTTGCCAGTTTTCCCAGATAGCTCCTCCAGCTGGCACCAAAGTCCATCTCCGGCATCTATCCGTCCATCTCCCTGCCCACCCCTCAGCACAGCTAATTATCAGCTGCGTCGTCAAGTCACCCTGTCCACCCACCCACCAACCCACTTGCCTGTGCCCCGTCCTCCTGTACACCGTGCATGTGTCACTCTGTCCTCCAGCCTCCCACAGCTATCCTCACTCCCTCCTCCCCGTCCAGCTCATCCACTGCAGCCAGTGACCCCAGTATACCAAGTTCACCAGGTCCTCCCATGGCCTCAAGTGCACTGCCTGGGGCCAACCAGGCTGTGCTTAGGGAACCTGCCTGCAAGGTAGCACCCACCGCCCAAGTCCGCTGCAGACACCTCAGGGACAGATGAGAGTCTGCTGGGGCCGGGGCTGGGGCCAGGATGGGGGTGGGGCAGCCTGCAAGCTGCTCAGGGGCTCCCCACAGTGGCAGAGTGTGCGCCCTCCCTGCCTCCTGCCCTGGAGGGTGGCACCTGGGGGAGGGTCCCAAGAGAGACCTCCAGGAGGTCCTGGCGCTGTGGAATGGCTCCCCTGACGCCAGGGGTGACCCCATCTGCCCCGCTGCAGTCCCTGGTGGTGATCACACCCCCAGCCAGCCGTAGCCTCCCCTGCCTCCTGCCCACCCCACAGGCCCCCACCGAGCCATGACATGAGCTGGGGGAGGCCCCAGAGTTGTGATCATGGTGGCACACTGACGCCCACTGGACTCGAGACCACCTGCTCCCTCAACCTCAACCTCACAGATGAGGCCTGGGGCAGCTGTGCAGTGAAGATCCGAGCCCTTCCCAGAGTTCCATGAGACCCCATCTCGCTTGCTGTGCTTCCTTTGCCACCAGCCAGCCGGACCCCAGGCTCCCAGGCCACCAGAAGGCATCAGTGCCCCAAGCCACAGCAGGCTGGGGATGGAGCCACGGTCCACGACCTCCTGTCTGCTTTTGCTCCCCCCGAGGACTTGGGCCGGGAGGGGGCAGTTTTTTGTGAGGAGCCACACCTGCTGTCCTCTCCCCATCCTTTGCGGCCAGGCTGCCCCAGCTGTGTAGTAAGGGGCCTGTACCTCCAAGGCCCTTCCCCTCCCGGACTCTGCTTTGCTCCTTCCCAAGCGCTGCAGGCGAAGGATGCAGGGCCTCCCCTCAGGCAGACGGGGGTGGACAGGGTGCTGGGCAGCACAGGGAGGAGGCGGGGGACATGGGATGACCATGGTGAGCAGACTGTCCAGTGGGTGAGCCTCTGAAGGCCGTGGTCCCAGGAGGCCTAGATAATCTGAGGCCCCAGAGGTGATCTGATGGTTTCCAGGGCCTGACCCCTCCCCAAGAAGACCACCGCTGGGGATGTGTCCACAAAGTGTCCCATCTGAAGGGCACATGACAGGAAGGCCACTGCATACCCACGCTGTGGCATCCTCTGACCTGGCTGGAGGCAGTGGTCCCGGGGCCTGGAGGACACGATTCTCCCCTGCAGGCCCTGAGCTCCCAGGATGATGAAGGGCAGGAACGTCCAGCTGGGACACAGTGGTGGTGCCCAGCCTCCTGCCAGGAGCAAGGGTCTGGCTGCAGTGGAGCCTCAGACCGGGCCGGGCAACCTGCCTTATCCTCCACCCTTGCCCCGCCTGCCTCACCCCAGGTAGGAACCCAGGCCAATGAGGGCTGGTCCCTGGGTGCTGGAGACAGGGAGCCTCCTGCATCCTGGCCCGGAGGCCGCCCTCGGTGTGGGGTTCAATGGAGTTAGGCCTGGGGCGTGGGAGGCCACAACCTGCTTGCAGACAGGCCCTCCAATGGGTGAGGCAGGAAAGAGAGTGCAGAGCCCCGGGCAGCCCTCCAGGGAGCAGGCGGCGTGGGGCAGGCGGCTTCCCCTAGCCCTAGGCCTCAGCAGAGCAAAGGATCAGTTTAGCAGCGGGGCTCCACCTGAGATGTGCCCGCTGCGGGGGTGCGGGGGTCCATGGAAACCCAAGCGCCAGAGGCTGCTGCCTCCCACGAGCAGGACCTGGCCTGACTAGCCGGGCCCTGGCCTCCCCAACCTGCGCAAGCCCCATTGCTAACTGGGGCCTCCTGGGGGCGCAGTTGCTGAGTCAGAGGAGGTGGGCAGAGACCCTGGGTGCCCACAGCAGCTGGCCTTTCCGAGGGCTCGCACCCTCCCCGCCCAGGGGAAGGAAGTGTGGGCGGGCCGCACCCAGCTGGAAGCCCTTGGTGCTGCATTGGGAGCAGCTGCCCCTGGCATGCGTACAGCTTAAAACTCGGCCTGGGCAGGTGCGCGCAGGTAAGCAGTGGTGGAAGTGAGCAGCAGCTCTTGCTGCCCAGCCGCCCATGTGGCCCTTCCAGAGCTGCACACTCTTCCCGCCCCCCACCGAGGCCTGGCTCCAGACGGTCTCCTCGGACCCTGAAGCCCAGGGCTGGGGGGCCTGGGCCAGGTCAGAGAAGACCCCTCTGGAGCCAGGAAGTGGGGGTGGAAGGGAGGCTGAGGAAGAGGAGGATGGAGACGCAGGCTTCCCACTGTCCCTGCTGGAGTCCGACAGCCTGGCCAATGGCCCTGAACCTGACCAGGTAGCAGCCAGGTGGCGGCAAGCAGGGACCTGGGCATAGGCCGGGACAAAGGGACAGGCAGCTGGCTGGAGAGGAGAGAGAGGGCGACCAGAGGAGCCCTGGCGAGGTCACAGGGGCTTCTCCGCCGGCCTGGGCACTGCTGGGAGAAAGGGCTCGTCTCTCAGGGTCCGTGGCCCCCGGCAGGGCTGTCCCCTTCCTGCCCTCGCCCTGGCAGGTCCTGCAGGATGTCCCCAGGCTCACCCTGCCATGCTGGCAGGGGCTGGAGGCCATCAAACTGAAGCTGTGGACCATGGAGCAGGCCCAGGGGGCGCCGGAGCCACCCAGCAAACAGGAACTGGCCACGGAGGAAGAGGGCGCCAGGGCCAGGCAACTGCTGAGCCCTGAGACTGTGGGTAGGAACCGAGGGGCCCTGGTGCCCCAAGCCCGTCTGAGGACACACCCCGAGGCTCTGAGCCTGCCCCAATCCGGTGGGCTGCAGGTGGCCTCCCCATGAGGCTCACTAGGGAGCAGGGGGTGTTGTCATGGGTTGGCCCGCAGTGCCTCCCCGAGAGCCCAGGTGACAGGCACCCACCAGGTGTCTGTGGCCCTCTCCCTGCAGGTGGCCCCTTCCCTGTGGCCCCCCGGGAGACGGTGGAGGCCGACCACAGATCCATCTACGTGGGCAATGTGAGTGGTAGGAGGGCACACCAGCAGCCCTGTCCATGGCTGGGGCCACCCTCCTGGGGGCAGAGTCGGAGGAAGGGACGTCCAGGGGTCCAGGCCAGCTGGAGGGGTGGTTGGGTTTGGGGCTACTGGGCTGGCCCCCAGGGAACCACGGCCTGTTGTCAGATGTCCTCTAGTGACAGTCACTGTACAGACCACGCACACCTCGAGCAAGCCAAAGGCTCTAAGGTGGGGGCTGCACAGAAAGTGCACAAACTCGGGCTGCCCGTCACCCAGCCCTCGGGCGGGGGACAGTCCGAGTGCTACTGCACCGGGTCCTGGGCTCCTTCGCCTCTCTGTGCGGAGAACACAGGGGCCGTACCTGGGCAGGTGGACTATGGCGGCACGGCCGAGGAGCTGCAGGCCCACTTCCACCCCTGTGGGGAGGTGCACCGCGTCACCATCCTGTGCGACAAGTTCTCCGGCCATCCCAAGGGGTCAGTGCAGGGCTGTGGCGGGTGCAGGCAGTGAAGACTCACCCTTGCCCTGACCCTTGCGCCCCCCCCCCCAGCTATGCCTACGTGGAGTTCACCACCCAGCTCTCGGCCCAGGCTGCGGTAGAGCTGGATGAGAGCATCTTCCGGGGCCGGGTCATCAAGGTGCGTGTCCCTGGGGGTGCTCTCCCCTCTGAGCCAACCCCCAGGGGGCGCTGGTGGTGCCCAGACTGCCCTCGACCAAGGTGGCACACAGGTGGGGCTCTGAGAGGGGCCGGCTGCAAATGGAGAGGTCTGGGCCTCATGCCTTTGCTTCCAGGTGCTCCCCAAGAGGACCAACTTTCCAGGGATCAGCTCCACGGACCGCGGGGGCCTTCAGGGGACCAGGGTGGTGGCAGCCCCGTGCAGCAGCCTCCAGGGCAGGCCCCGGTTCCGACCACGTGGGCAGGGCAGGTAGGAGGGCTCAGAGCTCGAGCCTGACCCTGGTGGGCTCTGCTTGTCACCCTATGGGGAGCCCCAAGATAGCCTGGAGCTGCAGAAAGATGCCCCAAGGGTGCTGAGCTGCTGGGCTGCCATCCACCTGCCTCTCTGCCTCTTGCAGGGGACGCGGAAGATTCTCCATGTGGTTCTCACCATACTGAGGGGACGCCTGACTGTGTGGGGTCGACACTGGGCCGGGAGTCAGCAGCTGTGTCCCCGGGGGACCGCTTGTTCCAGACAGGCTGGGTCTGCAGCCACAAGTCACACAGCTGCCCAGTGGGTGGCCGGGCCTAGAGGCCCTGGACAACTGGGCATCTGAGGTGCGGGAGGCCGGGGAGGCCCAGGTGCTTTGGCCAGCCAGGATGGGCCACCTCAGCTCGACTCACTCATTTTAAAGAAAAACAGAAGCATGTTCGTCTTACGAGTAAAGAATAAATTAAATTTGAATGTTTTTAAAAGCACATGACGACAGATCTCCCCTGTTCTCCTGACATGGATCCAAGTTCACACTGCAACTTCTCGGGTGGGTGGGACAGGACTGTGGCCTCACGGTGCCCCAGGCGGGGACTGGCAGGCTCCTCCTGTGATTGCACCTCCACACGGATCTGGACCTCCAGGATACTCCTGCCTTCTCGCCCTCACCCAGACTGGAAAGGCCCAGCCTGGTGATCAGCTCAGGAAGCAAGAGCAGACGGCCATACAGCCCTCCTGACTCGGCGTCCCTACGAGGCAGGCACTGGGCTCGCTGAAGGTGGGCCACCCTGCACCCTGACGGCCGAGGAGCCTGGTCAGGCCCCAGGTGGACCCCATCAAACACGACTCTGCCCCATCTTTGTCTCAAAAACAGTCCTCAGCTTCAGGCACCCTGAGCTATCTGGGTGGATCCCAAGTCCAATCGTAGGATGAGGCCCGAGACTCGCCAAGGAGACAGGCAGAGGCCAGAGCAGCACCGATTGTCTGCAGACCAAGGGGCACCAAGGGTGACAGGAGCCACGGCACGGGTCTTCCAGAGCTGCAGCGGGGCTGGCTTACCCACAGCCGGCCCTGTCTTCTGGCCTCCGAGCAGAGAGCAAACTTCTATTTTGAGCCCCAGGGTGTGGGGCCCTGGTCCAGGGTGGGCACGATGGGCTACACACCACCACTCAGTGGTCAGGCCCAGCGAGAAGGCTGGGCACTGAGCAGAAGCTGGCACAGAGCCGCCACTGCCTGGCCACAACAGGCTCCACTCAGTGCTGCGGTGCTGCCCCATCAGCGTGGCTGCCCTTTGAGGGAGCCCTGTCCTTCCTTTCCCGCAGATTTGAGGAATGGGGTGCTCTGCTCCCACCCCTCCAGGGTCTCTAAGCACAGGCGGTCACTGCATGAGCAGCTACTAGGTGGGACCAGGCTGCTGGTGCCAGAAGAGCCGACATCCTAGAGGTCCCCCAGAGAAGGCGGTGCTTGGGCTGGAGGATGGGCCTGGGAGGCAGGAGTCGGCGACAGGCCGTGCTCAGGGTGGGGAGGAGGAGAGACGGTGGCCCGCAGGCCTGGTGCCCATCCCCGCTGAGCAGACTGCTTCGGACACCGTCTTCTAAAGGAGCCGCCTAACCAAGCATGGGAAGCTCCCCACCATGTAAAGCACGAGACAGGGCCAGCCGCAACTAACAGGAACGCAGGTGCCAGTGGCCTCTGGGAGAGGGGTTTGGCGCGCGCGCACACGCACACACATCCAGGGCTGGACATCAGTGGAGTCTCATCCTCACGCTCTCACGACAGCTGTCAGTCAGCCACACAGACAGGTCCCAGGCAGGAAGAGACGAAGGTGAACCCTCTTAAAGCCCTGCCCAGAGATCTCCCAACACCTCCCACTCCACCTCTGCTACCTGCCATGGGGCGCAAGGTGGAAGCGGCATGCGTCTCTCGACTGTCTCTCGTGACACGAGTTCTCCACGAGGGAGAAGCGGGAGAGGCGGAAGGGGCGCTGCAGCCAGTGGGCAGCCTCCACCACGCCGCCGTCTCAGGCAGCTGCTCCCGCTGCCCAGTGTCCCCTCCCATACAAATGCAGCCTCCTGTCACCAATTGTGAACCGAGAGTGAGTGTGTCCCATGTCAGCACCAGCCGCCTGCTGCCCTGAGTCTCAGGGTCTTCTATCCGCCTGGGGTGGGGAGACCTGGGGCTTGCGTTTGTTTATGCGTGCAGCAGAACAGGGCCTTCGCACTGAGCTACACCCCAGCCCTCTCTCTATTTTCTGAGACAGGTCTTGCCAAGTTGCCCAGGCTGGGCTTGAACTAGCAGTCCTCCTGCCTTAGCTTCCAGTGCTGGGGTTACAGGTGTCTGTCACCACACCCAGCTTACTATTAGGAAACTTTTTTGTTTGTTTTTTGGTACTGGGGATCGAACTCCGGCCCTTGCGCTTACAAGGCAGGTGGCAGCCCCACTGAGCTAAATCCCTGGCCCAATTACGAAACTTTTTAAAAAAATCAACACTGTGCTCGCTGGGAGGGAAGGAAGCCCAGAGCTTTGAGGAGCAGCAGCTCACCTCCCATCCCAAGCATTCTGGGGCCCCAGAAATCCTTGAAACTCTTGGGTCAAGGGGGGGGATCTGGAGGGCTGCTTGGCTGAGATGGAGCATCCTGGACCTGCAATTTGGGGAATCTAAACACAGCATGACACAGGAACATGGGGACAGATGGGCTCAGCCTGGGGTCCTCGAAGCCCCTGCCCCCCACAGGCCGGCATCTCTCAGCCAGCTGTTAAACAACACAGGGACCAGCCTGACCTCAGAAGGCCCGCCCCTCCATCATGGGCACAGTTAAGGCCAGGATTTGGGCTTTAGCTGTATGGGTTTTGGGGATGTTGACCGCAAGATCCCGACTCATCCTGGGGAAGCCCAGGGGACAGCAGCAGACTCAACTGCAACCACCAGGGGCAAGAGCGGAAGCCGGGTTCCTGTCCTCAGCGCCCTCCCTACACTGCTAGCTGTGGTCACCGCTCCCACCAGGGCCCCACCTGTCCACAACAGGCTTCCTGCCACAACTGCCCCCCATGTCCTCAGTGTGCCCCTTGCTGACACCGAAGGACAAGCCAGCCTCAACTCCTAAGTTTTAGTGGCAAGGCACGTGCCCACCCCCACCAGCTCCCTTACACTTGGGAAGAGGAATGACAATAAATAGACGCTCCAAGCAGCTATGTACACAACGGTTCTCTCGGGTCTGGCCACAGGCAGTAGGGACCTGCTCAACACACCTGGATCATCATCGATGTCACCATGTTGTCGAAGACCCTGCAAAGATGAAGGGCGATTCAGGGGAGACGGTTCCACCCCATCCCTTTGTTAGCAGAGGCTGCACCATCTCCGAGTCCCCAGGAAAGAGAAGGACTTCTCTAGGGTCCGGTGAGGGAGCTCCACCTCAAGGCCAGGATGCAAGTCCTACCACCCCATCTCCTGCCTGTGGTCCCCACAGCCCTTCCAGGCAGGGTCCCCAGGTCAGGGCCCACAGTCCCAGGCAGCGGTGGGGGAGCAGCAGGAATGAGCACCACTATGCCTGCCCAGTGCAGCCCCCAAACACCTGCTGCTCTCCCCTGGACCAGAATGACCAAGACACACGGTGAGGGAAGGCACCAGGGGAAGGGCTTGGTGTGCATCACCTGCCCCTCAGGAACTGTCATGGACCAAGGGAAGCCAGTGTGGGGTATAGCACATGGACCCATGCTGCTTCACAAAGCTCCTTCGTGACGTTTATCCAAACAGTAAGTCTGCCACGTTGGCTTGCTGGCTGTGCCAGGAATCAAACCAGGCCTCTCGAGTGCCAGGCAGGCACCATACCCCTGAGCCACCCTCTAGCCCAGGAAGACCCCTGTGACCCAAGCTCCAAAGAATCCAAGTCCTATAGGAAAGGCAGACTGGGCAGTGACATGAGGACATTTTCTCCCTTCGGACTACTGTCCACAAACCTGAGCCCTGGCTGCACTCTCTGGGATGCCTCAGGGACCCACTGGGGGCACCTGAGAAACCAAGTGGCCAAGTCCTGCCCCATCTGAGTCAGAGCTGGTTAACAAAGGGTTTCACTTTGAAATCGCTGCCACAGGGCAGGGACTCAGGGCTGCCACACTTCCACACGGCCGTGCGGGCCCAGCACAGAGGCAGCCACAGACAGCAGGCCCACCTGGACTGGATTCGGTCCCCAGGGTTGTAGAAGGGATTACACATCACATCTGTGTAGGAGTTATGCAGCTTCCGGAACATCTGAAACAGGACCCAGAGATGGTTTAAATGAACACATGCATGGCTGCTGCCAGGCACGGCCTCTTAGCATTTCCACACAGCAAAATGAGCAGCAGCAAACCCATCCCCACTCACGGCGTGGCCTCAAATCTCCCACTCACACTGCGAATTTCGTTGTCTCGAAGGGCTGTGTTTGAGGAGTCCACCACCATGACAAACTTCACCTTGGAGTTGGTCACGTAGCCATATCTGCACAGCTGGTTAGGAAACATACTTAAACCCAGGGACCACTTTGTGCTCTGCCTCTGGAGACACCTAACATCCTGAGTCACAGGAGGTGCCCAGGGGTACAGGTCCCAATGGTGACATGGAGATGTGAGGCTGGACACCCTGATGGTGTCGACTGGTGTTTGGAGGGGCGGAGGTTACCAAGCCCCACACGACTCGACTCACACCAAGTCTGTACCAGGGCCACATCACCCTCTTTTGAATCAATGTCAGGCCCAGGAAGTTAACTGCAAAACCAGTTTTCACAAATGAGCTCCCCGACCCAGGCCACATCATAGGGTAACACAGTGGCTCCCAGACCAACATCACTGTTATGTTTATATCTAGATGTTGACCCAAAGCCTCATGTGCTCATGAGGGGGTTTGGGGAGGTGATGGGGTCATGGGGGTGAGATACTCATCAGTGATGAGTTTCTAGCTCTTTGTGATCTGGGAGGGGAAGCCCAGTTGGAGGAGGTGGGTCACGAGGGGCATGGCCTGGAAGGCTCTATCTCCCTCCCTCCTCCCTTGATCTCTGCTTCTCCACCACCATGCCTTGAGCCACTCTCCCCTGCCACGCCCCTCTGCCAGGCCATCCTACCCGGGAGCCAGTGGACTATGAACTGAAACCTCTACAAATTGAATCAAAATAAACCTTTCCTCCTTAAGTGCTGGGTCTTGGGTATTTTGTCCCGGCAACAAAAGTGACTAAGACAATCACCATGGACAAACTACATTACTGCCCATGGGAATGTCTTTGAATTCCATAACCTCAAGTGATTGTCACAGGGACTACCCAAGGGTTTCCAATGATGACAACCCAACAATAAAGACCTAACAAAGGGATGGGATTTAGCTCAGTGGTGCTGCACCTGCCTGGCAAGCACAAGGTCCTGAGTTTGATTCCCAGTACCTGAAAAAAAAGACCTAACAAGAAACGAATGAAACAACTGTCCTTGCTTGAAACCAATGGCCCCTGAAAAGCTGAAAACCACAGGAAGACATCCTTACAAATATAAAGCAAGGAAGCCTCAGTTCCTCCTCGAATATATTCCCATTCTCCACGGAACTCAAGCCCTGTGTATCTCAAGTCTCCCAATTAAAGGGAAATGAGATTTAGAAGTCTTCATTAGCTTCAATCCATCCCCAATTCCGTGGCTTGCTGAAAACCTTCACTTTTTTTCCCTTTTCAAGTTATTTTCAGGTTGGGGGCGGCAGTGAGACAGGGTTTCACTGTGTAGTTCAGGTTGGCCTTGAACTCAAAGCGATCTTCCTGGCTCAGCGCCCCAAGTGCTGGGATTACAGGCACGTGCCACCATGCCTAGCCATTACAGCATCATGCTAAGACTCTGGAAGATACACCTTGTAGTCCTCTGTTGGGTAGAGCAGGCCCAGGTAGAGCTCTCGCTGGTCCACCAGGGCCTTCCCCATGGCAGAGATCTTCTCATCCACCACATCCAGGGATGTGTGCACCATGTAATGGAACTTGAGCTCATTCTCCATGGGGGTGCTGCGGATGTAGAGAGGATAGTTCTGCAAGAAAGGATGACAGCAACTCAAAGGACAGGACACACTGGCTCTGAACAGTACAGAGTGCCAGAGGGCAGCCCATACCCACCAACCATTCTGAGAAAGGACCCTCTTTTGTGACATCCACACTTAACTCTCCACCTCCCCTCAGGCACTCCTTGTGGGCCCATCTCATCTAAGCAAGTTCATGTGCTATTTGCTGACCAGTGGGCCATCTCCTGGGACCTTCCTGAGCCCTCTGGCCCAGCTACCTCGGCCACTACGTGGGACCATCTTAGCACAGTACCACCCCCAAGCCCAGTGGTCCTGTTCCTCAGCTCGAGACTCAGCTGAAGCCTCCCCATCTCTGCACATCTAATCATCCTGACCCCCAGAATGAACAGCTTTCCTCCCAGCCTCCTACATGCCACAATTCACCATGCCTGCCCAGATTGGGCACACTGACATCTGTGAATGATGTGTCCCCAGGTGCTGGGACAGGAAAGTACCTGGTCCGCAGGTTGGCAAACACATACAAACAGCCCCCAATCTAGAATGGTTCACATACGATGCTTTACCATGAGTTTATCCAGGTATTAAATGCATTTCTGACTTATAGTTTCAACTTATGCGGGGTTTGTGGGGGCAGAACCCCATCCTAAGGAGGTGCACCTGTTAGCGCTCCGCTGCAGCTGTGCTCAAAGCCCATGAGGAGCGTCACACCCATAGGTTCCTGATTGTCTCCGTTCTCAGAAAAGAACCTGATAAGAAACGCTCCGTGCAGCAGGAGCAGATAGCCGGCCTCGGAGCTGGAAATGTATGCTGGCACGTGATGCAGGGAGGTGGGGAGGCCTTGGTAGAGAGAAGGCAGGTGCAAGCGGAATTGCGGAGGGGAGGGGGCCGTTAACTAGACTATCCTGAGGTAATCAGAAGCCCTTGGACACATTTTAGGCAGAGGTGCGCCATGATTTGTTCTTTGAACTCTCGGGCAGGAGAGGACGGGACCGTTCGGGACAAAAGTGGGCCATGGATAGAGATGGAAATGCAGAAGCTGGCGGAGACCGCGGGAGGAACAGCTGCAAAGTGGCGGAGCGCGGAGTGGCTCCCATGCCCCAGGCATCTGTCCGGTGGTCCCAGGGCGGGGATGAGTTCCGGGATGACAGGGGGGCAGCGAGGCCCGGATCCTGGCTCGGCCAGGCTTAGGAACCTGGGGCCGGGAAGGAGGGGACGCGAGGAAGCGTGGACAGGGCGGGGTCCCGCGGGCCGGGCAGGGAGGATCGCACACCCGCCCTCCGCCGCCCATCCACACGCACCTCCTTGGCGATCACCGCGATGCACACCGCCATCTTGGCCGGCCGCGCGTAGCGTCACGTGACCACTCCGCGCCGTCCCGGCCGTCACGTGGCTAACCCAGGTCCCGCCTCTCATCGCGGGGCACCAGATCCCGCGCCCTCGCTGTGGCCCCGCCCACCCCTCACTCAGCGGCTCCGGCCCCGCCTACCTGTCCCGCCCCGGGCCCAGGTCTCGCTCAGCCGTTACTCAGCCTTTCCGGGCCCGCCGTTCCTGTCGCTTGGCGCCAGGGCCCGGCCCCCTCACGTCACAGCGCGGGGCCCCTTCCCCTGGCCGGCCGGAAAAGCCCCGAGCCCCCCTCTCCTCGGCTCGGCTCCCGTGATGGCCATGGAGGCCGCGGTCGTGGTGCCCAGGGGGTGGCGGCTGCTGCTGCTGGTGAGCGCCGCGGGGCTTGTGGCCCTGGGCGCCCCGCAGCCCCCTAACATCCTGCTGCTGCTCATGGACGACGTGAGTGCGGGCGCCGGCGGCTTGTGGGGGGGCTAGCCCTAAACCTGACCCTGACCCCAACCATGACCCTGTCTGACCCATCACCGACCACGACCCTAACCCTGGTCCCAGCCCCGACCGTGACCCCACCCCAACCCAGACCACGTGACCCCAACCACAATCCTAACCAGTAACCCAACCCCAACCGTGACCGTGACCCTAACCCTGGTCCCAACCCTGAGCAGCCCTTTCTCACTTGGACCCCTTGGTCTTCCGGGCTGGGACCAAGAGGAGGAGGAGGGGCTGCAGGTGCAGTGTCACCTCAGGGTAGCTGTGCAGCCAGGCCTTCCCGGTTTACATTTCTACTGTGGCTACCAGAAAATGTAAAATTCCCCGGGGCTCACGGAGCATTTCCGCTGGACAGCAGTTTTGGAGCAGGTGGTTCGGGGTGGAGTTTTCCCCTACAGAAGAGTGACACCCTCAGCCTGGGGGCCCTGGGGTGGGGCCAGAGGGGCTGTGCTGCCAGCCCTTTCCTGTAGCGTTCTTAGGGGCTGACACCCAAGAGCCCTGGAGGATTCCTGGCCAGGTGAGTGAAACTTGGAACTGTTTCCTGGCCTCGGCGGTGCACACCTGTAACCCAGCCCAGCCCAGGCAATGTATAGGGAGACTTTGAGTCAAAATAAAAAAATAAAAACAGGCCGGGATGGAGCTCAGTGCAAAGACCCTGGGTTCAATCCTCAGTACTGAAAAAAGAAAAATAGAAAAAACCTTTTTTATTCAAATCTCCGGAAATGAACTCAAACTCAAAGTAATGTTTTTTTTGTTTTTTTTGTTTTTTTGGTACCGTTGATCGAACTTGGGTCCTTGTGCTTACGCAGCAGGTGGCAAAACCACTGAGCTAAATGCCCAGCCCCATTCAAAGGAATTTAAGTGAAGCCAAGGATTCCTTGCTGGACGTGGCAGTGCATGCCTGTAATCCCAGCTGCTCAGAAGACTGACACTTGAGGATCACAAATTCAAGGCCAGCCTCAGCAATTTAGTGACACTCCATTTCAGAACAAAAAATCAAAAGGCCTGAAGATGTAGCCCAGTGGCAGAACGTTTGCCCAGTATGTGTGAGGCCCTGGGTTCCATCCCCTGCACCACCAAAAAGGGGAGGGTGTGGAGAATTCTCTGGCCCCCCCTGACAGGACAGACCAGGCTGGCCCTGCGTAGTCTTCCAGGGCTCATAGCTCTGCTGTTCCTAGTCTGGCCCTGGGGTGATGCATCATTGCCCTGTGGCAGCGCCAAGTGACTCAGGGTCACCCATCCTCAGTGAGCCGACCTAGCGGGACAGCAGCTATCCCAGCACACCAAGTCCATCAGCCTGGCACCCTGTGTGGAGGGGAGATTGCTGACCTGCCGACTGGTCCCCGGGGCCCACTCCCAGAAGGGCTACCCGGGCTGAGGAGGCCATCTGGGTTTATCTGATTTACCTGGCCAGGGTGCAGGCAGGCGCTCCATGTGGCAGCTGACAGTGTGTGGCCTCAGCATGTGGAAGGCCTCAGGCCACCTTCCCTGACCACAAACTGTCCTGCCCATCAGGCCAGCTGCCTCTGCCAGGATCTGGTGTCTGGACCTGGAACAGGCAGCGCCATGGCTTTGGCCCATGCAGGCCCAGCACCCGTGGAGGACGCACTGTCTCTAGCTCAGATTGTGCAGGGACCATTGCCCACCGTGACCTGGCTGCTCATGGCCTGGTCTCTCTTCGGTCCAGGCAGCGCTAGCCAGGCCGGCCCTTCCGTCTTAGAGGATGTTGCAGGAAAGGGAGTCCCCAAAGCTAGTGCGCTGCAAGGCCTACTCGGCTGCTGGCCACAGTGACTCCAGGGGGTGGTGAAATTACAGTGCCATCAACAGCCAGGACAGGGGTGGCGAGGTCTGGTCATCAAGTGTCCTCAGAGCCCATGCACGTGGTGGGGCTTGTTGGGCGAATTCAGGAAACCCAGCGGACCACTGCACTCAAGCCTGGGGCAACCTGAGAGTCAGAGTATGTGGTGTCTGTTCCTTATGTGGAGGACACTAGAGTCTCACACACATCTCAGCGGATGCTGACCCTAACCAAAAGGCAGGGCCTCAGGCAGAAAGGGGTCATCACTCATGGCCACAGCCTCCCTTCTCTCCTGCTGAGTGTAGGCAATCATCTGCGGGTCTTTGGCAGTTTTCTTTTTTGCAGTGCTGGAGATTGAACCTCCTGAATGAACCTCCTGAATGCTAGGCCAGCCCTCTGCCATTGAGCTACATCCCTAGACTTTTATTTATTTATTTATTTTGGGGACCTTGGCGCTTGCAAGGCAGGTGCCAGAACCACTGAGCTAAATCTCTGGCCCCTAGACTTATTTTTGAACCGGTCTTGCTGAGTTGCTCAGGCTGGCCTTGAATTCATGATCTTGTAGTAACTGGAATTATGGTTGGGCGTCTCCTCACCTGGCTCTGGAATTTTTTTTTTCCTGGAACTGGGGATCAAACTCAGGACCTTGCGAGGCGGGTGCGGCACCACTGAGCTACATCCCCAGCCTCTTTGGAACTTTTTCTTTGGTACTGTGGCTCTAACTCCGGACCTTGCGCTTTCGATGCAGGCAGCGGAACCACTGAGTGGAACTTTTGACAGGAGGGGAAGGCTTCACTCTCCAAGGGGTTGGGCAGGCCACAGTAGGTAGTCAGTCTTTAACCCCTGCACAGGGACAGTAGCATCCCCATTTTTATGGCTAAGAAAGCCATCAAGTAACAGGAATAGGGGTTGAGCAGAAAGGAGTTCAACAGGCAACCAGGGACTGCTGTCCCCAGAAAGGGCCTGGAGAGCAGGTTGCACTGGCTGGCATCCGGGCCCGGGGGTTGTGGGTGCATCCCCTCCATCCCGGGGTTGGAACGGCTTCTGGGCATGGACATTGTGACTTATGAGGACACCTGCCCTCCTCCTGGGCATCAGGAACCTTGCCACCTGCCAGGCAGAGGCTCCCCATGACCACCTCCTATAGAAACCCTGCCCCTAGCTCTTCACCAACTTCCTGTTGACACCACGCATACGTGTTGTCACTCGATGCCCCAGGAAGTGAGCTCCCGTGGACTCCTCAGAGAGCTGTGGAAGTGGCCCTGGTCTCCTGGCCTCCCATGTGCACCCCCGAGGCTGGCTTTGCTGCCTGCTCTTTCTCTGTGGGAACCACGGCCTCGAGTACCTGCGGGTGACCTGTGGCTCCTCAGACCGTGGGTTTCCACCCTCCCTGCTTCCCAGTGGTGAGGGCTGACGACTGAGCCTGGTACTGTGAAACATCTTCACCTGCGTTCAGTCCGCTCCTGGAGGCCTGGGACAAAGACTGGGCTGCTGGCTGTCACGGCCGGCTCTCCTGGAACACTGTTGGGCCCAGCCTCCCGACCTGGCCCCGGGGACCCTGACCTCCCTGCACCCTGAGTTGTCTTGCTCACTGACCCACTAGAACCTAATGAGCACAGAAAGCCAGCGCCTTCAGGCCCCAGAGAGCCTGCCACCCGCTGAGGCCCCCATGCAGGAGACCAGGGTGCCCATACTCTCCTTTGTATAACCCCACACTGGGGCCCCATCACCCAGGGATGGCGTGCAGTCGCACAGCTGTGCAGCTGCCACAGAGTTGGGTCTATCTGTTACCTCCCCTAGAAACCACTTCCCTACCCACCCTTTGGCCACCGACAAGCACAGCCTCCTTCCTGTCTCCATGGCTTTGTCTTTCCTGGATAGTCCATGCCGTTCCTCTTTATGACTGAGTACTATTCCACAGCATGTGTGTTCGTTTCCTGAGGCATCGCAGATTACCACAAGGTGGTTTGCCTAAAACACAAGGGCATCTGCCGAGGTGCTGGGGAGCAACGTGTGGCAGAGCCCCCCCCAACCTCCTGCCTCCCCGAGGCCCTCCCAGCACATCTGTCTCCATAGTCTCCTCAGGGGACGTTGCTGCCCTGACCCAGTGTGACCCCATCACAAAGCTTTACACCCACAAAGGCCCTATTTCCAAATAAAGGAGTGGGCGTGAACTCAGGGTCGCAGTGCACATGGGTCTGTCTGTCACCATCTGGTGACGAGGGTTGGTCCAAGCCCGAGGCTGGGCAGGGAGCTCATTACCTGCTCTGGAGGTCTGACTTTGGATACATCTGCGCGTGCTGGAGCGTGCAGAGGTCGTGGGAAGTGAGGAGGCCGGACGCTTCCCCCAGGGGCAGCCCACCCGGATGGAGCAAAGGCCAGCCCGGCCCAAGTGGCTCGCTTGGGTGTGCGGGACATAGTCAGTCCCCCAGGACAGAAGTGCCACGTGCCAAAGGGTCTCACTCTACATCTCCATGCTCTTCCCTGTAGATGGGGTGGGGTGACCTGGGGGTGTACGGAGAGCCCTCCAGAGAGACCCCGAACCTGGACCGCATGGCTGCAGAGGGGATGCTGTTCCCCAACTTCTACTCTGCCAACCCCCTGTGTTCGCCGTGTAAGTCAGTGTTGCTGCCCACGGGGACCCGGCCAGCCAGCAGGGCACCGGCCCCACATCCGTCCTCTCCACCCCGCCTCCAGCCTGGCAGGGTGCGGCTACCTGGGCCTGTCTGGGACCCTCCAGGTGGACCTGCTGCACTGGCGGCTGCCCGGTCCTCTCTCCCAGAGGAGTAGCCGCCCCTGCTCCCCAGAGTCCCTCCTGCCAGGGAAGTGGTGACCTGGAGAAAGGCCACAGGCCTGTGAGGGATCTGCACTGACCCATGTGTTGTGTGCAGCACAGTGGCTGGCTGTCCCACTCCCTGCAGAGCTGGGCCCGGGTCTGAGACAGGGCTGAGCTGTGTGTAACAAGGGCACCTCCAGTCAGCAGGAAGTTCTCCCCACACCCTGGGGATGAGAGGCCAAGGGGATGGAAAGCCCAGGACCCCATGCCACGTATACCCGCATGACCTCGGCAGCACAGGAGCTGTGTGTGAGGTGCTCCAGAGCTGGCTGAGGTCCCACCAGGCATGTCCTCAAAGTGTCTGTTTGTCGCCTCCTGCAGCCAGGGCGGCCCTGCTCAGTGGACGGCTGCCCATCCGCAACGGCTTCTACACCACCAATGCGCACGCCAGGAATGGTAGGTGCTGGCCCTCTGCGTCCTGGGGTCCAGCCGTGGCTGGAATGGGGTGCAGGGAGGGGAGAGCCAGCTGTACCACCCTGGCCTCGCTGTACAAACCCTGGCTTCTAGCCTGAGGTTGTCTGAGGACCCATCCCAGCTGTACACCGGAAACAGCCTTCAGCAGGGGAACAAGGCTGGGGCACCCCCCCCCGCACCCCCCCACCCTACCCTGCTCCCCAGGCACTGCCCAGCCTGGCTGGAGACAGGGGTGTCCCTTCCTCAGGGACTTCACAGTCTCCCGGGGTGGCAGAGACCTAAGGAAGCCAGGCGGTCGGAGGTCTCAGCACGGAATGTTCTGGAAGCAGTGCTGAGAGCCCGGATGGGCCTTCTAGGGACGTCTCCCAGATGAGATGGGACTCAGGGGCCCTGAGAAGAGGCAAGGGGTGGGGCTGGGCAGTGAGCTGCTGCCAGGCTGGGGCAGGAGGCAGAGCGGCAGAATGCCTGGAAGGGGCCGGGGCACAGTTCGCCCTCCCCTTGGGCGTGTGCTGACTTGGAGGGGTGCAGGAACCCTAAGAGGGCTGTGTGGATGTCCCGTGTCCCAGCCACGCTCTGCCTGGTGGCCATGAGGGGCGGGCAGGTGCTCACGCGTGGCCTCACCCTTCCAGCGTACACCCCGCAGGAAATAGTGGGCGGCATCCCCGACTCAGAGCGCCTCCTGCCCTCACTCCTGAAAGAGGCTGGCTACGCCACCAAGATCGTGGGCAAGTGGTGAGTGGGAAGCAAGGCCTGCTGGCTGCGTGTGGATCCCGAGGTCCAGGCCCACGGTGGCAGCCAAGGTCAGGCGCAGCCCTGCAGGGCTGCTCGGTGGCTGAGCAGAGCGAGCTCTGTGTGGCATGTCTCGGCCTCCACTCGTCCTATGCTCAAGGCCTTCTGCTGTAGGGCTGCCACATTACTGCACACGGCGCCGTGCGCACAGAGGGTGCAGGCTGGGGGAAAGCTACTCGGCTAAGAGGAGGGCGCTGGCCGAGTCTCACGGCACAGCAGGTGATCTCTGGCCACGCTTTCCTGCTGCAGCCGCAGATGTCCCTTACTCCCTGGGGCCTCGGGTGTGGAAGGCATGGCCGTAGGGGCTCTTCCCACCTGTGCCCAGGGGTCCTCCCCAGCCCCACCCTCTGCGAGCAGCCTGCTCCCTATGCCTCCCCTCACTCCCCTCTGGGACAGCTTCTCCACAGCTGTTGACAGTTGTGAGGAATCTGCTGATTCCTGAAGGGCAACCATAGGAACATCCAGGCAGCTGGAGACTTCTTGGGGACAAGGAGGAGCTTCCAGCCAAGCTGAGCTGTGACCAGGAGATGTGGCAGAGCAGAGGTGCCAGACACGCTGGGCTGCAGGTCCTCTTGGCGGGGGGCCCAGGGAGCCACATGGAGACTTGAGGACTGCACCAGGCCCCGAGGTGCCATCTACGGGGACCAGAGCTCTGTGCCCGGTGCCTGGCAGCTCTGCCCTGGCCCACAGCCTCTGGTTCACAGTACTGACTCAGGTGCTAAGGCCTGTGGGTGCAGGAGAGCTGTGACCAGGAAGCAGGAGCTGAGCATGCCTGGAGCAGGGGCACTTGTGGACGTGGGACAAGGGTGTCAGGACAGGGCCAGCTGCTCCTCAGCCAGGGGTCCCCATCTCCACAGGCCCTGTCACCTTGGCTTGATGTCCTCCCTTGGGGTGCCCTGATGTCACCACCCAGGATGCAGCGTCCTCAGCCAGGTCTCAGGGCAACACGGCCTTCCCGAAGCCCCATGTGGCAAGCCTGGCTGGCACTGGCTCTGTCCTGTCTAGGGCAGGTGCGCTGGCCTACACCTCTACCCGAGCAGGACCCCAACTCACTTTATCCTACGCAGAGGCCTGTGTGCTGCTGGACTCAGACACACAGGAGGCCACACGTGACTGGACAGCCACGAGCTGCCAGGGAGGGCTGGGCACTGTGGCAGGGCCTGAAGGCCCCTGAGATGCAGAGGACCCGGGGGGACCCCGGACCTGGCAGGGTGGGAAGACAGAGATCCAGCTCCAGAGCCCCGGGCAGGTTCTGCACCTTGGAGCAGCCCACCCCTCAGCCAGGCTCTTCCCCTAGAGCAAGGACACCAAGTCCAGATGGAGAGCTTACCTGAAGCACAGAGGGTCGGGCCGAGCCTGTTCTTCCCACTGCAGCCCAACTTCCCTACCACTCCCATGACCTGGCCGCTGAATGACTGTGAACATGTGGAGGCCTGTGACCCAGGCGGCCCAGTGCAGGGTCCTGGGCATGTTAGGGCGAGGCCTCCCACTGCAGCCACCAAGGTCCCCATGCAGTTCGCAAAGGGACCCCGGCCCTGTTGTTGCTGTTTTCCAAGCAGTAGCTTTTGCCAGCATTCGTGGGACATGTGTGCAGAACTTGCACATGCAGGTGAGGGCTGCCGCAGGTGGTGACTCACCCACTGCTGGAAGCCACACTGCTCTGAAGACCAGGAGGCCAGGTGCCCCCAGAATGGAACCGGCCCTGCTCAAGGCCACTGAAGCCTACGTTCCCCTTCTCTGCCTGCTGGTGGAGGGAGGCCATGAGAGTAGGTGTCCCCAAAAGAGAAGGGGTTTGTGAAGTGGGGTGCGGTCTGGCAGGGGCGCCCAGAGCTATGCCAGACATCTGCAGTGGGGGAACCTAGTGGCCCCTCGCACCTCAGCACATGAGCCTCTGCCTGCATGGCTCCTGCACTGTCTGGCAAGGGCATGCTGCTGTCTTGGGATTGCCCAGCTGCAGCTCACAGCCAGGCTAGGGACCTGAGCGCAGCCACAGTCAGAGCTGCCAATGGCCCACTGCTCACCGCTGCCATCTTCCTGGAAGTGACACTGTGTCAGTTCCTGCAGGACACCTCAGGAAATGCACGGCACAGCCTCTGGGTCCCTGAGAGGCTGCTGGCCCTGGGTAGTCTGGCTGGCGTGGGGTCTGTAGGGCTGGTGGCATTGGAAGATCTTGCCCCGAGACCATCCTCCAATGCCCTCCCCACTCATCACCTGAGGGACACCCCAGCCTCACTGTGCCCAGACACCCTGGCCCTGCCACTCAGCCTGGGCAGCGCGGTGGGTTCCAGCACCTTCTTCTGGGCTGGGGTCAGGCTTTCCACATCGTGCAACCAGGGCTTCGCACACACCTGGAGCTGGGGTCCTGTTTGTTAAACACTTGTGAGGGAAAGTGTCCCCGGGTGGGGTGCCTGAAGCGCCGGTTCCTGTTTCTAGGCACCTGGGTCACAGGCCCCAGTTCCACCCCCTGAAGCACGGATTCGATGAGTGGTTTGGATCACCCAACTGTCACTTTGGACCTTATGACAACAAGGCCAAGCCCAACATCCCTGTGTATAAGGACTGGGAAATGGTCGGCAGGTAACACGTTCGCCCTGCCCTGTCCCCCAGCTGGCAGCCGGAGGGCAGGACCTGAGCCACTGCCACATGCTCATATCCTGGGCACCAAGAGCATTGGCTTCCGGGAGTCCTGCCCGGGGCCCAGGCCTCGGCCTTGTGCCAGGTCCAGCCTGTGGGGTCAGAGAGCTCTTTGGGAAGGGCTTGCACAGCTTCACCCTTGGCTCAGAGGCCAGGGACCCTCTGCTGCCCGCCACAGGTGTGCCCCAGGAGGCCTGTGGGCCATGGCCTGCACATGCAGAGAGGGCAAAGGGAACAGCCTGATCAGGGCAGGAGGGAAGTTGGCCCAGGGGACCCAGTTGGTGGCCTGGAGTGGGCACCTGCAGCATCAGGCCTGCACTGTGGCCCACATCTCCCGAGTTGTTGGCTTTAACATTTATTTCCTCCCCCCCTCTCTTTCTATAAACTTCATCTAAAAACTTCAAGCTAGGCATGATGGCACAAGCCTGTTCTCCCAGCTACCCAGGAGATGGAGGCAGGGAGATCCTCATTTCAAGGGCAGCCTGGGCATTTAGCAAGACTCTGTCTCAAAATAAAAAAGAAAGGGCGTGGGCATGCAGCTCAGTGGTATAGCATTTGCTGAGCACCCATTGGCGAGGCCAAGTTCCAGCTCCAGCAGTGCAAAACATGAGCAGATTTTCTGCCGTGTAATTCCCACGCATGCAGCTCCCCACCTGCCCGTGTGCAGTCCAGGGCCTCAGTGCGTCCAGGAGTCGCACAACCACTGCCCCAGTCAGTTCTGAACATTTCTACCCCGGCTACGGCCACCCTGGCCTGGTAGCAAGAGCTCTGTCCCCACGTGCAGGCCTCTGACAGGACCTGCGTCCAGGAGCAGGAGGCTTCCAGCTGGGTTTGTCCCTCAAAAGAAACATTTCCACCTCCTAAACAAGGCCTGTGACCTCGCAGGGACATCAGAAGGGGCCTTTGTGGCTGAATTCTGGTTTCTGTCTGGACCGTGTTTTCAGATTTTATGAAGAATTCCCAATCAACGTGAAGACTGGGGAATCCAACCTCACCCAGATCTACTTACAGGTGAGGGGCTAGGTGGGTACGGAGGGGGACTCGGCGGAGATGGGAGGGGCTGGGTGGGACACGGGGCAGACAGTGATGGGCAGTACCCCCCAGGAAGCCCTGGACTTCATCAAGCGGCAGCAGGCAGCACGACGCCCGTTCTTCCTCTACTGGGCAGTGGATGCCACACATGCTCCTGTGTACGCCTCCCGGCCTTTCCTGGGCAGCAGCCAGCGTGGGCGGTAAGTGCTGAGAGCAGTGTGGCCTCGGGCTCAGAGGACAGGGCCAGGCCTGGGTGCTGCCCCAGGAGCTCCCGAGAGCCAGGTGGTGTTCTCGGTCGGTCCTGCCCCACAGGCACCCTGGTCCCCACCTTGGCGAGGCCGGCCTGCCCCTGGCACTCTGTGATACCCCAGGCATCCTGCTGCCTGATGGGCTGTCGCATCCACAGGTATGGGGATGCGGTGCGGGAGATCGATGACAGTGTCGGGAAGATGCTGAGCCTGCTGCAGGTCCTGGGCCTTGCGGAGAGCACCTTCGTCTTCTTCACCTCAGACAATGGTGCTGCCCTTGTCTCTGCTCCCAGCCAAGGCAGGTGCCTGAGGTCCAGGAGCAACCACGTAGGGAGCCTCCACGATGAGGGCGCCAGGCAGGGCCTTTGCATCAGGGACCCCCAGGGGCCATGAGGACGGGACTAGGGCTGGCTGCATTCACTGGACCTTCCACAAGGGCACAAGGACCCAGGAACTGCTGGCTGGAACCCTGTCATGGGGGAGAGGGGCCTGAGTCATCTCCATAGGGGCCAAGGTCCTTGTTCCCTGGGAACCTGCAGCCAGAGCCTCCACACAGGAGCCCTAGCACTCACCAAGACCCAGACCTGGCTCTGTCCCCACCATGGGTCTCGACTCTGGCATTGCCCTAGAAAGGAGGACGGGAAGCAGGATGGGCTGGGCTAATGGGTGATGGCTCCCCAGGTGGCAGCAATGGCCCCTTCCTGTGCGGGAAGCAGACCACCTTTGAAGGTGGCATGAGGGAGCCTGCAATTGCGTGGTGGCCCAGGCACATCCCTCCTGGCCAGGTGAGTCAGGACCGCCACGGTGGCTGGTGCCGGTGGCTGTGGGTGCAGTGTTCCTGAGGGACAGGACTTGTCAGCCACAGGCTGTGATCTGTGGACAGGTGTGCTGGAGACAGTGGTGGGCAAGGTGTGTGTTCTCCCGCTTCCCTGGCCTGGCCTGGCTTTAGCGTCCACCCCTGCACAGGCTTGGCCTGTCCGTCACCCCACAAGCACGGGTCCTGAGCCTGGCACCATGTGCGTGCCCACTGCCCTTCCTCCCTGGCCTTCCTGACCTCCTGGGGGTGCTGCTCCCTGCTGGGGTCCACCCTTCCCCTCCACAGTGATAGGTGGGGAGCCTGAGGCCCCCGCACACTTGGGGATGGCAGCTGGATGGCAGCATGGGCCCTCTTGTGGCAGCTCCAGCGCAGAACCCTGTCCTGTGCCCCCAGGCCCACTGGCTCCCATGGGCTCTGTGGCTCCACTAGAGCCTGACCCTGGGCATGTAGCCCGTGGCTGCCTGAGTGTGGACCTGCTGGGTGGCCTGGTCGGGCTGCAGTCTCCAGTGATTTGGCCTTGTCCGTTGCAGGTGAGCCACCAGCTGGGCAGCATCATGGACCTTTTCACCACCAGCCTGGCCCTTGCGGGCCTGAAGCCCCCCAGCGACAGGGTGATTGATGGCTTCAGCCTCCTCCCTGCCTTGCTGCAGGGCCAGCTGACAGATAGGTAGGTGCCAATGACACATGCCTCTGGCCCAGCCCTCCCACCTGGTACCCATGGCTGTGTCTGCACAGAGCAGAGGGAGACCGCCAGCACCACGCGTGTGTGTGTGTGTGTGTGTATGCACTCGCACGTCTCACACACGCACGCACATCTGCCCCATGCCCAGCCCACCCGATGCTCCCTTTTGCAGATCACCTTCTTTCCACCCATGTCCACCACCGTCTTACTCATACAAACCAAGTTCTGGGCAGCTCCCAGGGGCATAGGTTCCGAAAGCCAAACACAGTAACAGAAGTTGGAGCACAGAGAGCTCCCTGTGGGGCCTCTGGTTTGGGGGAGGCATGCAGGGGAGTTTGGCCCTTTTTTCCAAAATTGCTTATTTTGTCTTGAACCCTGGCCCAAGAGCTCAGTTACCGCTGAGGAGAGAAGGTGCTGGGCGCCCGGCCTCCCCGAGTCCAGCTCTGCCTCTCCGGGACCAAGCCCCACAGCCTCATCTTCCGCCTCCTTTTCTCCTTTGCTGGGAGAGTCCCGGGGCGGAACCCAGGACCTGGCACACGTGAGCAGGATCTGCCCTGAGCACCTCCAGCCCACTTGCTGTATCTGGGGACACCCCGTTTGCCAGTGGTCTGTAAAATGTCACCTGAAACCTGGCTTGCCAGCCACGCAGCCACCGAGCCCCACGCTTGGACGCCAGCACGACCCTCCCTTCCCGGCCCACAGGCCCATACTCTATTACCGTGGCAACACCCTGATGGCTGTCACCCTCGGGCAGCACAAGGCCCACTTCTGGACCTGGACCAACTCCTGGGAGGAGTTCAGACAGGTACAGGGCTTGGGGTGCAGGTCCTGGGAGAGGGTGGCTGGCGCCTCTGTCTACCCTGGCCCACTGTCCTGAGCAGGGACACGTCTGTGGTGGGCCCAGGGTGCAGCGGGGTCCAGAGTAGGGCTGGGGCACCTACAGAGTGTGTGTCCAGGGTATCTGAAGCTGCTAGGATGGGGTGGGGTCGCTGCAGGGACGTCCTGCCCCTTGCAGGGGACCCGGACTGCAGGGCCAGGGCTGACCTGGCTGGGGCCAGGTCCTGGTGGCCTAGGTGGTCACCAGAGTCCACATCACAGGTGCAGCCAGGGTGCCCCTGCCCCTCCACCACCTGGGCCAACAGGGAGCTTCCCTCCCATGCCCGCCCCACCCAGCCCCTTGGCTTAAGGCCTTTAGATAACATAAAAACCCTGCTAATTTGCCTTAATGGAGCAGTAAATCAGTTTAAGTTAATGAGAAATCTAACTAGTAGAACACTCTGAACTAGTGGGGAAGTACATTGCAAACCGGCCCAGGAGCTAAATTGGGTGGGGCGGGGCCAGGCCTGGGTCTGGGTAGGGAGCCAGGCGGGGGATCATGTAAAAGACAGACTGGAGCTACTTGTGGGGCTGGGGCTGGAGGCACCATGGGCAGGACCAAGGGCCTCGGATGTGCCCAGGGCACTGCCCCTGCCCTCCTGCCTGCCTGAGCAGTCTCCCCAGGCCCTCATCAGCCCCATGGGCGCTATCCTGCCTCTGGGTGCTCAGGGGGTGGAAGGAGCCTTCAAGTGATTGAGGCAGGCAGACACCCTCTGCCTCTCATCTGTGACTCCTGTGTTGTCCCTGGGCCCTCTGGGGTCTGGGTGGTTTGAAGCCTGTCAGGGCTCTGTGGGTCCCTCCCTGGGACCTGTGACTGGGAACATGGTAGCTGCTCTGTCCCTTTGGCCTCTGAGGGGCAGGGACACCTACCCAGCTCCTGCCAGACTCACCTGGGAAGGCTCTTTGCCACATCTGCAGAGGTCTGGAGGCTCCTCAGCAGAGCCACGCTACAGGCCTGGGTGTGTCTGAGGTGGAGGTGTCCGGAGAAGCCCACCCCTCAGACCCAGCCCTCACCGCCCACCCACTGCTAGGTCCTGCATCCCTTCCCTCCTTGGCTGGTGCTGGTGAGAGCTGAGGAGAGGCTCCCAGTGGGGGACGGGGGTGCCAGCCTGGCACCCAGGTCAGGTCCTTCCTTTTACAGCTGGCACCACCTGGGGAACTGCAGTGGGCACATAGTTCCTGATGTGCTGCTGGAGATCACAGCCTCCCATTACCACCCTGCCCTCCTGGCCCTTTTTGCTCCAGACCCTCTCCTGGCGCCCAGTCCACTCAGCCTGCATAGCTGTTGGGGTCTCTGTCCCTGCTGTGGGCAGTGTGGGTACTGTCCTGCCCGCAGGCCTGGGGTCCTAGTGCTGCGGTCTCACCGCACACGTGCGAGTGTCATGGTGCTGACCCTGCAGGGACATCCACTCTTCTGTCCGGGTGACTGCCCGGCGGTGAGTGGCGGTCCCACCCCACGTGGCCTGTGTGAAGACCCAGGCAGTGTTGCATGACAGTGGGTAACACATGGGGGATGTTGGACCCAGCCATGCCGCCTCTGAACTCCTTGCCTGCATCCCTCCCTATCACCCCGCCTCTGAGTCAGCACCTGGCCCCCAGCCACTGCCTGTCCCCCCTGCTCTGGGACCGGGCACCACCCAGTGAGTCTCTCCATAGGAGGTACATCGTGGCCAGACAGCCTGGCACCCCTCAGTGCAGTTTAAGCAACGGCCTGGGCCAGTTGGCAGGCTTTAATTACATAGCTTATTTGATTTGCATGCAAATCACACTCATCTTCATCTAGACCTGGACCCTGCTCTCACTGCCTGACGGTTTATCCTGTGGGTGGTGGCTCCCACTATGGGGGCCTTGCACTTCTCCAGCAGGGCGCTTGGGAGGGCACTGGTGCCATCCCGTGTGCCCAGTCTCCGCAGGAGCCCACAGCTCAGTGCAGACAGGAATTTCATGGTGTCTGACCTCCAGCTTTATTGGAAGCAGAATAAAAACTGCTCCCAGGTAGCTGTCAGCATGACCAAACGATGAGCAGACCCACACCACATACCCTTGGCAGGCCTGCAGGCACCAACTCTGCCCCAGGGCTCCCAGCCTCCAGAGCCAGCGCCAGCCCTGCCCTCAGCTTGCCTTGGGGCTGTTGGAGGTGTCCCGGATCCCAAATCAGGGAGCCTGGCAGGCAGAGACAAAGCTCGGTGCACAGGGTCATGCACATGGCCTGCCATGCAGGCATCAGGGGTCCCAGTGGCCTGGGCTGCCTGGGTGGGTGCTGAGCAGGGCTGTGCTGCAGGTTGGAGCCTGAAGAGGATCTTAGCATGTCACCTGTTTCTTCCGCCCACTTTGTCTTCCCAAATACTCGGAGTGCGGTTCCTTTGGCATCCTCGCCTTCAGGTGCTGTCCCCTGGCTCTCAAACAGCCCTCTTTCTCCTCCCTGCCCAGTCATGCTTCATCCTCTCCTCCACAGGCACACATGGGTGATCAAAGGTGCTCTCCTCTGTGACGGTGGCAGTGGAGAGGCGAGGTTGGCTAAAATGTTTTACAGACACCTCCACCATAAAGGGGCCCAGAAATTGGGGCACAAGAGGCCAACCTGCTGAGCAGCTCTGGGCAGGGGCTCCTGCCTCAGGATGGCACAGTCCACCCTGCCCAACATGCTCTGTCCTCCTAGAGCACCACTGAGTGGTTGCGATGCCCCTGTGCAGGGGAGACTGCAGGCAGGGCTTCCCATGTGCCCAGCACAGGCTCCAGGCGTCCACCTCCCCCACTTCTCATCGCAGGGCATCAACTTCTGCCCCGGGCAGAACATCTCAGGAGTCACCACGCATACCCAGGAGGAACACACAAAGCTGCCTCTGGTCTTCCACCTGGGGCGCGACCCTGGGGAGAGGTTTCCGCTCAGGTGAGTCCGCTGTGCGCTGTCTCCCAGTGTTCTTTTGATGGCCTGTACTGCACAACTGCCCTGGGGAGCAGGTCCCCAGCTAGCATTGGTGGCTGCTCGTGCCTCCTGCCCCCTCCTGGGCTGTAGTTCAAACCTCTGGTGACTCGTCCCCTGCTCTGAGCCACCTTGGGGATGGCACGGGTAGCAGTGGAGGCCAGGTGTCCCATACGGGTGTGTGCGTCCCTTGGACCACTGACCCTAGGTCTGGCGGAGGGGCCTTTGGAGCCCAGGCCCCAGCAATGAAGCAGCTGCAGGTGGTGGTCAGCCTGGTCTTCACTGGGTAAGTAACTGGACACTCAGAGCTCCCGTCCCCAGGCTCCAAAACCCCATCCCAGCCTCACAGTGAGGCTCGCCGGTCACAGTCACCAACAGGCAGGGTGACTCTGGCACTTCCACCACGAAGGGCCCCCCAGCAGCTCCTTAGGCGTGTGTGAGCCAGAGACCCTGACATCCCTGGCCTGGCAGAAGGCTGAACTGGGGTGCATGCGACTCCTGGTTGCTCTCCAGCGTCTCTACACCACTGGTCCTTCTGAGGTGCTCTCTGGGGACAGCCAGTCAGCCTCCTGCTCGAGACAGGGAATCAAGTAGGGCCCATGGGAGTCGGGTCCAAGGCCGCATGGCACTAAGGCCACTGGAAAGGACCACGCCGAGGGCTTGCGCCCTCACAGGCAGCTGAGCCCAGCTCTGCAGGCCCCACATGGGAGGTGAGGCTGCCGTCCGCAGGGCCTCGTGGCCACACCACTCACCTTTCCACGGGAGCCCAACTGGCTCTGAAGCCCAGGATGACCACAGGAAGGACGTGCAGAGAGGGTCTGGTGCACGGGGCCCCCCAAGTCCACCCCCCCAGCACATCACAGTGTGACTCATGTCACACTTTCCACATGTAACTAAGGTGAATGGAGAGGAGGCCATCCTGGATCGGGCGCCCGAGGTCCAGGCAGGAGAGGAGGCACTGAAGGGGATGGCCCCGCGGGGCTGGAAGAAGGAGAAAGGAGCCTCTGAGTGCTGCAGAGGGAGTGCCCCATGCACCCTGGCTTCAGACTTGGGTCAGCATTCATTACAGCGATGGCCCTGCACCCCACCCTTATCCAGCACAGCGCAGTCCATACCTATTCCTTTCCTGTTGTTGCCCCGGCGGAGGGACACACAGTCCCTCCCCCATGGCCGAGCCCACCCCCACGGCTCCCCTGGGGAACTGCGTGCCCTGAGAAGGACAGCATGGGCCTCAGACAGTCACTGCGGTGAGCTCCAGTGGGAGGTGACAGCCGCCACCTCAAGTCCTTGGGGATGCACTTGGCCATGCAGTCCTCTGAAGAGCCACATGCCCCTCAGCAACCCTGCCTCCCGAGACGAGACGGCACAGGGACGGGGGGGACGTGCACTGGCCAGACAGCATGGCCCGGGTGGGCCAACACGGGTTCTAGGGGCCAATGGAGCCTTTAAGGACCCAGCCCACGACCCCTGTGGTCATGAGTGGGAAGGAGGGCCTGGTGCTAAAAGCCACTCCTAGCCCATTCCGGCAGGCGCTAGTGCATGACTGGGCCTAAGGGGACTGAGTCCCTTCCTAGGCAGCTGCTGGACTTAAGCTGGCATTGGCGCCCTTGGAGGGGCTGGTCCCAGCACAGGTTGGAGGGGGGCAGGATCTCACACCCACAGGACAGGCCACCCTGGGACTGAGAAGGGGTGGGGTTCCGGTGCAGAGAGGCTGTGGCTGCTTTGCCCACAGCCTGCCTGCGTGCGCCCAGCAACTTCAGGCAGCCGGCATCCACTGTGGCACAGGGTGCTGCACAGGGCTGTTCCCTCCACTCAGCCACAGGCATCTTGCCGACAGCACAGACACTGTGGCACATGGGTGTGGACAAGCCTGGGGCCTCAGGGAATACACCTGCATCCCCAGCTCTATCTGCCCACCCTGGGCTCCCACAGTTCACCTGTCACGCTCCCCGTGTGAAGCGGCAGCTCCAGTGTCCATTTGTATTTCTTGGGGGAGAAACACATCACACAACTTGTCACCTGCATGTTGGTGATGGCAGGCATGACAAAGTGGCAGAAAGACTTGGTCTCCAGGGAGTCTCCACAGCACCTGGTTCTGGCATCTCCCCGTCAACCTTTTGACATACCTTGGAGCCCATACCTCCAGGGCCCTGGTCACAAGGAGGTCATCCTGGCCGGGGCAGAGCAGGGGACAGCCATGTTTGCTGCTCCCAGTAGGGCTCCCTGCTCAGCCTTCATCCCAGGGCTCAGTCTCCTGGTCCCTCACTCCACCCACTTCCCCTGCTTAGCCCGGGACCAGCTCAGCACTGCAGGCCTTCCAGCCATCCCCTTCCTAGCAAGGCCACCTCCCCAGACAGAGCCAAGGAAGCTGCACCCTCAGTGACCTGGGCTCCCTTGTCTTCAGCTTTGCCAGCACAGAGTACCAGGATGCCCTCAGCAGGATCACCCTGGTGGTCCAGCAGCACCAGGACACCCTGGTCCCCGGACAGCCTCAGCTCAACGTGTGCGACCAGGCAGTCATGGTGAGCGGCGTGCGTGCAGACCACGGCCAGTACTGTGTGCTCCAGAGCTGCACGGAGTTTGACACACAGCCATCGGGCTGCGGCCCATTGGAGCCCTGTGCCTTGGAAGGGCGGTCCTACCCTATGCACAGGTGGCCCTGGGCACCAAGCAGAGCACCGCCCACCCAGGGCTGTGAGGAAACCTGCTTCCCTCCTGCTCTCCCACAGACATTCTTGGGGTGGAAGGAGGGTCCCTCAGCCCTCCGAAGCTGCAGGATGAGCCCAAACCTTAAGGGACTCGAGCACAGGGTGCAGGGCAGCCGAGGTCCAGGAGGCCATGCTGAGCTTTCTGCTGCTGAGCAGGGCCCTCCAGCCCCTGGCCGTCGTCATTGCCCTTGCCCCTCCCTTCATCCCCTTGCCCGGATGTGGAGATGAAGGTGGTCCCCACACTAGAGCCAAGTGGATGGGGAGGGGCTGCAGCCTGGGCAGGGACGCGGATCTGAAACCCCTCACCAGCTGCAGCCAAGGCCAGAGATGCCGGCCCTGCAGTGATGGTCTTGTCTTGAATCTCATTTCCTAGAACTGGGCACCCCCAGGCTGTGAGAAGCTGGGCAAGTGTCTGCGGCCTCCGGAGTCCGTCCTGGAGAAGTGCTTCTGGCCCCATTAGCATCTGTTTGTACCCAGGCCAGGCCCAGGATCTCCCTGCCAGTGCCTGAGGGAAGGAAGCATCCCAGCCACAGGCAGAGGGCACCCGCGACCAGCAGCAGGGCCTGCCCACTTCCCCTGGCCCAGGGCCTGGAGGGCTCCGGGCAGTTCCTGCACCTACTTCAACCCGAGGGTGGAAGTTCCCGGTTCTGTGCTGAGCCCACGATGCTGTGGGCCTAGTGGACGGGACATCGCAGAGGCTGGAGGAATACAGCCTGCCCGCTCCCGGAAGCACGTGGGAGCAAGTGCTCATCTGCCAGGACTGTCGTGCCCACGCTGGACTGCTGCACAAGTTGGGAAAAGACACGGAAAAGAAATAAAGGAACGAGCGGCCTCTCAGTTCCGTAGCTGTGGTTTTAAACAGGGCGTGATGCTTGGGATGTTGTGCTCTGGGCAAGATGGGCCCTGACGACCGACAGCCACCGCTGCCCCACCCCACGGTGACCCCCTCGGCCTGCACGGCGTGGCGAGCGCGCGCGGGAGGGACCGAGACAGGCGGAGCGACGTGCTCGCACCAGGGAGGTGTCCCGCAGCCCGGAGGCGGTCTCTCCGACCCCAGCCCTTCCCACGCCCGCCCCTCCCCGCTAGCCCCGCCCCGCCCGCGTCCTCGCTGCGTCCTCACGCCCGGCCCCGCCCCGCTCGCCTCGCCCCGCCCGCCCGCCTCGGCCCCTGGGTGAACGAGGCCATGTCGGAGCCCGAGCTGCAGCTGGTGGCCCGGCGCATTCGCAGCTTCCCCGACTTCCCCATCCCAGGCGTGCTCTTTAGGTGCGGACGAGGGCTGGGCCTGCGCGGCGCCTCCGGAGCGTTGGCTCCAGGCTCGGCGTGGGGTCCTGCGGGCGGCGCCCCCTGCCAGCGCGTGTCATCACACTGTCCTTATGCAGGGACATCTCGCCCCTCCTAAAGGACCCCGAATCCTTCCGCGCTTGCATCCGCCTGCTGGCCAGCCATCTGAAGACCGCGCACGGAGGCAAGATTGACTACATCGCAGGCCAGTGCCCTTCATCCCACCGTCCCCACCGCAACCCCCTGTGCCCCCATCCTGTCGTCCCTCCGTGCGCCCCCACCGCTCTTTCCTATAGCCCGCATTGAACCAGCAACCCTTGCCCCACCTCCGACCTCTGACCTCCGACTCCTGCCCTCCCTCTTCCTGTTCGGGCTGGCCACGCCCTGCCCTGGTGTCCTGGGTCTGCTCCTCCTTCCTCTGACGCTGGTGTTGGGCTGGCACCCGGAGGGCCTGGTTCCGTGGGGGTTCCCGGTGCTCACGGGAGGGCTTCGGGTCTCAGGGGGACTTGGTAAGCCTTGGTGGGTGTAGGACTGGACCTGTTCCCTCCCGGAAGGCCTGCGGTTTTAGACCGCCTGCAGTCTTGCAGGTTCCTGGCTGCACTGCCCAGAGCTGGCTGTCCATCTCCCAGGATCTTTCACCCGGCCACCCTCCCTTCCTCCCAGGCCCTGGGCTTTCAGAGACACCCTTGAGGGCTCTGTCCCCTGTGAAAGGCCGCGCCTCCCACTGAAGGCAGAGCCCAGGAGAGGGTCGGGGAGAGCAGGTGGTCCTGTCTGGCTCACTGCCCCAAGGGAAACCGCAGCCCTACCGGGCCACCCCTCCTCACCTCCTGCCAGGACCTCCCACCCACATCCGGTGTGTAGGGCACGCTGAGCAAGCCCACCACAGCCCCGTCCGCTCGGAGACGCCCAGGCTGGCCTCGGCCTCTGCTGGGACAGGGCTCTCGGCAGGCTCTGCAGGTGGGGAGTGGCCGGGTGTCTGTGTGCCGCAGTGCACAGTGCCTGAGCTGCCAGAGGTCAGGTAACTTCTCAGTCTCGGCCCATAGGACCCACCGGGTCCAGAGGTGGAGAAGCCAGCAAGTCTGGGTGCCCCTTGTCACTGTGGGAGCTGTTTGCCCCCCCAGCCTGGCCCCCATGCTGCCATGCCACCAGCTGATGCCTAACGCCCCCTCCCCACCCCTACAGGCCTGGACTCCAGGGGCTTCCTGTTTGGGCCCTCGCTGGCCCAGGAGCTGGGCCTGGGCTGTGTGCTCATCCGGAAGCGCGGGAAGCTGCCGGGCCCCACTGTGTCTGCCTCCTATGCACTGGAATACGGGAAGGTGAGAGGGCAGGGCCAGGCCACTGACACCAGGGTTCCTTGGCCCCCCAGAGCCCCAAGTGGAGCTGCTGTGGTTGCAGTGGACTTGGGCGCTCAGAGAGGTTTCCCCACTAGGCCACGCTCACGGAGCCAGGAAATGTAAGGGCGGGATGGGAGCCAGGCCCGGTGGGGCCACATGCCAGCACCCAGGCTCGAGTGTTCACTTCCTGTCTGCAGGCTGAGCTGGAGATCCAGAAGGATGCCCTGGAGCCCGGGCAGAAGGTGGTTGTGGTGGACGACCTGCTGGCCACTGGTGGTAAGAGCCTCCCGGGACAGCCGAGGACCCGGCAGGGGTCTCAGCACCGGGGCGGGGGACTGGCGGGAGCTTCCTGGCCGTGCCAACCTCCCTCCATCCCCCAGGAACCATGTGTGCGGCCTGTGAGCTGCTGGGCCAGCTGGGGGCCGAGGTGCTGGAAAGCGTGACCCTGGTGGAGCTGACCTCACTCAAGGGCAGGGAGAAGTTGGGCCCCGTCCCCTTCTTCTCCCTCCTGCAGTACGAGTGACCTCTTCAGCCGGACCAGACAAGAAACAGTTCACCTTCGTGCCTTCAGCGACCTGCAGGGGCCACTGGCTGCAGCTGTTACTTCTGCCTGCTGAGCATCTCCTTGGTCGTAACCAGTGTCCGCAGTCCTCCCAGGCCGCCCCATGGGTTCCAGAAGTGCCAGGGCTGGGCAGAGCCACAGGCAGACAAACTAATAAACAGCTTTTCTACACACGGCGTTATCCTCTGGGCCACAGCACAGAGCCAGACTCCGTTGGGCCTTGGTCTCCCCGCTGGCAGCCCCAGCCAGGACAGGTGCGGCAGGGCAGTGCGCTGCACCCGTTTCATGGCTGTGCCCTCCTGGAGGGACGGCAGGCTGGGGGAGCCAAGCCCATTCTGCAGGGGAGCAGATCCCATCAGCAGGCAGCACAGGGTCACATAGGACTCATCCCCATGGGGCCAGGGTCGCCTCCCTGGCCTCCCATTGTGGCCCAACACGTGACTGCACTTGTGGCCTGGCAGGCCAGTTCCTTCTGCAGGTCCTGTGCCTCTGGCAGCCTGGCCCTGCTTTAGGACTGTGGTGACACCAGGCTACCTGGGTAAGCCAGGGCCCCTCTCCACCTCATGAAGTGCTGTCACCTAAACTCAATACTGCCAACAGCCCACACACAAGATCTTCCGTCTCCCACCATAGCAGAAACAGCACTGAAAGGCAGTCGTCTTGGTAGCAAAATTTTATTTACGTCTTACATGTCAGGTTTTATAAAAAGCCAGCTAGATTAGGAAATAGGTTCTCCTTCCAAGGCCTTAGGTATTTGAAGCTTGAAAAGGTTAAATTAGAAATAAGCAAATCAAGCAGTCCTGCGGTGGATCCTACTGAAATACTGTTTCAGAAACTGTAAAGGAGCTTAAGTTTGGCAGGTTTTCTTAGCATAAAACCTAGAAAACTACAAGCTCTCTTCACTCTACAGAGGAGTCTGACCTCTTGCTGCCCGGCAGAACCTTTTCATCCAGCCTGCCCAGAGGCCAGCGCCCCCTGGTGGTGAGACATCTCTTGCAGGAAGATCGAGCTAGTGTAGCGCTGGCAGCTCTGGGTCACTGCTGAACTCAGCCTGGACCTGGGCCTTGGCCCCAGGCAGGACCCAGAAGAGGCCTTGAAGTAGCCTGTAGTGGAGGGGAAGCCCATCAAGCCTGTGGGTGGACGTCAAAATGTCCCCGCCACGAGGTCACAGTTCACAGGCTCCAGGACCAGGACGTGGATGGAGGGGACCAACCACACTGCCAGCTGTGCACAATGCTACTTCTGTGCAACCCACGAGGCCCTGGGCCCCCTTCCCAGCCTCTGGCAGTGCTCAAGGCAGGCAGCAAAGACAGTCCCATGGGGACAGACGTCACTGACAGTGCACAAGACCCCAGGAGTCCACACTGGCTGGAGGCCCTGGTCATGCAGCCTGTGGCCCTCGGGACAGTGCAGGAGTGAAGGAGGCACCTTGGGCTCCTGTGCCGGTCCTCGGTGGCTGGCTCACTGCCCCTCCTCAGTGTGGGCCTGGTGGGCCAGCCGTGCAGTGATGCTGGCCAGGTTGGCAGCCTTGTCCAGCTTGATGTAAGTGCTGGTGCGGATGCGGTGCAGGCTGAGCCAGTCAGGCAGCAGCTCGCTGAGGAGCAGCAGGTGCCTCTCCATCTCCCCTGCAGAGTGAGGCGGGTGAGTCCACAGGTCGGCCCAGCCCCCAGCTCCCACCTCCCAGCAGGGCTATGGCAGCAACAGGGCACCCTTGGGCCGGGGCCAAGCTACTTGAGTGTCTACTGTGTGCACCACTTCCTTACAGGAGCCAGAATCCCCAGGGTGCTTTTCAGGAAGGGACGGGCGGGGGACCCTTCACTGAAGCCCGAATGCAGAGCTGGGTCCCCAGCCTTGAAAGCCTCGGGCAGACCATGCCTGTGGTCTGGGAGGAGAGGACACGGGTAAGGAGTCAGGAGTCTGTCCCAAGGCCCACAAGGACAGCAGGTTTGCAAGGCCCCGGGGAGGCTGCAGAGCAGGTAGGTGCCCTGGAGGCCACTGCCCACACACATAGCAGGCGCCCTGTGGGCATCGGGTGCATAGACACCCTGGTCGGGACCCTGCCCACCCTGGACTCCTCCCTGACCCACGCATACCCAGGCTCAGGGCAGCACGGCAGCTGCCCACCATCCTGGTGCAGGCCACCTCCATGGTGAGTGCGGGCTTTCTCTCAGACACGAAGACACCGCGCAGCACGCGGGCCAGCTCGGGCAGTCGCTGCAGCCGCTGCAGCCGCAGCTCGTGCTCCGGGCAGCGCGTCATCTGCGCCAGCTGTTTCTGGGCCTCCTTGGCACGGATCTGCAGTGGATGAGGTTAGCATGGCAGGCCACCTCGAGCCCCCACCATCCTGTCACTGTCACCATGGACTCACCCGCTCCAGCAGGGCCTGGGGCACACCCTTCAGGGCGCTGGGCGGGCCGGCAGGGCTGGCTGGCAGGGCCGGGCCGGGGGATCCAGGGCTGCCGGGCTCCGCTGCACACAGTGCTGCGTGACACAACGCCTTCTCCATCTGCAGGTGAGCACAGATCAGAGGAGACAGCAGAGGGGTGCTGTGTGCCTGCTCCGGCTCTGCCCAAGGCCACCCAGGTCTCCAGGAGTCTCTGCCTCAGGACCGGGCACAACGCACAGGGCACCCAGGAGCCGCTCCTGGGGGAGGCAGCGGATATGGGAGGCCCAGCTTCTGAGCATGGGCTCATTCCATCCCTCTCTGGGCCACTACCCAGGAGGCACCACAGGTCTTGTCAGGCCACCCGCTGCCCCCAGGAGAAGGGCTGAGTCAGCCCGGCCAGCCTCACCCTGGGCGACATCAGGCTTCGGGCGCGGGCCAGCACCTCCTGGGCACTGGTGAGCTGCTCCGTGGTGGGTGGCTGGGGCAGCTCAGCAGGCTCGATGTCAGGCACCTCATCCACGTTGAAGCGCGGGTGCCAGCGCGTCAGCTGGTCCTCAGGCACAGCCATGGGGGGGGTCAGGGAGGCGAGGAAGGCCTGTAGGAGGAGAAGCAGGTGACTGCCTGGCTCACTCTGCCAGGTAAGGACACACACTGCCCACCTAGCACACACATGGTACTGATGAAACGTCACCGAACGCCTCGAGTGTGAGGTCAGCCCCGAGCTTACCAGCTCCGGCCCACTGTCCAGGGAGGCGGCACTGCCCTTCCCCACCCGCAGCCCACCCAGCCAGGCAGGACAGGGCCCAGCGGCTGCTCACCTTGTGGTGCTCCTTGACCCGGTTCACCAGGTTCTGGCTGAAAACCTGTCGCCGCTGCAGCAGGCGTGAGGCTGTGAGCTGAGGCACGGCGCCACCAGGCTCTGTGGGGAAGAGTACAGGCTGAGCCCTGGTCCAGGCCCGCCCAGCCACCCTCCGCAAAACCTGGGCTGCAGGTGAGGAAACTGGAGGCCGAGGAGTGAGCACAGGGGAGGCGAGGCCGTGGCCAGCACTCACCCTGGCCCAGCAGTGGCTCTATGGTGAGCTGGTAATCAGACTTCTTGACACTGTCCTTGAAGGTGGGGACATTGCGCTCCTGGCGGAAGCAGTAGGACATCGGATACACAGTTTTGATCTGGCCCACGTTGCGCTCCTCGAAGCGCCTACAGGAGGAGACTGGGTCAGGAGGAACCAGGCAAGGCTGGCTGTGGATACGAGAGAAGACTGAGCCTCCCCATGGACCACTCACTTGCGCATCATGTCCTGGACCCCCCCCTTGACCTTGGCAAAGGTCGCAGTCTCGGAGCGGTTGTGGAGCATGCCCACAATGGTGTCCATGCTTCGAAACATCTCGGCCAGCACCTGGTACTTGTAGGGCAGCACAAGGCCTGGTGGGCCGGGCTGGGCCAGGGCATGGAAGCGTTGGTAGGCAGGCGTCTTCTGGCCACTGTTGGGAGGGAGCCAGCTTCAGAGAAAGCACTGGCCACCCCACCTCCAGGTCCCAGCAGCAGGGAATGTGGCCAGGGACCCTCAGCCAGAGGCTCAAAACCACACAATTCACGAAACCCTGGTGTGACTCCACCTGTGGGAAACAGCCCTAGGGAAGGGGCACAGATATGCCTCGGCCACACCTCACCCCACACCCAGCCAGCTTCCTCTGCGCCAACACTGGGCATTCACCAGCCTCGGGCTGTTGCGGGCATCTGGAGCCAGCAGGGTCAGGAGTGACTGCCCCTCAGTGGGAGGACGTGGACTTGCGCCAGCCGGTCTTCTGCTAGCTCCCTGGCCCTGCCCAGGACTCACCATGGCTGCTCCTGGAGGTTGGCCTCCGGTGGGCTGGGTTCCTCAGCACCCTCCTGAGGCCTGGCCCTCAGTGCCTGGACGCGTGTGCCCAGCTCCCGTGCACGCTGAAGGCACACCTGGAGCTCAGAGAGGGTGTCCTTTGAGGGGACCTGGGGACACAGGGCGCGTCAGGTGGCCACGCTCCGCCGGCCCTCCCCCACCTGCCTCGTCCAGCCTTCTCACCTTGTCCTGTGGGGCTGCGGGGAGGGACAGCTGGCCTGCTGGTGCAGGAGCGGAGGTTTTCTTGATCTTCTTGACCGGCGAAGGACAGGCAAGGGAGCTGAGGGTGGCTGGGGAACTGGGACAGGAGTCCTGGTAGGAAGGAGGCCACAGGTGAGACGTGACTGAGTCCAGGGTGCACCTGGCCTACAGAAGCGTAGCCAGGTTTTCAGCAAGCGGCCATGGAGGCAGGCAAGGTTGTGGGGCTCCCGTTGGCGAGAACTTTGCTGAGCCCACCTTGCCCACCCAGCCTGTTCACCCCTGGTCTGGCCCCTTCCAGGGCTGACCCTCACCTACCCTCCCGGTAACCTGGGCTTTGCCAGCAGGCAGTCAGATCCTGATTCAGACCTTCGGGCCTCTTCCTGTGTCGGGAGCTACGGCCCCAGTCCTTCCCTCCCACGCACCCCCTCTGCACCTCACCTGCAGGTGTGGCCGTGCAGGAGCCGCCCCGCGCCCTCAGCGCCCCTTCCCAGTCTCCCCCAATTCGGCCCCCGCACGATCCCCCCGGCCTCACCACGTCCCGAAGCCGCAGTCTCCGGCGCGCGGGCGGCGCGGGCTGCTCGCCCCCGGACGCAGCGGGAGGACGGGCGCGCTTGCGGCTGCTGCCCGGGCCGGGGGCGGGCCGGGCAGGGCTCGGGGTGCGGCAGGCTGCCTTGACCCGCGGAGCTGCAGACCCCGGGCGGCGGCAAGCGAAGAAGTCGGTGACCCGGCTCTGTGCCATTGCGAGATCAGGGCGCGCGCGGTTTAGCGCCGGTTTCGCGCGGTTTTCTATCAGCTCCGCCCCATCCGGGCCCCACCTTCCGGCAGAGCGCCCGGGATAGGAATGGGCGCGCCCAGCGCCTGCGCCGTTGTGACAGGGTCCTAAGCCCGCTGCACATGCGCTGACCTAGCCCTGCCGGGCCGCACCCTCTGGCCGAGCCCGGAGGCGGAGAAATGGCGCGTCGAACGCCTGCGCGCTAGCGCCGAGGCGTGCAGTCCAAGCCCTGTGCGCGGGCCGACGTGGATGTGCAGTGCCCCCGCGCCGCTCCCTGAACGGGCTCCTCGCCAGGGCGCGAATGGAGGCCGAGTAGCGGAAGCGGCCGACGGCAGGGGTCCCGACCAAGGAGAGACAAAGAAACTGGGTCCAGAAAAGCCGAGGTTTAAAAGACAAGACGGGCGGAGCCCAGAGCTCCCCCGGCCTGGGCTCCCTCCCGCGGAGGCCCTGCCCCGGCCGCTCCGGGCAGGAGGGCAGGCCGAGGGCCTCTGCTGCGACTCCGCGTCTTCTGCGAGGAGAATGAGCTGTGCTTATCTAAAACAAAACTACGTCAGTTGGGTAATGCGATTGGAGCTTGCAAAATAACCAGCGCGAGGACCTGGCGATGGTGCCGGCTGGGGAGCTCCTGGGCTGTTCAGGGTAAAGAGCCGTGGGAATAGGGATGTGCCTCGGTGGCGGAGCACTTCCCTGGCACGCGCGATGCCCTGGGTTCGCACCCCAGGGGCTGCAGAAACAAAACCGAACAACAGTGTAAGAGGCCAGGGGAATGTAGCTCAGTGGTTCCACCGCAAGCGCAGGGTCCCGAGTTCGATCCCTGGTACCAACCCCCCCCCCCCAATAAAACAAAACCACCAAAAACACAAAGGCAGTGTAAGACAAATCAGCACTTTTAAGGGCTACATTTTGTTAGTTTTGTTTTGATACGTATACTCTGGGTCACCATGTAAAATGTGGGGGGTTTTGTTTTTGAGACGGTCTGGCTGTGTAGTTCAGGCTGAACTCACTATGTAACCCTGGCTGGTCTCGGCCTCTCAAGTGCTGGGATCACAGGCGTGCGCCACATTGCCCCATTTAAAATGTGTTTCTTAAAACAGGAATACCTGCAGGTGTGCCCCCTTGCTAGAACACTGCCTAGTGTGGAGGAGGGCCCGGGTTCAATCCTCAGCTCCCCCCCAAAAAAACCCCAGAAATTGGGGGCAGGATTTGGCCTAGAAGGAACATACAGTTTCTGGGGTGATGGAAATGGTGCATATGGTGACACCTTAGGGCTACCTAGGTGTGGACTTAATTGAGGGCCCATTAAAATTTGTACATTTCACTGTGTAACTTCGTATAAACTCTGACTATAAACAAACATTGAGCTCCAGTCAGTGACATGCATACTGAAGCACCTTTAGAAGCCGCATTGGTCTGATGCTGAAATACATCAAATAAGATGGGCAGCCGGGTGTGGTGGCGAATACCTGTAATCTCAGCAGTTGGGAGGCTGAGGCAGGAGAATCACCAGGAGTTCAAGGCCAGCCTGAACCACATAGTGAGATCCTGTCTCAAAAAATAGTTTGTAGGGCTGGGGATTAGCTCAGTGGTTTCATCGCCTACCTCGAAAGCTCAAGGTCTTGAGTTCGATCCCGGTAACTGCCCCCCCCCAAAATAGTTTGTAATAGCCAGGTGTAGTGGCACACCATGTAATCCTAGCAGTTGGGAGGCTGAAGCAGGATAATTGCCTTGAATTCAAGGCCAGCCTGAACTACAAAAAGAGACCCTGCCTCAAAAATGAAAAGGATTGTAGGGCTATGATGGGAGCTTAAGTTACAGACTCAGCCTCTCCACAGAGGCCTTTATACATCTTTCCTCCTGTGGCCCCTACTCCTTGCTCCACATTTGCAAAATGAGGCAGAGACAGCCAGGCCTAATCACAAGCAGCTGTTTCAGTATCTGGCTCCTGACTCCACTGTTGCCCGGCCCTGCCCCACAGATAAGCCCTGGGGACAGAGATGCCACTAGCAGCATCTCATTTCTCTCCCACTGCCCTCTCCAGCCAGACCAGAGTGTGGTTCTGGGCTCCCAGAGCTGACCCCAGGATACCAGAGGGGCAGGAGGGGCAGCTGCTGTTGCTCTTGCACCCTGGACCCCACCAGCAGGATGAAGGGAGCCCTGAGGAGCTGGGTCTGAGGACCATCCACAGGCCTGCAGAATCCAGAACACAAGTCTGAGATCCATCCGCCCTCGGGGGTGTCGGGTTTAGGAGCATTGGAAGCTTAGGACTTGGGGTGTGGCCAGCCTTTGCACCTCAGCACCAGCAGTCAGGACCCTAAGGACCTGCCTCAGTGCCCGGGCTGAGCGTGCATCCTGGTGGCTCAGAGTGCAGCCATACAGACTGTCCCGTCTGTAACATCCACCTCGGAGCCCACGTCTTTGGAGTGACCTTGGCCTTGGAGACCCCTCAGAAAGCTGCCTTGATCTGGTACAGTAGCGGGGTCTAGGGCCCACTTTCCCCTGGACCCTGCCTCCCAGTCACAGCTGATTGGACAAGAGGTGCGAAGCAGAGCCAATCAGGCGCTGTTCTGGAACCAAGCTTGGGGGCAGCTTTGCCTATCTCTGGGGTGGTCAGCTCTACCACCTGTGTAGCATGTGGCCCCAGAGGCAGACAGAAACTGTTAGGCCGGTTGTTTTAAGTAGGTTCCAACTTGGTTTTTTGGGAGGCCAAAAAGCTCTTCATAGTGCTCTGGATTTTTATGAACTACCTGATGCTCTCCCATGCATTTGCCTTTTTTGCTTAAAATGCCTCTGGCTGTTTCTTCTTGCAATCCAAAGGCCCTTGATTAAAGCATGGTCATAAAGGTAAATCCATATAAGGCCACATTAATAGAAATACACAGTGTAGAATAGAGAAGGTGAACACCCTTGGCTGCTCACCTGGTCCAGGTCCCACCCACAAGGTCCTCGTGACTATGGGTGTGGAGTGCCCAGAGCGCACAGTCTGGTAGGAGTCCTCAGGGGAGACTGATGGCAGAGGGGCGAGAGTCCGTGTCGGGACTGGGAGTGTGGGTCTGGCACGGGGTTCGCCTAGCTAGCACGCATAGGGGCCAGGGTTCCATCCCGAGGACTGCCAAGAACCGTGTCTGGACACCTGCCCCACAGAAAAGGAGAATTGACGAGTGCCCACCAGGAGACTGGCTTCTGAGGGCCCACTATGGGTCAGGGCACTGAGAGGCAGCTGTGTACCAGGCTGAGAACGGGAAGCCACCATCGTCACTGCCATGATCACCATCACTGCCACCATCCACACGATCAGCACTGTCACCGTCACCGCTGTCTTATCTGTGCTCAAGTGGACAGAATTGCCAGAGGTCCTGAGTTGGACCCACACCTCATGCTGTCCTCCCCAACTTCTCTCAAGCCCATCCTGGTCCCCCGAGTCTCCCGCCCAGTGCTACTGCTGCTCAGTGTGAGTGACTCGAAGTCCCCTCGCCTGCTGCGTCCTGGTGCCGTTCACTCAGGCCCGTGATGACCACTACCGCGTCTGCCAGCATCCCCCTGTGGGGGCCTCTTGGCGCCTCTGTGAGGTGCACCGTGTGCTCCGGGGCCGGACGCCTTCCCAGCCTCCCTCGGAGTGAGCCTCTCAGTCCCCAGCGTGGGCAGAGAAGAGGAGGGGACTCAAGGGGCACAGCTGGGGAGCTTGGCCCGCACCAGGTCCCCCAGAGCCATCGGTCACCTGCAGCCCAAGGGAGCTTTTCAGGGCCTCGGCTGTGACCAAGCTGTGGGGAGCACCTGGGCCTTGACCAGCACCTGCCAGACAGCCTTGGACCCTTGCACGGACCGGCACCGGGGGAGGTCAGAGAGGCTGCTGCCGCTGCCCGTGGGAGTGACCCAGGACCCCGCCTCTCCCAGGCCCCCGCTTCCCTTGTCTGTGCCAGGAGCCCCTGGAGCCTGCTCAGGCCTGGAGGGGCCTGTGCCGCCCACTCTCTCCATGCTGCCCGCACAGCCCTCGGCACACCTGGCTCAGAGTCCGAGTGGAGAGGGCTCACGTCGCCCCAGTCCCACCAAGGGCACCCAGCCCTGCTGTGTCCAATGGTGACATGGAAGGTGGTGGCTACTGAGAAAAGAATAGGAGGGCCAGGGGCTTAGCTCCATGGCACCGGGTCTGCCTCGAAAGTGCGAGGCCCTGAGTTCAATCCTCGGTACCCCCCAAAAATCGGGCACAACAACTTCAATACTGTTGATTTTACCTGTTACATTCAGCATGTTGTCTCTTAGCACATAGTTAATATGAAGTTGGTTAGTATTTCGCATTTTTCTCATCGCTGTCTTCCTAATTACCACCACCATCATCTCCATCCCACCTCATCGTCACAATCACTGGGTGCTAGTGACTGAGTCTTCGCGATCGAGTGTGTGTCCCGGCCCGGGGCCCCTGTGCCCCCCCGCCGTGCGGGTGTCTCCCTCCAGCAGGCCTCCTTGTGGTGCCCTCTTGGGATGACTCTGAAGGTCTGTGCCCAGCCAGGGGTGAGCCAACCCCCTCGGAGGGCAGGAGGACTCGGCTGGTGAGACGTCACCCCCAGCGCTCACTGAGCGGCCACCACAGGCTGTGCTATGGAGCCCAGGGTGTTGGGAGCTTGGAGGGGTGATTTAAGGTGAGCAGGCCAGTACTGCCTCTCAGGGGCACCTGTGAGCCAGACACAGGTGCACACCCGCAATCCCAGCTACTCCAGAGCCCGGAGCAGGAGGGAGTGCGAGTTCGGGGCCAGCCTGGGCAGCTCAGGGAAGCCTGGTCTCGAATTGAAAATAAGCAAGCCTGGGGATGTGGCTGGGTGGCTCGGCACCCAGGGCTGGAGAAGGGTGGGATTCAGCCTCCAAGGTCTGGGACAGGCTGGTGACGCTCCAGGGAGAAGCCCTGCAAGGTCTTTGTGCCCGTGGGACTTTGTGTCATCCCCAGGAACCAACCTGACGAGAGGTGAGCCCAGGAAGGGGTCAAGGGCACGCGACCTGCCTGGTGACTGCTGCCATGACCTGCACCCCGGCTCCAGCCCCAGCTCCAAGGGCCCGCAGGTCAGCTGCTGGCCCCGAGACCCAGCGCCTCCACACAGGCTTCACCAGCGTCAGGCCGTGCTGGAGACAGGCAGCCCCCAGAGCCTGGGAACAGCAGGCAGGACGTGCCCAGGCCTGGCACCCAGCGAGCACCGCCCAGAAGCAGGGCTCTGGGGGCTGGGTGTGAGGTGGGGAGCAGCTAGAGAGGCAGAAAGGACAGCGGAAGTCCTGACTGCAGGAAGAGTGAGCTTCCAACCCAGTCGAAGTCACTCAGCATCTATGTCCAGTTCCCGGCCAAAATTCCGCAGGACACGACAGGCCATTAATTGGCTTAATCAAGAAAGCAAAGAGCAGGCCCTGGGGGTGGGCCACCTTCCTCCCGGGTTTCCACAGCCTCAGGAGAAGCATAAATGTCCCCAGTTCCAGAAAATAAGGTCAGTCCCCCCCGCCTTTCTCTTCCTCTTCTCTCACTGCCTCCTGTACTTTTGAATTTCTCCCTAATAAACTGTGCCCATGCTTCTTACTGATGAGCCCTGAAAGTTCTCTTTTGTTTGTTAGTTTGTTTTTTGAGACAGGTTCTTGCTATATATAGCCCAGGCTGGCCTCAAATTCGAAGTGATCCTCCTGGCTCAGCCTCCCGAGTGCCGGGATTACAGGCATGCGCCACGACACCTGGCCTGAAAATTCTTTTCCTTTCTTGGGAGTCAGGAACCTGCAAACTGATTCTGTGGGTCGATAGGTCAGGTTCCTATCTCAGCTTCAGGAACCTCCTGGAATGCAGCGACAGCAGGAGAGAGGAAGGCCTAGGGCATTTGACTGTGGTTGCACCAGCACATTTGGAGGTGACCAAGGGATGTCTGTGGGCAGAGGTCTGCGATGGACGACTCCTCATATAACCGTGGGACCAGGGTGGAAACGGTGGCGGCCCTGTGAGGCACTTGGCACTATGAAGAGTGAGAACATCCTCCTGAGGCTGGAGGGGACAGCGGCACCAGGTCCATGAGGGAGGGTAGGGCTGGCAGCTGCCTCCTGCTCCTGGAGGAGGGGCAGGGATGGAGCGGCAGGGAGGACCTTGGGTGATGGGCGGAGGCCCGGGCCCTGGTGCAGCAGCCTGCAGCCCCTCTCCTCACCCTGTGGCGGGACCCGTGGGTCTGTCCTGAGCCCGTGAAGCCTCCACACGCCCCTGCTGAGCGCCTCGGGCCCCAGGGCTGCCACCCTCCACTGCCACACGGGTCAGGTCTTGGGCTCAGGGGCGACTCCCACAGCAGCACAGGTGCCAGGGAGGCCGGGTGCTTGCCCTATCTTGGGCGGAGCCGTCAGGTGCCGCTCTGCTCCTGAAGGTCCTGTGCGAGAGGCTCTGCTGCCTGCAGCCGTTCCCGGGTGGTCAGGTGTTTCTTCTGATAAGGATGAACTCCATCGGCAAGCCCCACTCGGACGGGGTGAGGGGCAGGCCCCGGCAGCCAGGGTGGAGGGGTCAGGGGAGCAGGCGTGGCCAGCGCCCTGGACAAGGGGTCTGGTCCTCATCCTGCACCTCGAGGATAACCGATCTTCCTTGCCCCCGCTCTCTCAAACCCAGGGCCAAGCATGCCAGGCCAGAGCTCTGCCACTGAGCCACACTCCAGCCCGGCAAGGACCAGGAGTCTGGGCACAGGCACTGCGGGAAGCAGCTCGAGGTGCAGGGCCGGGCAGGCCAGGGAGGCCACCAGGGTTGCTGCCTCCATGGCCCTGTGAGTACCACACGCCCTTCCAAGGGGCAGCTCTGCCTCCCACTGAGCACGGAGCTCGGGGAAGCGGGCACTGTGGGGTGGCCAAGGGCCTCACTGCCTGTGAGCACAGCCAGACCCTGCACCTCTGTGGGGGCGCTAAGTGGTGGGTGGGCCCTGGGGAGCATCTGAGTCAGAGCCCCAGGGGCCCCCAGACTTGGGGGATTGCTGGTTAGAGCCCAGAGAGACATCCAGACACCTTAGGTGCCACAGCCCAGGGTGGTGACTGCACAGCTTTTAAGGGTCCTCAGGGGAGGGAGTCCCCAAGTGTTCAGGAACAGGAGGGAGCCTGGTGCAGTGGCAGATGCCTGTGATCCCGGTGCTCTGGGAGGCGGAGACAGGAGGATCACAAGTTCAAATCCAGCCTGGGCAGCTTAGTGACTTAGTGAGACTCTGTCTTAAATTTTTTTTAAAAAAGGCTGGGGTGGAGCTCATGGCCCCTGGGTCCTGGGTTCAATCCCCAGCACTGCAAAAATAAAGAAGTGGGTAAATAAAAGATAAGGAGGAACTGGCATCCCCAGGGAGGTGTGGCAGGCCCTAGGTGCTTGGACAGCAAGGCAGGGTGTGGCCGCCTGGGACCCTCACCCCTCACGGGGAAGGGAGGGCTCCCGCCCTTCTCTGCTCCTGCCCAAGCTCCCCAGGCACACCAGGCTTCTTTACATGGCCCAAGGGGAGTGGACCCCCGGAGGGCCGGGGCCAGCGGGAGTCGAGGAGTCTGTTCCCCAGCCTGCTCTGGGAAGGCTCCCGGCAGGAGCGGGGGCTGCAGGGAGGCCAGGCCTTGCTGGGTCCAAACATTGTATCCCGCGGCGTTTAGGCTTGATTCTCTGTAGCCGCTACTTAGCACTGGCTGCTGGAGTTATTCATCCTCTGCTACTTTAAAAATCTCTGGACACACATTCCCCACCTTTGAAGAGCTCTGCAGGGAGCCGGCCGCCTTCTCACTTTGCAGGAACATTTTGGACGCAGACAGACTCCGCTCTCCTCTCACTCTCGAGCTGGCCAGCGATCAAAGCCAGGCTTCCCAGGAGGTCTGCGTTTCTGGCTTTCGGGAAAGGGAAAAGCTGGCGGTCAGGGCTCCAAGTCGCTCCTGATCCTCAAGGCCCTGCTCCCGCCGCAGCCGAGTCTGAGTCTGGCATCGTGGACTGAGCGCAGCCGGCCGTCCGGCCCCTTCTCCTTCTCCTTTCTGCCCACTTCACCGGTGGATGGAGCCCAACTTTGGTGGCCCGGGCGAGGTGGGCTCAGACCTGGCCTCTCCACTGGAGGGGACGGCAAGGTGCTCTGCTGCGGCTGCGGTCACCACCGTCCGAGGCAAAGGTATCAACAAGCCCAAGGCCCAGCTCAGACCGCACTGGACTCAGCAAGCTGGCGGCTGAGCCGTCCAGCCTCCTCCACCCTAACCACCAGGCGCTGGCGGGAGCCCCGAGCCACCCACGGTCCCCAGGGGGCGCTGCGTCCTCGCCGCTCGGGATCAAAGCGAAAGTTGCTCGGGCCACGCGGGCCGCAGTTGCGCGTGGGGGCAGCGGGGTGGTCAGGCCGGGGAGTCTGTGTCTACGCGCCCGTCCACCGCCTGCACACTCGGGGCGCAGGGCCGGAGCCGGGTCCCGGGTCGGGGGTATGGGGCCGGCGCGGCGGGGCGGGCAGGAGGGGCCGGGCCGGCCGTGGGGAGCGCGGGGCGGGACCGGGAGGGGGGCGGGCTTATAAAGCCCGGGTCAGCGGGCAGGCGGGAGCGCGGAGCTGAGGTGCGCCCAGCCGGGCTTGCAGCCGGCGGACGAGCAGGACGAGCGGGAGGAGCGGGAGGAGCAGGAGGAGCAGGCACCCCGCCGCCCCACGTGCGCCCCGCCGTCCGGCGCCATGGCGCGCAGGGCCCCGAGCGCCCGCGAGTCCCGGTAGCCGGCGGCGACCTCGGCCCCATGGAGCCGCACGTGCTCGGCGCCGCGCTCTACTGGCTGCTGCTGCCTGGCTCGCTGCTGGCCGGTGAGTGGGGGCCCGGGCCGTCCGCCGTCCGCCCGGGCGCCGCGTGGAGTCAGGGCGCGCATTCCGACGCGGGGGCGCGGGCGGGGCGTGCGCCCCGGGAGGGGCCGCGGGGAGAAGGGAGCGCCGATCTCTTTCCTCCTTCGAATTGAAGAAGAAAAGCGCAAACTTGCGTCGTGACTTCCTGACCTTCTGGGAGAAAAGGCGGCTTCCTGCCCGGAGCCGTTTAATTCGGAGCTTTCGTAGCAGAACTCGCGTCCCGCCCTGGGCACAGCCCGGGCCTGCGAGGGGGAGGCAGCCCCTCGCTGTGGAGTAGCCAGGGCTCCTCCTCCTCCTGTCCTACTTGGCCGGGCCCCAGGGGTTGTGCAGCCAGTGCCCTGGGCCCAGGCAGGGGCACCGCCAGCAGGCTCTGGCCTGGGGTGGGAGCTGGGAGTCGCCATCCCCGGCATCCGCGTCCCTGGTTGCCAACAAAGCTGTGAACCCCGATCTCCACTCTGTGCCTGCGCCCCTCTGCGCCTCGAGTGTGATTGTGAGGCAGAGCCTAGGAGACCTCCCTCCGGCCTGTGGGGAGGGGTCAGCGCCACTCCACATGCTGCTGAAGTCCTGGGGAAGTGCGGTTCCCGGTGCAGTCCGCAGGGTGGAAGTCTCCAGTCTGCTGTATCAGACCCCCGTCCACCCTTCTAGGGCCTTCGCAGCTCTGGGAGCCACGGCCCTCCCTGCTCTGGGCTCCCGGAAACCAGGGGCCAGCACAGGCCGCGCTGTGGCCACCGTCAGACTGCGTCTCATCTGGAGTGAGATGTGGGGAAATTTTCAAGGCAGGAATCAATGAAAGCCATTGAGGGTGGAAAGGAGCGGCTTGTGGGACTTCCTGGGGCCGTGGCCCTGGGTGGACCAAGCCCGCAGGGTCAGCAGGCCCACAGTGAGGGCTTGTTTTCCTCACTGCGCCTGTGGAATGGAAACGGCCAGACTACTGGGATGCCCCCACACACGGGTTTAGGACATGGGAGCCGATGAGGAAGGACAGGAAGGCCAGCTCAGGTGCAGGCTCACCTGCCTGCCTCTGCGCTCCAGGCTCAGGGACAGAATCACCGTGGGGAGGGGTCTCTTCCTGTGGGGGCTTCTCTCACAGCCACTGTCCTCAAGCAGCGTTGGCCAGATGGTAAATGTTTTCACATCACAAAATCTGGTATTTTTTCCAGTCATTAAAAGTGTAAAGACCATCCTGAGCATGTGGTGGCACCAAAACAGGCAGGGAGGCCGAAGCAGGCCAGCAGCCAGGGTGTGGGCCGAGGCCCAGGCTTCAGATGCCCCTCTTGGGCTGGGCCAGGGTGGGGAGACTGGGGGCTTCCGACCTTCTGGAGCACTTGGGGGTCCCCCCCAGCGGCGGTTCACACCCAGGCTGTGTTAGTCACCTGCAGAGCTTTCGGAAAACACTGATGACTAATTCCTGTGCTCTCACTGAATGGAATGCTGCGCCCAAATCATCTGTTCTCAAAATATGGTGCCCCTGCCATGCCCTGCCGTGGTGCCCAGCCTGGGGTCCTGGCCTCAGCATTTCTCCCTGAGCCCTGGAGCTGGTGGAGCTCTGCCTAGGACAGCTGAGAGCTTCGGGTCCCTGGCAGCTCCCGAGGGAGGGACGGGTCACTGCCTGGCCGGAGGTGGAGGTTTCCTCCCTCTGGCTCCGTGACCTGGAAACCCTGGTTCATGGCTCAGGCCTGGGGGAGGGCCCGAGTGGCCTGCGCTTGCCTGCCTGGGATTGCTACCTAAAAGGCCAGGCAGAGCGCGGCCCCACCCCCACCCAGCACCATAACCAGCCCAGCCCGGGGGATCAGGACTCAGCTGGAAGCTTCTAGGCTGCCTGACCGGACATTATGTGCTGGGTTAGGAAGGACCACACCTCCTGACTCCGGCCTGTCAGGGCAGCCGGGAACCTAAACGTCAGCCCTGGAGTAGCAGGAGCCAGGTGGTGACAGCGCAGCTCCGCTGGCTGTGGGAGACACTTGTGGTTGGCCAACGTGGCTTCTGCCCATGGGACGCTCTCACAGCATAGCCTGGGGGACGCCCACTGCAGGCACGTGCAGCGGCACCTGGGCCCGACTGATTGTCACTGCCAAGTGTCACTGTTTGCATGGGGACACATCCTCTTTTGCAGACCATTTCACCATCGCTGTTTATTGGGCGGGGTGGGCAGGGGGGTGTCTCAGGAGCCTGAGGGGCTTGTCATGGTCACTCGAGGTCCAGTCCACTGTGTCTGGCAGAGCAAGAGAGGCCAGCCCTGGCAGCAGGGATGGAGGAGGCTCGCAGTGGATGCAGCGTTTCCTGGTGCTGTCCTCGGTCTCAGAGTGCCAGAGCTTGGCTGCTGCAGAGCGGATGAAGTCTCACTTCCCTGTGAGCCCAGGGGCTCCCTGCTGAGCAGCAGCTTCCTGGGGTGGGGGGCACAGCCTCCACGCTGGGCCCAGAGACTGAATGAGTAAGCAGGACAGTGATCCAGGGCTGTGTGCGTGCGTGTGTGTGTGTGTGTGTGTGTGTGTGTGTGTGTGTGTACGATAGTGTGTGTTCAGGGGAGGGGCCGAGCCCCGCTGGGGCCTGGGGGTGGGTGGCCGTGGCTTCCCAGAGGTGGTCACTGGCACGAGAGCCTGGCTAGCTAGGCAGCTGGTCCTGCAGAGGAAGTGGGCTGGGCGGAGGTGCTGGTGCTGGTGCTGGCCCCAGCTGCTTCCTGGGCGGGTCTCCTGTACAGACATGGCACTGAGCTTCCTCCTGGGGCTCGGTGAGGGAGGGGGGGAGCCTTTTTTTTTTTTTTGGTGGCACAGGGGATGGAACCCAGGCTCCCAAGCCTGCTGCACCAGCACTTCCGCAGTGAGTTACATTCCCAGCCCTTTTCATTTTTGAGCCATGGTCTCACTTTGCCCAGGCTGGTCAGGAACGTGTGATCTTCCTGCTTCAGCCTTCCAAATAGCTGGGACTGCAGGTGTGTGTCACTGTGCCCAGCTGAGGCAAGCCTTTCGACTATGCCAGGAGCCTCCTACGGATCCCGAGCACTCCGGCTCTGACAGGCCTGGTCCATTGAAGAGAACGCCAGGCCTCTGTCATCTATTCGAGAAATATATAGATGTAGGGATAGACAGACAGACAAGTGCTAAAGCAGTCTGTACTTCCCTGTGGCGAAGAACCCAGGTGTTAAGTACGCAGCAGATGTGACATCACAGGTGCCCTTTGGGGTGCAGTGGGCTCGGCCCATCCTGTTTCTCCTTGGGCTGGCAGTGCTGACCAGGCCACCTGCTCCTGTCTGTCTCAGCCTGGGCCCCCTGCAGCCCGAGTTGGGGCTGCTCTCTGTCCCATCTGTGACGGTGGCGTCCCATAACTCCCAGAAGGCAGTTGCTGGGGAACATGAGGTGCTGTAGTTCAGCCAGAGCCAGCAGGTGGGAGGGGACAGCCTGGTGGGGAAGCTTCCCTACCTGGGCAGGGCAGGTGAGGCCTTGCCTCCGCCGACAGATGTCATGCGCCATGGGGTGGTGCAGGGGCAGAAGGTCAGGGAGGATGTGGCTGGGCGGGAGCAGGGCTGGGGCTCCGGCAACCTGGGTCACAGCAGCGGCCCCCTGGCTCTGAACCTGCCTGGCCTGCCTCTTTCTGGGCTTCAGCATCCTCCCTGCAATGAGGCCATAAAAGCTTTAAGGGCACGCAGGTCTCCAATCTCTGGTCTCAGGCAATGGCTCTCATGCCCCAGCTGGTGGCGCAGGTGGGGACAGGCAGCTGTGCTTCTGGATTCCTGGCCAGAGCCCCTGAGCGGCTTCCCAGATGTGCGCACGCCGGGCCAGGCGCTGGTCAGCAGCCAGGTCGGGCCTCCGGGGTGCTGAGTAGAAGGGGGCCACCCACTGCCAGGTCCCTGGAGCACACTGGGCTGTGCTTCCCAAAAGGGCAGCCCCGAGGAGGTCCCCAAGGCCAGCCCAGCTGCTACACACGACGCCCGTCCGGACCTCTGCTCTCTCACGGCCCCTTCTGCATTCTGCGAATGTGTCCACGCTCCGCTCACCCGGGTCTCGTGGGACGGCTCTGGGTGGCAGCCAGGAGCTGAGTCTATTGGAGGTCAGCAGTGCCGGGTGGGGGCCGGGCTCAGAGCCCCTCTGGCCAGGCTGTGGGTTCTGCAAGCCCCCTGTGCCAAGCACAGATAGGCAGAGGGGTGAAGTGCAAATGACCTTCCAGAGGGGTCCCCAGTAATGCCCTCCAAACTGAGGCCCCATAACATCTAAAAAGGGCCCCCTGGTAATACGTCTATAGCAGAGCTCCCAGCAGTGCCATCCCAAACAGGGACCCCCAGTAATGCTGTCCAAAGCGGTCACAAATGGGCTGGCCAGGCACACCTGGAGTTCATGGTTGGTTGGGATGTGGCTGGGCCAGGCTACGGCTGCCTGGCTCTGATGCTGTGGTGGCCGGGGACAGACGGGTGTGCAGGTCCACGGAGGAGGGCAGGGTGGTGTCCAGGGCCCCAGACCAGGGCCCCCAGGGATCTGACCTGGGGTGACTCCAGGGCCCAGTGCCCTTTTGCAAAGGAGGCTGGGGGCCACGGGGACAGGGTGAGTCCTGTCCCGTAGAGCAAGGGTCTGGGGGGGAGTGGAGGCTGGGGGGCCTAGTGGGGCCCCTCGACCCCCAGTTCTAGTGAGTAGCATTTTCATTACCGTCACCCTGCACCATCCACAGGCCTTCCTAGGGCCCATGGCTGTCGGAAGCCTCGATTGTGTCGGCACCCGGCGTGTGTTGTTTTCCCTTGGCTTATGCATCAGGCATGGAGATTGAGCACAGAAACTGATAGGATAGAACAATCCCAACAGCAGACTGCAATAATCGCGTTTCAAAGCTCGTCAATTGTTCATTTTTGGAATTCTCCATTCAGTGTTTCAGACTGTTGGCTGTGGACAAATGAAGCTCAAAGAAGCAGGACTCTTACACACAGCCCAGTGGGCCTGGGAAGCCCGACTCCCCAAACGGCCGAGCCTCGGTCTGGGTCCTGGGAGGCCTCGCCAGCAGGCAGGGCCTGGGGTCCAGGTCTTGGCTGAGTGTGTGTGACGCCCTCGGCAAGGGCCTTGTGGCTGAGCCGCGTCCCCTTCTCCTGTCTCTCTAGGGTCGGAATCCTGCACCCTTCTGGGCCCCTTCACTGGCACTGCCCCCCCCATTTCTGGGGTCACAACCGCACAGCCCTGCCTCTGCTCCTGCGTGTGATTCTCTGGAGCAGGTTTCCGAGGTGGGGACCCAGCCACGCCTGGGCGTGTGTCCTTCCCGAGTGCCAGCTCCCAGGTGCGAGGGGACTGGCCCAGCCTCCTGCGACCCCCGGCCCTCTGGCCCTGTGCTGGCCCCCCTTCTCTGCACCTGTACTCGAGCCTTTGCTGAGTCGGGGGGGACAATCTTTCTGGTTTTTTTTGATACTGGGGATCAAACTCAGGACCTTGCACTCGAAAGACAGGCGCCGGAACCCCTGAGCTAAATCCCCAGCCCTCTGGTGTATTGTAATACCATAATTATAGGGAGTATTTTTAGGTTCCCTCTAACGGACCGGCAGGGGTTCGGGTGTTTACCAGGCTCCGATCTGCACACTGTTGTTCTCCCCGAGTATATATAGCTGGGGCCGCGTCTCGGTCTTCGGGATCAGGCTGCAGAGGGACAGTGGCCACCTCAGCCTCCTGTGGTTTCCTTTGCCATCGAAGGGGCAGCTAAAACAGGCACAGGCGTCTGCTGGCTCCTGCAGGGTGTGAGGCCAGTGCTGCTGCCCAGGCCCAGCCAGCGCCTGACAGGGACATACAGGAGGTGCCCTGTGGCCCCAGGTGTCCCAGGACTGTGTTTCTCGTGCTTTGTTCTCTCCTGTGTGCCTGGAAGCTGCCTGCCTCAGTCACCTCCCTGCAGATCCTCCGGAGGAAATTAAACCACTGCAGGAGGGGACCAGGTGAGGGTGCTACTTCAGTGGGCTTCTGAAGCGGAGCCTTGGGGACTGCAGGTGGGGGCTGGAACCCCAGGACCGCTGCCCTGGTGTCTGCCCCGGTGTGGCCGCACGTAGCACCCCGGCTCGTTTACATGGTCTCTGTTTAGGGTTGAGGCACCGTGCAGCATAGCCTGTCACCCGACACACCAAAGGAGGGTTTAAAAGGAAAACCAAACTGGCCGCTCAGTGACCCCAGCTCGACAGCTGTCTGTGTGTTTCTTCTCCAAGGGCCAGCACCGTGACGGCCGCCACACGGGGCCTGTGTTGCTCTGGGCCAGCCTGCCTTCCTTTGTTTCTGTCCCGCCTGCGTGCACTTGGGCTGGAGGCAGGACGGGGTCCCCACAGTTGCAGAGTCTGCGCGGGGCAGGCAGGCGCTCCCCAGCCTTGGCCCTGCCGCAGTGACTCATCGTGAGCTCCAGGGGAGGTGGGCCCGGGCAGCACTGGGCACTGCCACCTCCAGGGCTGCGCATCCCCGGGCCCCGTGGCTGGCCCTCGCCCCTCCTCACCCCCGCCGAGGTCTGGCCGCCTCCGTCAGGGATGGTCGCTGAGCACATCGCTCCTCTGCTCTCTGAGGCTCGCCCAGCCCCTGCCCAGCCCCGTGTGCTCCAGGCTTGGGGTGCTCGGTCCCTGCCACCCTGCCGCAGACGCTGCTCCTCCAGGCCCCAAGCCCACCCTTGCCCAGGGCGGCCACCTCCCACCCCACCTCTGCCCCTCACCCTCCCTGCCCAGACTCCTGATCCCTCTGCCCCGGCATCCACTGGTCACTGGGTGAATATGTCTGGAAACCCGCCCCCCAGGCCAGGCCGCCTAGGCTCTGTGGTCCAGATGAGGGCTCTATAGTGAGCACGTGGAGACCAGAAATGTCACCAAGAAACGAAGTGAGCAGCCTCAAGGGGAAAATTAATTTTGGTGTTCTTGAGCCAGGGTCTCTCTATGTAGCCCAGACCAGCCTCAAACTTGTGGTGATCCTCCTGCCTCAGCCTCCTGAGTGCTGGAATAACAGGTGTGCATCACATTGCCTGGGCCTTTTTACTATGAAAACAACATTTTTATTAAAGTAATTAAAAGTCAAAACCACAACAAAAGGGAAATTCCATGATCTTCGCTCACAACTATATAATCTTTATATAGAAAAACTATGAAGAGCCAGTGTGGTCTGAAAAGCAGCTCCACAGTAAATCTAACCCTTACGTAAAAGTAACTAAGCTATGGAATTAGTTCACCCAAAAGAAGCTGTCTTACTGTAGAGTATGTCAGCTGAGCTGATTTCAGCTACATCGTTCTCACCTCTAAAAACTGTCTTCTGATATTTCACATGGGCAGAGACGTAACACACAGGAGTCTGCAGAATTAAAAGGATAGAACAAATCCTCCAACCACAATTACACATGAAAATGAGTGAAGGCATCTTTATCTATAGATCTGTAAAACTATGCAAATTAGCGCTTGTGCATGTCACCGGTCACACTGAAGCTCTGTGAGGCGGTACTGAGTAAACACAGACACTGAACCCCCAGGTCGGACAGGGCTCTGCGAAGCATACCATTCCCACCTCCCAGCCTGTCACCATGAACTTCCCCTGCGACCTGCCCCTGGGTGTTACCGAGTCCCAGGCCTGGCCGTTTTCCCCTGCGGTACTGGGAATCGAGCAGGGCTTCATGTGTCCTAAGCCAGCCCTGCCCTTTAAGCCCTGCTGCTTAGGCTGAGTGAGCCTATGACTCCTTCTAGCTGACCACTCCAAAACAGGACGGAACGCCTGCCGCGGGCCCCTTCCTGCACAGCGCATGCCAACTGGGGTCATGGGCTGAGTCCCATCCCCTGCTTGGCCCGGGAGACATCACTTTCCAGGCGTGGATTGCTGTGTGACTGCACGGGGCCAGCTGTGTCTACCTGGACACGACTGTTCTGCTGGCTCTGGCACTCCTCAGGCAGGGTCGTGGGGTCAGAGGCCGCCGCTGCCTGGCTCTCACCCGCACAGGTGCAGGGTGGGGTGCTCCTCGGCCTCTGCCCACCCTGTGGCTTCAGAGCGGTTACCCAGGGCCGACCAGGCCAAGTCCCTCACCCGGTGTGTGATCTGTGAGGTCTTCCAGATACTTTAAAAATCGGGTCACTTGTCTTTCTTTTCTTTTTTTTTCCTGTGGTCCCGGAGATTGGAACCAGGGCCTTGGTGCTGAGCTGCGTCCCCAGGCCTTTTTAACATTTTCTACTTTAAGACAGGGTCTCACTAAGGGTGCCAAATTGCCCAGGCCGGGCTAGAACTTGCCATCCTCCTGCCTCAGCCTCCCAGAATGTGAGATTACAGGTGGGCACCGCCACACCCAGCCCAATGTCTTTTTTTTTTTTTTTTTTGGTACCAGGGATTGCAGTAGGGTCCTTGCGCTTGCGCAGCAGGCGGCGAAACCACTGAGCTGCTACATCCCCAGCCCTGTCCCCGTCTTCTGGTGGTGGCCCCAAGATGAACGCTGAGCCCAGTCACCAACCCGGAAGGCGGGCGGCCTGGGCACTCTCGCTGCGCCACGCAAGGCACGGGAAGGGTGGAAGGCACTCTCCGCCTGCGCCCGCGTGCCTGGTGCTTGTGTCCTGTTGGGTCCTGGAGGCAGGTGTGGCCGAGAGGCCCCAGTCCGTGATGTGCACCAGCTGTGCTTGTTTTTCCTCGTGGCAGGGCCAGGCTGGGGGTCCGGCCCATGGGTGGGAAGGGACTGTCGCAAGCCAGGAGGAGGTGCCGAGGGGGCACTGCCCGACACCGGAGGTCCTGCCGCCAGCCGGGTGACGGTGCCGAGCGTGGTGGCCCCGCGCTCCCGACCTCACTGCGTGCAGACCTTCTGGGTGAGGAGAGGCCAGGCCGGTCACAAGGTCAGGAGGCCAGAGGCTCGCGGCCAAGGGCCTGGGACTGTGGGAGTGGGTGGTGACCAAGGGGCGGCTGAGCCTCTGGGATGGGTGGTGGCCCTCGGGAGCCATGCAGTAGGACCGGACGGACGCGGAACTCAGAAGGGCACCCGCCTCGCGAGCAAGGGCCTGGGCGCCAACCTGTTTGCTCTGCGACCTCTGCAAGGACCTCCTGCCTCGGTTTCCTCCTGTGACAAACGATGCCTTCCAGAGCGTGAGCCTAGCAAGCGTGCGAGCAGAGTGCTGAGGTGGCCCTGCCGGCCCCGGAGGCCAGGCAAGCCAGAGCCGGCCTCTCCTGGCCCGCTGTCCCTTTCTTGAGCTCGGCAGCCCGGACTGGGCGAGGCCAGGCTCAGGCTAAGGGCGCAGTGGGGAACCCTCCTGCATCTGCCTCCAGACGGTCGCTTCCCTGCCTGCCCTGTGGTCCCCTCCTGCCCTCAGAGGGGTGGCTCAGCGGGAGGGGGTCGTGGCCGAAGCGAGGCCATGGCTGGTTCCAGGGAGAGTGGTCAGGGACTCTTGGGGACAGGGAAGCCACGTGTGGCTCTTCCGTGCACCTGTGTAACCCTGGGGCGATTCCTGGCCACTCACTGTGGACAGCCACTGGCCCACCCGGTTCGTGGGCACCTGTGCTCTGAGAGGTACGTTTCACCCGCTCGGAAGCCCTTGGGCGTCCTGAGCGCAGGGCGGTGGTGCTGCCCGGGACTCTGGAGATGGAGGCTGAGACCTGGGGTTCACATGGCTGCGCCCCCAGCCCCTTCCCGGGCTGGGCAGCCCAAGGGTGAGGCAGCTCCTGGGTCTAGCTTCTGGTTTTCACATCTCTCCTCTGAGCTTCCTGCTGGCTCTGCTGCTGGGCCCCCCTGGGCAAGTTGTGCTGCCTCTCTGAGCCCTGAACCTTCCTCTTTAAAAGTGCATCTGGCTCCCTGCTGGCGCCCAGCAGGCAGATGTCTAGCGCTGACTGTTCCATAGGTGGGGACTTTCCCTCCCCCGTTTCTTGACCTGTGCTGTGGGCACCTGCCCTGCCCTTCCTGCTGCTTTCGGGGATGACCCGCCAGGAGCCCGGGGTGACGGTCCCCACAGGGCCCAGCTCAACACAAGCCCAGCTGTAGTCACCCCTGACTCTAGGCCTGCGGCGGCTCACCCTGGGGATGCAGGGGCTGGACGGCCGTGACTCCAAGACGCCCAGCTTCTGTTCCCGCCCGTGCTCCCCCCAGGTGGGACAGTGGCACTGGCTGCATCTCGAGTGGTCAAAGCCTCGAGTGGTGCAAGGGACAGCGTGCCTGGGCGCCCCTGAGCCCTGTCCACTGTGCCGGAATCTCAGGGTACCAGGGTCAGTGATCTGGCAAACTGGGGGCCTCCACTTGCTCAGCTCAGACGCCACCTCCCCAGGCAGCCTGGCTGGCCACCAAGGAGCGCAGGGATGGGGTCTCTGGCCCAAACACCCGTGCCTTCCCCAGGCCACCACCGGCCCCTTGCTCAGGAGGGTGGTGGGCATGGTTGGTGTCTCTGCCCTGTGGGGGCCGCCTGGGGGAATCAGCCCCTCACCAAGGGGCCTGGCCTCGGGGTTTGAGCCCCTGCAGAGGCCTGAGAGCCTCAGCCACGCAGAGTCTGCCAGCCAGTGCTGGGGACCCCAGGCGCCCACGGTCTCCGCCCACAGCTCCCAGGGAGCAGCCCCTCCGCCCTGCCTGCGCGGCCCAGGGGACCTGCTCATCCCCGAGCTCACTGGCCCTCACCTGTTTCCTGTTGTGGCCATCCCGGAACCTTGGTTCAGTCCAGTATGCCCAGAGAGCGCGGGCAGCCTGGTCCCCAGGATCTCGGGCCTCCTGGAGGGTCTCGGGGCCCAGCACAGTGCGGAAGGGCTGGAGTCTGTCCTAGAACTGTCCATTGCCGCTCAGCGACTCAGTCACAGGCCGCCGGGGACACTGAGTGAGGACTGTCTCCATGTCCTTCCCCTGTACCGGAGTTGAGCACAGGGCCTTTGCTCTTTTTCGTTTTGAGACAGGATCTTGCTAAGTCCCTAGGTTGCCCAAGCAGGGTGCGAACCTGGCATCCTCCTGCCTCAGCCTCCCAGAGTGCAGGGTGACAGGCCTGTGCCACTGTGCAAAGCCTGTGTTCACATCACCGAGACAGCGGTGAGAACTGCCGTGGCCTCCGCCCACAGCGCCAAGTGGGCTCTCCCGGCGGCCTCGGGGTACGTGGTAGTGGTGTCCCCACCGCACAGATGAGGAGACTGAGGCCCAGAAAGCTCATGCCGCCTGCACGGTGACGCAGGCCTCCGAGGCCGTGTGGCAGGGTCTGGCGGAGCTTCGGGAGGGTGTCGGCTAAGAGCCAGCCCACCCCTGCTGCCCGGAAGGGGTGCACGGGTCCACCCCTGCTGCAGGGGCCACCATGTGGCTCTGGGGACCCGGAGCTGCCTGCGTCGCACTCCACTGTGAGGAATTAGATTAGTTTTCCATAAAAACAGGATGTGGTGGGTGAGAGAGCAGCCCGGCCATCTCGCTTGCTCGTTTCCAGGAACTGGACACAGCCCTGGGCAGGATGGTCCCTGTCCCCGCCTGCTCTCCGCTCTTAAGTGGCTACTTAATCTGTCGGTTCTCTGGCCGGGAGTTCGTTACATCACGGAGCCAGCGAGCCCTGGAGGAGACACTGCCGCCAGGAGGCAGAGTGGGGGGGGCAGGCACCGCCAGGCTGTGCCAGGCAGAGCCGGAGCCTGGCCCCTGCCTAGGCCTTGAGGAACAGGCCATCCCAGCACACCCAGGGGACCAGGAACTGGGGCCCACACGTCCCCCGGAGGGGCTGCAGGTCTGTGGCAGCGCTGGCCTGGAGGTGTGATGTCCTGCAGGCTGCGGGCGTTACAGGCCCAGGCCTGGGTCCGGGGGGCCGAGAGCCATTGTGTGGGGGCTGCAGCTGCCTAAGTCCTGCTCTCAGGTGCCAGGCAGCACTGGGGGCGCAGGGCGCACTGGGGCGTGGGCTTTGTCCTGTGGGCAGTGGGTGCCCCTGGGAGGGCCTGGGGGGCTGGGTGGAGTCCCCTCCTTCCTTCCTCTGTTGCTCTCCATCCTGAGTGGGCTCCGCTCCTGGCTGAGTGGCCCTGGCCTGTGCGCGCTGTTGTCCCCAGCACCGTCCTTCCCCCTGGGCGGCCGAGGGTGACCGCGCTTGTCCTGCCGATGGCCGGGTGCCGGGACTTGGGAGGGCGTGGGCTTCGGGTGGCTGCTGGGCCCCGTGTCAGCAGGACAGCCACGGGTCTCTCGAGTCTCTGGTGCTCGCGGCTCCCCGTCAGAGTCTCGGAGCCCCACCGAACCCCTGCCCGGGCCCGGCCCTGGCCCAGGCGGCCACACTTACAGGGTGTTCTTGAGCATTCCACCCCAGACACCCCACCGTGCAGGCCCGAGCGCACTTGGCGATGCCCCCGGATAAGATTCCAGGGCACAATGGCTGCTTCCCAGAGGCTCTTCTCTTTGGGGAGGAAGGTGAGGGGTGAGCAGGCACCGGCTTGAACCAGTCGAGTCCGCTGGGTAAAGCGCAAGACACCCGGAGCCCGGGCCACGGGCTGGGTGTCAGCACTGCCCCCACCTGCTGCGCCTCGAGACTCGGAAACAAAGGGAGGAGTGATGGGCTGCTGGCGTCTTCGTCTTCGGAGGTCGCTGTCCCCAGGCAGCCGTGCTACAAGTGCCCGTGTTGGTTTTTCCCTGGCCGCTTCACGAGCATGTTGAATTTCCATGGCCACCACACCCGCAGCCACACAGCTGATCCCAGCAGCCTCTGCGTGCAGGGGGGGCACGGACAGGGCTCAAAGCAGGCCAGCTGGCAGTGCTGCCGGGGCCCCACCCTGGGGGTCCACTGTCTGTGTCCGTCTGCGTCCATCGTCTGTCCGCTGGCTTTAAGGAAGGGGCTCCTGTGGTCGGGAGCTGAGGTGTTGCACCCAGCAGGCAGCCTGGGCCGGACACAGCGCACATCCACGATGCCTCCGAGTCCTGGTGCCAGGGGCAGTGGCGGGCACTGGGGGTCCCTCTTGCTCCGGGTCCTCCCGCTGCAGTTTGAGTTAATCCCATCTAAAGAGTCCCCCACGCTGGCATCGAGATTGGTTCTGAGCAGCCTGGGGCACTGCAGCAGGCTGAGTGGACAGGGAGTGGGCCCCAGCCGGCCAGGACGATCTTGGGCTGCCCAGGGTTGGCCCTGAAGCCCTGGACTTCGTGTGTCCCTGTCACTCCTCTTGGCTCAGGCTCAGCTCAAACCTGGCACCCTGATGGCACAGAGAATGTGGGGTCCCCAGCCCCAGCGGCCCCTGTGTATGCCGTCCCTAGAGAGTGGTGGAGCCCCTAAACTGCCCATGTCACCCCAAGGGACAGCCGAGGCATAGCTCAGGGCTGAGCTCAGTTGTCTCCTGCCGAACCCCAGAGACTGCATGGGTGCCCTTGACTGAGATGTCCCACCCGCCGGCCCTTCCCAGGTGGCCAGGTAGCATTCCTGTCCAGATGCCACAGAGGCCTGAGCGGGCCTGGGGCTGCCTGGACGACCTGGAGCCTGAGTCACCGGGCGGGGCTCTGAGTCACCACAGCCTGGGGGGCAGCCTAGAGCTGCCGGGACTGGGGCAGCTGGGGCCCCAGGCGGCATCGGTGTTTGGGAAGCAGCCTGGGCTCTTGGGTGGGAGCAGCAGGCTCCCCACACCTCTCTGTGGGTGCCAGCAGAGGCGGCAGCCTAGCAGCGTGAGCATGGAGTGAGGTCGTGTGTCCAGGCAGGTTGGGCTGACGCCAGCCCTCCACCAACCACCTGCTTCTTCCACAGGAGCCTTCGAGGTCTGGTTCTCTGTTGGAGGTACAGGAGCCTAGGGCACTGAGACCCGGACTGCCTGCCACCCGGGCTGCAGTGCTGGCTTCCTGGGGAGGCCCGTGGTATGCCTGGGAACCCGCTTTGAGGACCGCTCCACAGAGTGGGGACGTTTCCAAGGTCACGTGTGTGTGTGCCCAAGAGGACATGGTCTCCCCGAGTCTTGGGCTCAGCCCTGGGCCTTTGCCTCTGATGCTGCCCTGCTGGAGTCCCCAGGCCTGTACTCTGCCACCAGCCACAGCACCCTGGACCCCTCGCCTGACACCCATTGTGTTTCTGGGGCGCCCGGCTCGCTGTCCACTGCAGGGCAGGACTGGACTCCCAGCGCGGTCCCTGCCTCATCACCACAGCTGCCTGGGCACTCCCCCCAATCTGCGTCCACTGGCCCTGCCTCTGGATTGAACCAGATTTGCTCGACAGAGCAGGTCACAGATGGCTGAGCTCCAAGCACCACACTGAATCCGCCCCAGTGACAGGACACGACGTGTTGCTGCACCTGTGCTGCCCCGGGTCCCCATCCTGTCTGTCTCTTGGCACCATTCCCTGGACCTCTCAGCGCTCATAGGTTGAACAATACGGTGCAGCCACTGTTTGTACGACACTGACACTGAACCATCCAGGTGACTTCAGTGCACCGGGACACGTGTATCTGTGCTCCGCTTTTTTTGTTTTTTGGTGCCTTGAATCGAAGTCAGGACCTTGTGCTTGCAAGGCAGGCGTGGTGCCACTGAGCTACATCCCCGGCCCTTCAGAAGGAGTTTGTGTGTGTGTGTGTGTGTGTGTGTGTGTGTGTGTGTGTGTGTGTGTGAGACTGGGGATTGAACCCAAGGCCTTTATTATTTTTCATTTTGACACAGGGTCTCACTAAGTTGCCTGGCTGGGCTAGAACTTTCATTCTCCTATCCTCCTGCCTCAGCCTCCTGGAGTTCTGGGACTGTGGGCGAATGAAGGGCTTGAATATGCACAGGCTTTGGTGTCCGTGGGTCCTGGGCCTGGTCATCCATGGATAGTTAGAAGCAACTGTGTCTGTCATTTGAGGGTGTGTGGTGGATCTCACCTGTCCCGACCCGCAGCCCAGCACCCTGAGGTAGAGCTCTGGGTCCTTCTTCCGTGGCCTCCCGGCCTGGCGCGGGAGGGGTCCGGATGAGCAGGGCCCCCAGGCAGAGTCACCTGTGTGGGGGCTGGTGTGTGGCCTGGGTCCCTGTGGGGTCCTGCTGTGGGGGTGCAGCCTGGGGACGGGGGTCTTGAGGCGCAAGGCTGTGCCCCCGGGGGACCCTGGGCAGTGGCTTCATTGCTCTTCCCATGTCTCCCCCAGTGCTGCACCAGGTTGCAAGCTGCTCCGTGCCTGGGTGGCCCAGAGGGGCTGCCCCCGGAACTCTGCCCTCCCTTAGCCCGGAATCCGGGGCGGGCTGCAGGCCCAGGGCAACTCTACCTGAAGCTCAGCACCAGACCTCTCGTAGGCCGGGAGGCCCTGGAATGTGCTGTCCACTGTGGTCAGTCACCTGTGCCGCCTCGTGGGGATCCGGCTGCACTGCCTCCTGAGCCGGACCTTGAGCGGCCCGTGGTGACGCTTGCGGCCAGGACACCGCCAACCCGTTATCTCTGTCTTGTTATGGCCCAGCTGCTTGCCCAGGGCCCAGTGGGGCAGCAGGGCTCGCGCCAGCCCCACCTTGGCACACTGATCCCGAGGGGCCCTGCCCACCAGGACATGGCTGCCCCCTGTGGTAGCTCTGGCTGCCAGCTGCCGGCTCGACAGCTGGGCACCGGGAGAGGCTGAATCATGACCTGGAGATCCGGGTGTCCTCCGTCCCCGCCCACACCCCGTCAGTGTCTGGGCTGCTCCCCACCCTGCTGCTGCCAGGCTGTGTCAGGCTTGGGCTGACCCAGGGCCTCGGGTACCCAGGAAGGGCCCACCCTGGCGCTGCCGGTGGCCTTTTCTTCCTGCCCAGGCTGGGTCAGCTCCGTCCCAGGCAGCGCTGCACTTGCCCCTTTTTTGGACGACACTGGGAGCTATGATGTCCCCAGCAGCTGGGCCCATTGTGCTTCAGTTTCCCCATCTGACAAAGGTGCAGTAGGATCCCACCCCCTTTTGCGCAGCTGCTTGGTCCTGGCTCTGCTGCCCATGATGCTGCTCACAGGTCAACCCTGTCCCCATGCAGAGTTAGCAGCTCAGTGGGGACCTTCCCTGCCACATGCAGGGGGTCTGGGCTTTCAGGCCGAGGTGGGGGCAGTGGACAGGGTTGACCTGCCGGGAGGCTGAGGGTGTCCACTGCACACCCCGAGTGGGGCTCCTGGCCCCCATGGTGGCTGATGTCACCAGTGTCTCTCAGCAGCAAAACCCAGGGGTCCCTACTTCAGCTGCGCTCGTGGGGAGGCCTGGGCCCTGGGCTCCAGTGGCCACGAGGGAGGGGTCCCCTTTCAGCACTGGGATTGGGCCCTGCAGGGGCTCCCCCTGGCCTCTGCCTCCCCCACTTCCCAAGACAGCGCAGAGATGGTGGCCAGGTGAGCCCTGCTCTCTGGGGCCCACATGGGTGCTCTGTGTCCTCCTCGGGTCCCTCTGTGGCCAGGCCCCCTCAGCTGTGGCCTCTTGCTGTGGCTCATGGTGCCCAGGCGAGGCCAGGAGCCAGGTTGTCGTGACCTCCCCGTGCACGCCAGATGAGCCATGAAACCGCGTTTCCTGGACACCACTGCTAATTAAATGCTCCCGCAGGGCCCTGAGCCCGGGGCTGCCTGGCAGGGCCCCAAGTAGGTAACGCACTGTTCCTTGCTGGGAGGTGGGGCAGCTCCCGCTCAGCCCCTCTGCTGGCCCCAGGCCACTGCCACACACCACGGCCCCTCCTTGGGCCACCATCCCATTGTTGACTTTCTCCCACGGCCCTGGTTTTCTCCTCTGTGGAACAAGAGGTCTCTGAGGCGTTCGGAGTTCTGCCAACCGCAAAGCGTTCCAAGAGCACGGCCCCTGCGCGGGCACAGTCACCCCGCCCCTCCCCGTCCCTGGCGCCTGGCGGGGCAGGGAGCGGCACACAGGGCCCAGCGGGTCTACTCCAAGACCACAGCTGTGCCAGTGCTCGGGTCACCAAGGGCACTGGGACCCCACGAGAGGGGCCGCACAGGGGCTCCAGCATCCCCAGGTGTCAGGGTGGCAGGGCGGGGCACTCTCAGAGGTGGCAGGATGGCCCCACCCCGGCCCAGGCCGCTTCGTCCCCAGGCCAGGCTGTGCAGCCCTCACTGCCACCTCCAGTCGGGCCCGGTTCGGTTTCAGGCCCTGCCTTCTGGGGGAGCCGGTGTGGCCTCCTTTGAGAACAGGGAGCACCAGGCCCCGGGATGCCCCGTGCCACGCCCCCTTCCCCCACCTCCTCCCAAGTGCAGTGTTTATGGCTCTGGCCAAGCCAAATAAGGCAGGGAGCGCTGGGGCTGGAGCAGACTCGGGAGGCAGAGGGGCCGGGCGGGGCCAGGACCCCTGGGCTGGCAGCTGTCACCGGGCACTGGTTCCCCTGTCGCTGTCCCCGCACCCCACCTGGCGCTGCATGTAGTGGCCAGGGCAGCAGGAGGCAGGATTCTGCCACGGGCCACGGGCCTGCCCGGGGCTGGGCCTGCCTCTCTAGGAGGCACATGACTTGTGTCCCTTGTCCCCTCCTGCGATGTGGCCTGCCATCGCCACTGCCACCCTGCTATTTCTTCCCCTCTTTGTTCTTTTGAACAACTCCAGTCGCTGTGAAAACACAGACCTTGTAGGAAAGGGAAATGTGGGGGAGGGGCTGGGCCTGCGCTGCCCTGGCTGCTCCGACGTCAGCCCGGCGGCCCCCGCCCTGGTCCTGGGGACTGAGTAGGGCCCTGTGCCCCAGCCCCAGCCCTTTCTTACTTTTTATCTTGAGATAGGGTCTATCTAGATGGCCCAGGCTGGCCTGGAACTTGTGATCCTCCCGACTCAGCCTCCTGAGTAACTGCAATGATGGGCACGTCCCACTGCGCCCTGCTTGTTTCAGTTTTATTTTTAATTTTTCCACACAAGGAATCTTTGCTTTCTTGTGACCCGTGTACCAGGCCCAGGTGTGACTGTGGCAATCACCGGTGGGGGCACCTGTGACTCTCGCATAGTGGCCGAGCCTCTGGGGACAAGCGTGGTCTCCACCATGGTCAGCTGGACAGTGGTGGGCCCAGGGCCTGACCCAGAGGCAGTAACTCAGGGGGGGCCCGCACGCCATGCTGCACACAGGGCTGTTCCCGTGTGTGCTGCTCTGGGCCGCAGGTCTGGACCCCATCTTGTGAATCCAGGCCTGGCGTTTCTCCAGGGCACCCAGGGTGGCACGGCATGGGGCATCTTCAAATGCTGTGGCGTTGGGCTGGGGACTTAGCTCAGTGGTTCCACCGCCTGCCTCGCAAGTACAAGGACCCGAGTTCCATCCCTGGTACCAAAAAAGAAAAAAGTCTGGGGTTTATGGCTTTTTTTTTTTTTTTTACTAAAATATATTCTATTTTACTATACATGTTACAAAAATAGGCTAAAAAGGTGTTTTGTTTTTGTTTTTATTTGAGTACTGAGGGTTAAACCCAGGGCCTTCATACTGCGCTACATCCCCAGCCCTTTGTTATTTTTTATTTTGAGACAGGATCTTACTACATCCATAAATTCCCTGGGCTGGGGTTGAACTTGTGATCCTCCTGCTCCATCTTCTAGAGCCCTGGGATCACAGGCCTGCACCACACACCTAAGCAACCTTATCTTTAGAACTCTACTTAGAGTAAGAGTTTCCTGCCAAGCCTGGTGCTACACACCTGTGATCCCAGCATTTGGGAGGCTGAGGCAGGAGGATCACTGAAAGCTGAAAGCCAGCCTGAGCTACACAGTTCAAGGTCAGCCTGAACTAACAGCAGGACCCTGTCTCAAAAAACAGCAACAACAGGGCCAGGGATTTAGCTCAGTTGTTCTGCTGCCGCCTGCCTCGCAAGCGCAAGGTCTTGAGTTTGATCCCTGGTACCAAAAAAACACCAAACAAACAACAAAAAAAATAATTTCCTTTTTATATACAGAATAATGTACATCAAACTCTAAAATTATTCTTGGGAAAAGCTTTTACTGTGACCCAAAATATTTCCGGTTTCATCCTCTGTTGATAGTATTGATTTTATAATACGTGTACTTAGTAATGCTTTCAGAATTCTGTCTCAGTGCCTTACCAATTAAATAAAACTATGGCAGCCTCTGTGTGTCTTCGAGGAGTTTTGACCGGTACAAACTGCCAGGTTTTCAGTGTTGTTTCTGTTGCACATTTTCCACTGCAGCTCTTAAACTCTGGTGTCTGATAGTTCTTTACTAATAGGGCAAAGAACAGTCCCAGCTGTGGACGGTGACCGTGTAGGGAGCCGGGCCTGGAAGTGCTCACCCCCGGCTGTGATAACATTTTCAGCATCCCTTTGGCGCCCTGGAGCAGTGAAACAGAGCCAAGGAGCCCGCAGCGGCCTCAGCCAGCTCTGCACACAGCAGACACGGACGGGGCAGGCCCTCCGCCCGAGCGCGACCTACGCCAGCCTGCAGTCTGTCCTTCGGGGAGGCCAGCGGCCAAGGGCACAGTGGCGGTCCTGTAGGTGTGGTGCTAGGATGGGCACAAAACAATTAAAATTTGTTTCTGATGTGAAGAAAGTTAGCAAAGCATTGTTTGAAACCCGCCGGCCTCTCCCCGTGTGCGGTTCACCAGGGCACTGGGGCACTTCACAGCCGAGGATGAGTCTCGGGACCAAGGTGTGCAAACCCCTCCTCCTCCGCGAGGGGCAGCCACCTGTGTGCAGGGGCACAGAGCAGAGAGCACCGTGGGGAGGGTCAGCCCCCGGCAGGAGGGGCTTGGCAGGCAGGGCACCCACACAGGGTCGGCATGAGACCAGGCCAGGCCGAGGCGCTGCAACCTCACATCCCTGCCACAGGGTCAGCACAGCTGGAGTGCCCAGGGTGCCAGCGCAGAGCTGTCAGGGGCCGGAGTCCAGGATGGGGGGCAGGTTGGGGCGCTGGAGCCCAGGCTACCGCCTCCGTGCCGCTGCTTCCGCCTGGGGCCTGAGCGTCGAGGCCGGCAGCAGCATGGGGATGCCGTGGGGACACTGTGCGGGGAGCGATGCCCTCAGTCAGGGCGGGGAGGGTCTGCAGCAGCCGAGCCCCGAAGATGCCTGAGGCAGGCCCCATGCACTGGAGGACACCGGCTGATGTCCAACTTCCAGGGCAGCGCCAGGGAGCCCAGGCAGGGACAGAGGCCAGACGCAGGTGGAGGCCCCCAGAGCCCTTCTCTGTCCTGCTTTTCCCATCACCAAATAATCGGTTCTTCTTCCAAGAATGAAAAGCAAGGGCACATGATTTCACCGTGAGCAGAAAGCATGCAATGCCAAGCCCTTCCTTGGCGGACTGGCCTGGGCCGGATCAGAGCAAACCCGAGGCCTGGACGCAGTAGGGGCGCAGATCCCAGCCCTGGTGGGTGCCGGCAGATTCCATGGCCGGGTCCTGAGCGGCCTCGCTCTGCCTTGGACGGAGGCCTCCTGCTCCTCAGCTCCGGTGCCCACAGCTCTGGAACACTGCACCCCCCTCACCGGGGCTGGTCAGGCCCCTCAGGGTTCTGCTGATGCTGACCAGCCCTCCCGCCTGTGGCCTGAGGCCCGGGGGGCCAGCTGTCCTGTCCTCCCTTTCTGACCCATCTGGGAGCTCTTAGATGCCAGCCCTGCCTGGGTCTCGCACCCCGGGGGAGCTGTGCCAGTGCTTCCGATTCTCCACCTCTGAGCGGGTGCTGCCATCCTCAGTCTCCGGCTGCTAGGGTCCTGCCCAGGAGGGCTGCGTGCAGCCGGTCGCCCTTCCTGCCCAGCCCAGCTGTTGTCCCAGGCTCAGGAAAGGCTTTTCGGTGAGGTCATAGCCGTGTGGCCCTGGGAGGACAGCCAGCTTGGTGCCTCCTCCGCACTTCGTCCCCACCGTCCTCCAGCAGGATCTCTTCCCTCTCTGCCGTGGCCTCCCCCTTCCAGCACCCGTGGCCTCCAGCCCCTCAGTGGGGTCACAAGGATGTGCTTAGACCAGTGTCACCCAGGCCAGTGTCCCGGCCACACACTGCTCGGCCTATGGCCCCTCGGGGTCAGGGTCAGGGACACGAGCATCGGCCACTCTGCCTTCACCCTGTGCTGGCCTGAGGTCGCCGGGCCCCGCGGCCTGCTTCCCACCCTGTCCTCCACCCCTGAGGCTGTTGACGGGTCTGGTAGGTGGAAACGAGACCCTGCAGCCCCTGTCCTGTCCCCCGGCTGGGGCTGAGCCAGGGCTCAGCCTTCCCAGTGTGTCCCCTGGGCTGGAGTCTGATGCTGTCCGGACGCTGCCCACCTGCCCCGTGCCAGCCTCCTGGCAGAGTGGGTGGTAGGAAATGGAGCCGGGGAGGCTGGCCAGGGCCAGCCCAGTGCCCAGCCGTGCCTGTGGCCCGGGTGCTCTGGGGGGGGCTGGCGGGCTGATTCTAGCACACTCGGGGCCCCTGCCAAGCTGGACCCCAGTGGGGGCTCAGTTTCCTCACTGTGGGCAGGGCGCACCCTGCCGGGTTGTGGTGTTCCTGTCTCACTGCCTGTGTGGCCTGTCCTTTGTGGACCGAGTGAAGGGAAGGATGAAAGGTGGAATCCCGGGGTGCCAGTGATGCCCCCAGGGGCCTGGACACCAAGGAGGAGCCCCCAGGGCGGGCAGTGGCCCCACTGCGGGTTTCCTACTTCTGGCAGAGCTCCTGGAAGGCTCCTTCGCTCCTGCTTGGCCAGGTTGGGATCAGGTCACGGAGACGGGGCCTCCAGCTGCCCCCCAACCTCACCCACCTATTGTCATCCACGGACAGCTCAGACCGGCCCCGGCCCACAGCTGCCCATCCAGTTTCTGAGCCCTTCTCAGCTTCAGGGGCCGTCCGTTCTCGTCTCCAGCTTTGTAACCGAATCCACGAGCCGCCATTTGGCCCACCTTCAAGGGTGCAGTTCAGTGGCTCACATGCGTTTTCACTGCTGTGCAGCCACTGCCATCCGTTCCAGGGCTTTTCCACCTTCCTGAACAGGAACTCGGTCCCTCGCAGCTCCCATCTCTGGATTGGGCCGACTGGGAGATGAGCCTGTCCCTGCACCCAGGCCTGTGTCTGCCCTGGGAGCCTCCAGTGCCGGGCTGCTGGGAGGCCAGCTGTAGCCTTTTGGTCACACTCGTGCTCTCTGTGACTGCTCCGTGTCATGGGCTCCCGGCAGAGTGTGACTCCCCCAAGTGTCGCCTCCGAGGGGCCTGCAGCGCTGGTCCTTGGGAAGAAGTCTCTTGGCCCCGTGCATAGTGGCCATCGCCTGGCTGCAGAAGCCCTCACCGGGATGGCACGAGGGTCAGGTGCTGAGCAGCAGGAATGGGGCTGGGCTGGCCCTGGTGGGAGGCAGCGGCTGGGAGACTGGAGTGCAGCTCTGGAGAGCCAGGGTGTGTGGAAGGCTTCTTACAAATGCACTTCCCTCCTGCCCCTTGGGCTCAGCAGATTGATTTTTTGTTATGAAAATGTGTAATTGCGGAGAACCTTAGATTTGAGGAATTCCAGCCAACGGGTGTAGCTCCTGGGCAGCCTTTGGGGCAGCGGGCAGGCGCCGGGCAGTACCCTCTGCTCTCTGGAGCAGTGAGGACACTGTCTTGCTGTGACTCTGGCCACCAGAGGCCTAGGGACCCTGCGTTGGGCAAGCCCTACCCAGTCGGCGTCCATCTGCACAGCCTCTCCCCCAGGCCTGCACTGCCGCTCTGGCCCTGTTCCCAGAGGAGACCCGCCTGGCCTGGCTCTGAAAACACCCTGCCCTGTCCTGTCCCCTCCCTCCAGAAGGATCATCCTGGGACGGCTCTGTCCTTGAGTCTGGCTGGCTAACGCCAGAGCCTCAGCAGGGCAGTGGTCCTCGAACGTGGGGTACGTGAGGCAGAGCATGACAGGAACAACCCCAGGGGGGACCCCCTCTGGGTCCAGCCCTCTCAGTGGACCCAGAAGGGCAGCGGCACCTCTGCTGGGCACAGGCGGAGCCACGGGTCGGTGTCCAGGAGGGCATGGGGCTCTGCCTCCCTGGGCAGGGCTCCTGAGGCTGCTGCACCTGGGGCGTAGAGGGCACAGAGGTGGGAGCATGTGGTCTCCCCTGGACCCCAGGAAAGCTGAGTGGGCCTCGTTCCTCTGGGACGAGAGCTGGATCAGTCAAGTCACTCCTGGGAGGGAGCGGGGTGACCTGTGAGGGGCAGGTAGGGCCCCTGCACTGTGTGGCACGGCTCCCCCGGCGGAGTTCCTGGGACCGAGAGCCAAAACGCCAATGGGCTGAGCGCTGATCGGAGTAGACCAGCTGGGCACAGCAGCATAGACCTGTCATCTCTGCTCTTGGGAGTCTGAACCACGAGGAGGGAGGGTTCAAGGCCAATCTGAGCTACGTAGCAAGTTCAAGGCTGCTGTGGAAACTAGCAAGACCCTGACTCGAAAAGTTAAAGAAAACAGAGTAGAAAGCAAGTTAGGAAAATGAGTCACATGCCAGGCACCGTCCTTGGGAGCACAGTGCCTTCCCGGCCACATGACAGGAGGGCGCAGATGCACCCTAGCCACGTTAGGGGCCACGGTGGGGAGCAGTGGTGCCCAGCGACAGAGATGTGGCCTCTGTCCGTGCACCCCACAGGGGCTGGGAGGACCAGAGTGAGCTGAGCACCCATCTCCCCGCAGCCGCCCTGCTGCGCGTGAACGCACTCTCGCTGGTCTACCTGCTGCTCCTGCTGCTCCTGCCATGGCTACCTGGCCCCGCGAGGCACAGCGTGCGAGGTAAGGGGGCGTGGGGCACTTGGGGGAGGAGCACATACACCAAGACTCGGTTTCCTTTCTTGCCGGAGACTCAGCTGTTTCTGAATCCTTCCTGTCATTCCCGGGCTGTGTGCAGGGACAGGAAGGGTCGTGCCTGGGGCCTCAACCTCACCAACGGCCCTGAGGAGCCACAGTGAGTGTGCAGGCCCAGTGTCCCATCCCCGGGCGGGAAGCATCTTATTCCTCTGTGTGCCAAGCCCACAGGGTGGGAGGCGCGCGGGGCTATGGCCACATCCTGGTGGCAGCAAGGGTCACGGCCTCCTCCCTGTGGGCTTGGGCGTGGACAGGCTGCCGCCCTCCAGGCTCCTCATGTGGGGTGGGGAGAGGCACGGTCAGGTTGACTGGCCACGGCAGCAAGGGCAGAACTTCTGGAGAGGACCCTGGCCTCTGGTCACCTGTGCTTCGGTAGCCAGCGTCTGTTTTGTGCCTTCCAGAGACCGCCAGTGCTCCAGGTTGCCCCTGAGGCTGCCCCGTGCTCCCAGGAGGTGCTGCTGTGACTGACTGGTCATGTGACTCCCACTGGTCCTGGAGTTGGACCTTAGCGGCTAGGGTGGGCAGGGCCGCACTCGGGAGGCTCTGGGACTGGTTTCCTTGTCTCGGCTGCTGGCTGCTGGGGGCTCTCACTGTCCTCGGCGCCTGGGCCTGTCCCACAGAACCGGTAAGGGCCGGCTGCTGTCCCCTGGAATGTGTGCTCCTTCTGTGAGGCTGTGGGCAGCCTCAGCCCACTGCACCCTAAGCCCATCAGAGGCCCATGGGGCCCGGAGATTGGGCCGGAGATGCCTCGGACCCATCACTGAGTGGGGAAGACAGGCACCCTCCCGGCCTCATGCGGAGGCCCTGCCCTCCCAGCTCAGAGGCTTTGGAACCAGCACTGGCCTCAGGGTGTGGGTAGCCTTCTGGGGTTCTGGGAACAGTGAGGGGATTTTGTTGGGCTTGGCTCAAGCAAGTGCTGGAGCCACTGGGACCCAGGAAAGGACCCCCAGGACATGTGGCTGGGGTGTGCAGGGCCGAGGCCCAGCCCAGCAGGAAGCCATCAGCCTGTGGATGTTGGGGCCTCAAACCCCTGGGTGTCCCCCATCCCATGTGGGGAGTGTGGGTCCTGGCCAGGTAGAGGAGGGTGGCAGTGGGAGATGGCTGCCTGACCCTCTGTCTGCCCATCTGTCCTGCTCAGAGGCCCTTCAGGGACAGACACTGCCCGGTTTTTCCAGGCAGAGAGAGGAAACTGTGAGGCCTGGCCATGTGCGGCACCCTGTGGACTGCGGCCCGTGCAGCTGCTGGCTTTGGCACTGCCCAGTGGAAGGTCTGATGGTGCCCGGTGGCTCCACGTAGGCGGTAGCTCGACCCCTGGCTGTGGGGGGAGCTGGCATGGGCCCTTAGATGGCCACAGGCCCATGGGTCCGGCTCCCTGCCACCTGCTCATCTTTCAGGGTGGAGGGAAGCCCCCTCTCACCTTTCCTGCTCCCTGAAGAACTCCCCCACCCTCCAGGACCAAGCTCGTTGGTGCCTGGCTGTGGGTGGGTGCTGGGCACAGATCCCCAGCCGCCTGGGTGACAGCCTGTGTCCCAGGCCTGGGAGCAAAGGCCCCGCCCACCCTGCAGTCCCCGGGGACACCATGCACCCCAGCTTCAGGCCTGAGGGGCCACCGGGTGAGCCTCTGGCAAGAGCTTTGCCTTGGGCCCCGCCAGTCCCCTTCCCCTGCGTGTACCTTCTCCCTGAGGGGTGCTTCAGCGGCACGGACACCTCTCCCTCTCTGCTAGGATGATGGGGCCCCTGGCTGGCCCCACCTTGATGTGTGAGCCCCTCGAGGGGTGGGCACTGGGAGCTCCAAGGAGTCAGGAGGGCAGGGCTGGTGGGCATCGGGGCGGGGAAGGCTCCTCAGGGCCAGCGGGAGACAGGCAGAAGAGGGAGGGCTGGGAGGGGCAAATGCAGCCAGGAGAGGGCAGCAGTCGGCCTTGAGCCTGTGTGGGCTGAGCAGCAGTTTGGGGGACTCGGGGTCAGCTACTCCACAGGGAGCAGGAGGGCCCCGCTCCAGCTTGCTTCTTGTTTCCTGCAGGGGCCCACAGGGCTGCTCATCCCTCAGGGGCCCGCCCCTTTCCTGCTGTGGACGGGAAGGGGTGTGCTGGCCCTGGGTGGGACTGGACAGCCCCCTCCCCGTGGACAGTCCCTCCACAGTCCCTACCCAGGTAGTGAGCAGGGAGCCAAGGCCAGGGCCCAGAGGCCGGGTGGCGGCGGCGTGGAACAAAGGGTGCTGGGCGCAGTCAGCAGGGCTCGTCCAGCACGGCCTCCCCTGCTCCCTTGTCAGGACACGCGGGCCCTGTGCGCTGGGAGGGGCCCAGGCTGTGCAAGACCCAGCCTGGACTTCGGGGTGGCTGGAGGGAGGGAGGGGCCTGAGTGGTGGATGCGCCCTCCCTGCCTGATGTGTCCACTGCGCTGGGTCCTACCCTGACCCTCTCTACTCTGCCCTTCTTCCTGTGCCCCTGCCCAGACTCCCCATACTCTGCAGTGAGTGCCACTCGTGCAGCCTGTGCCAGCCCCACGTGCCCACCTCTGTGGGGCTACCCAGCCCCGCCAGGTCCTCCCTGTGCTGGCACGGTGAGGGCCCTGCAGCTCGCAGGCAACAGACAGTCCACTCAGGTCCCCAGGGGAGAGGCAGCCAGTGCCCTCCTCTGCTAATGGCACCTCTGCCCAGCACCCAGGTGACTCTAGTCCCCAGGGACCCTGCTTCCAGCTCCCCAGGTGACCACCAGCTGCAGCCTTCACCCCATGGAGGTTGGCAGAGTCTCATGCCAGCCCGACCAGGCTCTGGAACTGCACGGCCCTAGGTGCCAGGGCTCCCCGGGGCCAGGCTGTCCCTTCAGAGCCTGGGGCCCAGCCGGGGGTGGGCAGCAACAGGGAGACCCCTGACCGATGGGCTCGTGGCAGAGCCGTGGCAGGTGGGATCTGCAGGAGAGCGGGCGGTGCCAACTGCCAGGCAGCCCCAGGGCCTTGAGGGTGATTCCAGTTGGGTTCAGCAAACTGTGCCCCAGAAACAGCAAAAAGCAGACCCTGCTGTGACCCTGCTGGGTGGGCAGTGGCACCCATCTGTCCCCAGGGTCTACAGTCCTCATCCTTGGAGTTGGCTGGGCTGGGGTCGCGCCGACTGCCAGCGAGGGGCTGAGTACCTGGCCCCTGGCCCCTGGCCCGCATGAGCTGCCATTGCGCACAGGAGCAGAGGCGAGGGCAGCCCATCAGCCGAGGGCCTCCCTGCGGTGGGCCAAGTCCAGGAAGTGTGGCTGCAGGGGCAAAGCCAAGCTAGGCACCCCAGTAGTGAGGACAGGTCTGGCCAGGCACGGCTGCGCCCGCCAGGCTCCGTGGCCCTGTGGCTCTGTGGCCGGCTCCCAGCCCCCACTCCCTGTGACCTGATGAGCAGAACGAGACCTGCCCGGTTCTTGGTCATGCCAGACACCAGCAGGGCCACAGTCCTGTGCGTCGGGCTCTGTGCTCCCAGGCTCGGGCCCATCTCAGCCCCACAGCTCCCACCCCTACGCTGCTCACCCCCTTTCCTGGAGAGAGAACCGACCCTGCTCCCCGGGGGCCCCCCACAGGGCCTAGCTGCCAGCTTGCCATAGTGTTACTTCTGGTTCCCTCTTACAGTGGCCCGGCAGGGACAAATCTCTGCTGCATCTCCAAAGCCCAGGGTCCTTTCCTTCCTGCCCTTGCCCAGGCCTGGTGGGCAGGCCCTGCTGGCCCCTCGCTGTGTGACCTTGGGCCAGCTGCTCCTCTGCTCTGGCCATGTCCTCTTCTGTGTCGGGGAGGTGACAGCACCCCCAGGGCTGCGGCACGGGTGAGGACTGTCAGTGCCCCCTGCCTGCTCCAACTCCATGTCCCCGTGGCCGTGGGTCTCAGGCCGTAGCGGGTGGCCCCATTGCTGGGCAGTGCCCTGGGGGTCTGCACTCCGCCTCACCTGCCCGTTCTGCAGCAGGGCATGCGATCCGCCTCCTGCGCGCCCTGCTGAGCCTCAGCCTGCTCTTCCTGGTGGCACACTTGGCCTTTCAGATAATCCTGCACACCGTGCCCAGCCTGGACCAGCTTCTGGGGCCCAACTGTGAGTTGCTGGAGGGCAGGGCGCCTGGGGACCTGGCCTGGGGGGCGGGAGTGTCCACAGCTGACCGGGGACCCCGGGATGCCCCGCCCTGCGCAGGCACTGCCTGACAGGGCCAGGCCCCAGCACCCAGCCAGGATTTCTGTCCAGCCCAGGTGGTCCTGGGGACATCTTCCAGCAATGACTTGGCCACAGGCTGGGCTGGGCAGAGCCAGCATGGAGCAGCCGGGTCTTCGCAGTGTCCCCCAGTCTGCACCGTCCTCTGCCTGAGCCACACAGCTGGGAGGTGCCTGGGCCCTGGGTGCCCCACACCCTTTCCCTGGCAGTGCCTGGAGCTGGGGCACCTGTCCCCCAGCTGGCACCAAGAGCTGCCCGTCACCCGGGGGCCGTCATCCTGACAAGGCTGGACCCCGGTCGGCCACAGCTGAGACTGGGGTCTACTCCTTCCTGTCCCCAGCAGCACAGACGGCTGCCATCCTGAGACCCTGTCTGGCTCCAAGCCGCCGTGCTGGGCCAACAGGGCGTCAGGCCTCAGTTCCTTTTTTTGTTTTGTTTTGAGTTTTGTTATTTTTTGTACCGAGAATCGAACTAGGGGCCCTGCGCTTGCCAAGAAGGTGCTGCACCGCTGAGTTACATTCTGGGCTTTGTTTTGGTTTTTTTTTGCAGACAGGGTCTTGCTATGGAGCCCAGGCTGGCCTTGAACTCATGGCCATCCTGCTGCCTCAGCCTCCCAGGTGCTGGGATCACAGGAGTGCGCCGCCATGTCCGGCTTAAGGCCTGGTTCCCTGTCAGTAGAGACAGGCCTCTACTTTTCAAGTGCCCCTGAGATGGGTCCCAGAGCCCTGCGCCCTAGGGCTTCCTGCTGTGTCACCCTCCTGACCTGGCCCCCTTGCTCTGTCTACAGGTGGCCCCTGGGAGACCGTCTCTCGACACATTGGGGTCACAAGGTAAGACCCAGCCCGCCCCGTCCCCAGGGCCAGCCCGGGCCCCATGCTCACTGTGCCTCCTTGGTCCCCGGCAGGCTGGACCTGAAGGACATCCCCAACACCATCCGCCTGGTGGCCCCTGACCTGGGCGTTCTGGTGGTGTCGTCCATCTGCCTTGGCCTGTGTGGGCGCCGAAGGAGGAGTGCTCAGGAGCCGGTGAGGGGAGCGCCTGCCCGGGGCGGCCCAGGCCATCCTGGACTGTCTGCTTCTTTCTACTTTGACTTCTTAGTGGGTTACAGAGAGGGGTCACGGGAGAAGAGTGGCCAGGGTCCCCTGCCCGGGCCCTCCCAGCACAAGGTCCTGTCCACTCAAGAGCGAACCCTGCCAGGCTCTGGACCCAGGACCCGGCCTGGGGGGCCTTTGGGGCCGTGCGGCAGGAGGACTGCGTGGCATGGCCCGAGAGACCCGCAGGACTGCGTCCTTGGGGGGTGGGGGCTGTAGAGGCTCAGGCCCCTGCAAGGCCCCTGGGCTCCGGGATCTTCCCTGCCAGCTCTCGTGAAGCCCCTGGCATGTCCAGCTCCCTCCACACCCGGCCTGGCCCCTGCCAAGAGCCAGGTCCAGGGCCCGGCTGGGACTTAGGACACCCAGGTGCCCGGTGTGTTCGCTCCCTGCCCAAGGGTGCTGGGCTGCAGCCCAGTGCCCATTCATCAGTGGCTGACAACGGCTGGGCACAGGTCCGGCTTCCAAAGGAGCCCAGAGAGGGAAGGACTCGTGTGGCCACACAGTAGGCCAGGCTCCCGTGCCCACCATGGTCACCCACAGCCCTCCCTGTGGCGAGTGAGCGCCCCTGGCTGCCTGTGGCAGCGGCTATGGCTGGGCTCTGTGGGCCACACTCGAGTCTGACAGGGACGTGCCCAGGCCACCTGCAGCTCTGTGTGGCTGTAAGGGAAGGCTTGGGCTGGTTGGCCTGCTTACCTGGCCCAGCCTCCCACCCCGTGCCCTGCCTCTGGGCTCAGGTCCTCGGCACCTCCTAGGACTTCCCAGCCTCCACAGGACTGACCTGTGAGGGCCAGGCTGTCTGGTTCACCTTTCCTATACAGTGTCCAATCCCCACTTCCCAGACAGGACACAGACTCAGAGAGGTTAAGGGACCTGCCTAGGCTGCACAGCATGAGACCATGGGAGCTGGGGCGGGGCCCAGGCGTCCGGCCTCAGATCCCAAGCTCTCAGCCTGGGCATGAGTACCACCTCAGCTGTTTGTGGAACACAGCTGGGCACGCAGGCTGCCAGCAGCTGGCCAGAGCCAGGGCCTCTGACGACAGTGTGTGCTCTTTCCACTCCACCCTGGCTTTCTGGGGCCTGGGAAAAGCCCCTTGCCGGGAAGCCATCTGTCAGGGCTGGGGGAGGCAGGTCCCCAGCCCCAGGCAAGCACTCCTCCAACTGTCCCTCTGGAGGCCAGGGAGGGCAGCACCCCAGCAGGCCCAGTCCTTTGGGGTGGGGAAGGGCAGGGCCCCGGGAGGCCTGTGCCTGCTGTGCACTCTCCAGAGCCCCAGCCCAGAGGGGCCCTGCGGCCCTGGGGGTGGTCTGAAGGTGGCCGGTGGCCGCTGTTCCCTCTCCTTCCTGTGGTCCCTCTCTGGAGCCAGCTGCTCCGGGCAGGAGCTCCAGGCAGATCTGGGCATCACTAGAAGGGTCTGCGGCAGCCTGCACGGCAGTCGGGGTCCCTGTGCCTGGCTGGGGGCAGGGGAAAGGGAAGCCCCAGGTGGTGGAGCCAGGGCAGAGGCTTCCGTACCGCTGCCCATCTGGATCCGGCTCTGCCTCAGCAGGATGACGCCGAGAGGGACTCGGACACCAGGCCCCCAGCGGGGCTGCAGGAAGTCCCCGAGCTGGCCCCCAAGCCCAGGACATGGCTGAGTTCCCGCTTCTGGGTCACGGCGCACTGGCTGCTGGTGGCCGCGGGGCGGACCCTGGCTGTCATGCTCCTGGCGCTGGCAGGTACCCAGGGTGGGGAGTGCTGAGTGCTGTGCAGCGGGAGGGGACAGTTCTTGGAACTCCACAGTGAGCAGGTGTGACCCGGCGACCCCCTGTCCCGCCCGCAGGCATCGCCCACCCCTCAGCCTTCTCCAGTGTCTACCTGCTGGTCTTCCTGGGCATCTGCACCTGGTGGGCCTGCCACTTCCCCATCAGCCCTCTGGGCTTCAGTACCCTCTGTGTCGTGGTGGGCTGCTTTGGTGCCGGCCATCTCATCTGCCTCTACTGCTACCAGACACCCTTTGTCCAGGCTGCGCTCCCACCTGCCAGTGTCTGGGCCAGGTGAGGGCTTCTGCACTCCCCTGGTCCTGCCCACCTGGCCGGGGCTTGTCTCTGAACCCAGGGCAGGTGGCCAGTGACAGGCTCTCTCCCGGTAGGGTGTTCGGTCTCAAGGACTTCATGGGCCCCACCAACTGCTCCAGCCCCCACACGCTGGTCCTCAACACCAGCCACGACTGGCCGGTGTACGTGAGCCCAGGCGTCCTGCTGCTGCTCTATTACACACTCATCTCCCTCCTGAAGCTCCGGCAGCGGAGGCCTGTGGGCCAGGTGAGCCCAGTGTCCACCAGCTCTGGCTGACTCGGTGGGGAGCTGGGCCAGGGCTGGTGTGTGGCTGAGCCTGCCGCTCTGCTTTCCACAGAGAAAGGAAGCGGCTAGGGCAGATGAGGGGTCCGAGCTGGAGCTGGACCAGCTGGAGCAGGGGCCCCGGGGCCCAGACAGGGCCACCCAGGATGGGGAGGCCACACAGGTGAGCAGGGGCAGCCAGGACGGGGAGGCCACCAGGTACCCGGGTGAGCAGGGCCTAGGGAGCCGCCAGCCTGTGGATCACCACGTGCCCTCTGCAGCACATGATCCCCACGTTCACGGGGCCTGACACCGAGGCTGAGAACTGCATCGTGCACGACCTGACCAGCCAGAGCCCCAGCCGGCAGAGTCCCTGTAAGTAGCAGGTGGCAGGCGCCTGGGGCACACACCACCCCATACTCCAGGATCCTGTCACAGCCTGTGGGCAAGGGCAAGGCTGCCCCCTGCTGGCCATGAGGTCCTGAGTGCAGCCTGCAGGCTCCTCTGGGCCAGGCGGTGCTGACCCTGAGACTTGAGGGTGGCTGCAGGTGGCAGGGGTCCAGGCAGCCGCTGTGTCCTGGGAGGGTGTGTCCTGGGCACTTCACATGGGCGGCAGCACTGTCGTGTGGCTTCTCTTTTCACTCTGAGCCTTGGTCAGGTGTAATTTCTGAGAGGCAGAGTCGCTGGCACAGCAGGAGGAGGCTGGGGGGTCTGCACCCCATCCTTCAGGGGGCTTGGGAGTCAAGACCAGGCCCACGACACGTTGGGACAGGCCCTGCTCCTGCTCTGGCCCCTGTCTGCACTTCAGCGCTGGTGTGGGGAGGGACTCAGGGTGTCCCTGAGGGAGCTGACTGCTGCCCCGCCCTCAGTGAGTCCCAGGCTGGCTGAGCCAAGAGAGAATTCCCCATTGCACGGCCTGGGCCACCTCATCATGGACCAGAGCTATGTGTGTGCCCTCATTGCCATGATGGTGAGGTTTGGGGCCGGGGGGGCGGGGAGGAGAGCCCAGTCCACCTCGGCCCTGGTGGCCGTGCAACCTGCCTGCCCACCACCCCGCCACACAGGTTTGGAGCATCACCTACCACAGCTGGCTGACCTTCGTGCTGCTGCTGTGGGCCTGCCTCATCTGGACGGTGCGCAGCCGCCACCAGCTGGCCATCTTGTGTGCACCCTGCATCCTGCTGTACGGGTTGGCGCTCTGCTGCCTGCGCTATGTGTGGGCCATGGACCTGCGGCCTGAGCTGCCCACCACCCTGGGCCCCGTCAGCCTGCGCCAGCTGGGGCTGGAGCACACTCGCTACCCCTGCCTGGACCTCGGCACCATGGTGAGCCCCGTGCGGGGTGGGGCTGCCCAACAACCCACAGGATGATGATTCCTTGTCCACTGCTCACCGGGCGGGGACTCAGAGAGGGCACTGTGTCTAGCAATCACCCAGACCCCATCCAGAGTTTGTTGACTGAATGACTGACGCTGTGTGTCCAGGGCCGGCCCGACCCAGCCCCGGCACACCCCATGGGCCCCCTGGGTCTCCGAGACGCGTGTTGTCAGGTTGGGTCACCGTGTCCCTGTGCCAGGTCTTCCGGGGCCGTGGGTCACTGTGTCTCCTTCTGGATGTGAGCCTGTGGGTGCCAGTGAGCGTGCGTGTGTGTGCAAACACGTGAGCCTGGCATGTGAGACCATGCAGGTGTGGGCGTGTAGACACGGATGGGTGCCTGCGTGTGACGTGTGACACACATGTGGTGGCCATCCTGCCTCCTGCGCCTGCTGACGCCTGCACCCTGCAGCTGCTCTACACCCTGACCTTCTGGCTGCTGCTTCGCCGCTTCGTGAAGGAGAAGCTGCTGAGGAAGACCCAGGCGCCTGCGGCGCTGCTGGAGGTGGCCGTGGCAGATGCAGGTGAGCAGCGGTTCCATGGGAGGCCCCACCCGGGACGCCTCGCCCTGAGACTGCGGACCCCTCCCGCCAGCCACAGAGCCCACGCACGCGCAGACGCAGACTCTACTCCGGAGCCTGGGGGAGCTGGTCACCGGCATCTATGCCAAGTACTGGATCTACGTGTGCGCCGGCATGTTCATTGTGGTCAGCTTCGCCGGCCGCCTGGTGGTCTACAAGATCGTCTACATGTTCCTCTTCCTGCTGTGCCTCACTCTCTTCCAGGTGTGGGGTGGGGCGGGTCTCCGCGTGTGGGCGGGCTCCATGCCGCAGGGGCTTGGTAAGGCCCGGTGCTGAGCACTGTGGGCCCCAGAGGGCGGGGCTCACTTCTGGGGGTGGGACCTGGTGGGCGGGGCTTAGGACTTGGTGGGCGGGGCTCACTAGTCTTCTTGCACTTGCAGGTCTACTACAGCCTGTGGCGGAAGCTGCTCAAGGCCTTCTGGTGGTTTGTGGTGGCCTACACCATGCTGGTGCTCATCGCTGTCTATACCTTCCAGTTCCAAGACTTCCCTGCCTACTGGCGCAACCTCACAGGCTTCACGGATGAGCAGTGAGTGGAGGGGCCGGGCTTGGGCTCCCTGTGCCCACCCTGTGCAGCTGCCTGCCGCAGGATGCTGACACCTGCCCACCCACCCAGGCTGGGGGACCTGGGCCTGGAGCAGTTCAGCGTGTCGGAGCTCTTCTCCAGCATCCTCATCCCTGGCTTCTTCCTGCTCGCCTGCATCCTGCAGCTGCACTACTTCCACCAGCCCTTCATGCAGCTCACTGACCTGGAACACGTGTCCCCGCCCAGTGCCCGGCGCCCCCGCTGGGCTCACAGGTGCCTGCAGCCCACTTCCTGCTGGTGGACCCAGAAGGGCCACATCTGGGGCATTCGGTGGGGCCAAGGCCGTAGGTATGGGTGTCTTCACACACCTGTGGGCTGGGAGTGACGGGGAGGGGCAGGAGCACCTGGCCTGGGCTGCAGCAGCACAGTGAGGGGACCCGGGGGGAGGTGGCGCCTTCCAGTGACTCGGCTCTGCAGGCAGGACACCGTGAGTGAGGCACCCCTGCTGCAGCAGCCCGAGGAGGAGGAGGAGGAGGAGGAGGAGGAGGAGGAGGAGGAGCTGCACACCAATGGCCCCTGCCAGGCCACACAGGTCCCTGAAGGTGAGGGGTGGCCCATCTGAGAGGCACTGGGCCCTGAGATGGTGAGGGCTCCTCACCGAGCCCCACCTCACAGGTGCAGCCAGCAAGTGGGGCCTAGTGGCCGAGCGGCTGCTGGAGCTGGCTGCCGGCTTGTCGGACGTCCTGACCCGCGTGCAGGTGTTTGTGCGCCGCCTGCTGGAGCTGCACATCTTCAAGCTGGTGGCTCTGTACACCGTCTGGGTGGCCCTGAAGGAGGTGAGCCTGTGGCCCGGCCACTGGGAAGCCTCATGTCCCCTGCAGCAGCCCACTGGCCCTGCGGCACTGCCCCGCCCCATGCCGCTGCCCCACCCCGCAGGTGTCAGTGATGAACCTGCTGCTGGTGGTCCTGTGGGCCTTCGCCCTGCCCTACCCGCGCTTCCGGCCCATGGCCTCCTGCCTCTCCACCGTGTGGACCTGCATCATCATTGTGTGTAAGATGCTGTACCAGCTCAAGGTCGTCAACCCGCAGGACTATGCCAGCAACTGCACTGAGGTGCGTGGCCTGGCCTCCCCAGTTGTGCCACTGTGTCCTGGCTTGGCTGCTCCTTGTGGAATGTGGCCTGGTGTGGGGACCGGCCGCCAGCAGTGGAAGGGGCGGGAGAGGCCTGAGGCAGCCCCCGGCGGAGCTTTCACTGGCCCCTCCCCTGCACACCCCTCCTGGCCCGTGCTGCCCCACTTCCAGGCAGGGGGTCCCTTCCCTGAGGCAGTTCTGAGGCTGGCAGCCCCTGGCCCAGGGTGGGCAGCTCTGGGGTGGGCTCAGGATGGGCCTGTGCCTGCAGCCTGCCCCTACGTGCCAGGGCCTGGCCTGGGAGTGGTGCTGATCCCTGGCCCTGCCCCCAGCCCCTGCCCAACAGCACCAACCTCCAGGCGGCAGAGATCCGCCAGTCACTGCTGTACCGCGGCCCCGTTGACCCTGCCAACTGGTTCGGGGTGCGGAAGGGCTTCCCCAACCTGGGTTACATCCAGGTGAGTGGGGGCCAGGTGGCCAGTCTGGGGGTGCCCCTGATGGCTCCCCTGTGACCCTGACCCTCCCCTCCCAGAACCACCTGCAGATCCTCCTACTGCTGGTGTTCGAGGCTATGGTGTATCGGCGGCAGGAGCACTACCGCCGGCAGCACCAGCGCGCTCCGCTGCCTGCCCAGGCCGTGTGTGCGGATGGCACCCGCCAGCGGCTCGACCAGGACCTGCTCAGCTGCCTCAAGTACTTTGTCAACTTTTTCTTCTACAAATTTGGGCTAGAGGTAAGGCAGGGCCTGAGCTAGGCCCACACCACCTGGGCCCAGGGCCCATCCTCAGGCTGTGGGGCAGGCCGGTGCAGGTCTAGGTTGAGCAGGGCCTGCGGCCACAGCGAGCCCAGCTACAGTGCCCAGGGCAGTGGGGAGCAGCGGTTAGAGTCCCACTGCCCTGGAGCCCACATCCCTGAGCCTCATTTTCCCCGTGTGTGGTGAGATGTCTCCGGCCTGTGCTGGCCCCCAGGGTACTGGGGAGGGGGCGGTGCAGAGGCCCCCAGCCCCTGTGTCTGCAGCCCTCGGAGGCTGGGGCCGGGGCCGGGGCCGGGGAGGTGCCTTGCTCCAAGCCAGTCTACCCCACAACCCCGCCGCGCTCCAGACCTGCTTCCTGATGGCCGTGAACGTGATTGGGCAGCGCATGGACTTCATGGTCATCCTGCACGGCTGCTGGCTGGTGGCCATCCTCACTCGCCGGCGCCGTGAGGCCATCGCCCGCCTCTGGCCCAACTACTGCCTCTTCCTCATGCTCTTCCTGCTGTACCAATACCTGCTGTGCTTGGGCATGCCCCCAGCCCTGTGCGTTGGTGAGTGCTGGGCCCACGTGCGTGGCGTGTCACAATGCCAGAGTGTGCTGCACGTGGCGTGTCCCTGTGTGCGTCCATGAGTACCAGTCCCTGTGCACCACCGGGTACTGGCTCTCGCCGGCCGTGGCACGTCCCAGCCGTCTGCTGAGCAGGCGGTGGCTTGGCCTCAAACCTCCACCAACCACCCCACACATCACCCCTTGGCACCTAGGCCCCATCGAGGGCACTGGTGCCCCTTTGGCCTGCACTGGCACAGCTGTCGGGGCTGGGCTGTGACCTGGTCTCCCAAGGTCCCTGGCCCAGGGATCTCTTCTTTTCCTGTTTGCCCAACACACTTCCCCTTCAGAGACTGGCCTAGGACACGGATCCTATGTGGTCTCTGCCTGGAAACACCTGGGCGGGACTGTCACCATGGAGGTGCCATCCAGCGTGGTCCACACTAGGGTCAGGCTCACCTGCCTGGCCCGCCTGTGTATCTGCACTGTAGACTGTGGTGCCCTCTGCCTGTGGCGGGTGGTGCCCCATCCCCGTATCACATGGTGCGGCACTGGGGACACTCTATGACGTCCAGTAGTGGCCCTTGCTGCTTCTGTGACCCTCTTGTGTGGAGGAGGGCTTTCATCTCCTGCCTGCCCCCTTGTAAAGGTTTTTTTTTTTTTTGAGGCAGGGTTTCCCTTTGTAGTTCAGGCTGGCCCTGAGCTCACTGTGTCGACCAGGCTGGCCTTGAACTCACAGTGATCCCCCTGCCTCAGCCTCCTGAGTCCTGGGATTACAGGCGTGTGCCACCACGCCTGGCTCTGTAAAGGTTTTTGTTACCTGCACATCGATGGGGGGTGCCGGAGTCATAACCCTTCCCTCCCTTGCTCTTCCTCAGTTGTCTGAGGTCACGCCAGGGGACCTCAACATGCCCTTCTACTTCTCTGTCCATGTTCTCTGCAGCTGGCCTGAGGCCCGGGGCACACACAGGCACACTCCCACAGGTGTGTGGTTCAGCGTGCATGGAATTGTACCCGTTGTGGCAGTGCCCTCAGTGGGGTCTATGTGCCCAGGGGATGGATTTGCAGGGTCGGCGGTGGCAGATCAAGGTCAAGGCCCAGCCACAGACGCGGCCACGCTGTGCTGCCCAGGACGTCTCTGGAGAGGGTTTGGTAGCACACCACTGCCATCTTTCCAGATTCACCCCTTTCACGCAGCATCACCCCTTTCGCTGTGGTGTTTAACTTTCTGTGCACACATACCAAAGAGCTGCAAAGGTGATAGAGTTCTGCAGCACCTCATTCCCATTTTCCTTGGTGCCAGCCTGTCACAGACCCCAAGAGCGATGTCCAGATTAAGAAGGCAGTGGTGTTGTGACACCACTGGCCCGCGGAGCTCACTGCCTGTCCGGCCTGTGCCGCCTCCATCCGCACCACCGAGTTCCACCCTGGTCGTGTTGGCCCCTCACCACTGGGCCGTGTTGTCTTCTCTTGTCTTCTGCTCCTTGAGCAGAGCTGGGCCCTTGTCCCTTAGCGGGTCCCTCGGTGTGGGGGTGTCCGTGTGTCCTGTGTGCTAGGCCATGGTCTTGGGCATCACTGCAGGCGTGGTGTCCCTGGTCCCACTGAGGTCAGTGTCTTTTCATGGCTAGTGTCTTACTTTTCTCTCACTGCTGAGACAAAATACCCAACACCAAAGTTAAAGGGAGAAATGTTTGTTTAGCTCACAGTTTTTAGAGGTTTCAGTCCGTAATCGGCTGACCCCCAGGCAGAGGGCATCGCAGAGGAGAAACAGCTCATGGCAGGCAGAAGGCAGCAAAGCCACAGGGAGGACCTCAGCTCTTTCTGTCCCTTACGTCTTACCCAGGCTGCTTAGGGCGGGCAGCGCTCACACCCTGATCCTAGTGCCCTTGGTCCTGGCACTGCACCATGAACCAATCCCAGCGTGACACAGTCTAGATCCAGCCACCTCTGACCATGAGGCCTTGGGGAACATCAGACGCAGCCGGAACAGCTGGCATCGACCCTCGGGGCTCCGTCACAGCGGCGTGCCAGCTCCTGGTGCCATGTCTGTCCTCCTCCCCCCGAGCAGCAACTCTTTCCTGGGGAGACACCTCAAGCGCACGCAGGCGTCTCACCCTCTGGCCTGAGGCTTTCCCGTCGGCAGCGGGCTTTCTCTGGGTGATTTTGTTTCCCCGTTCAGCGTTCCCTCAGTTGGCCTCTGCTGAGGCATCTGTCCTCCCTGCTGCCTGCTTCCTTGTGGACCCAGGATGCCCAGTTCCCCTGTGGGATCTGCTCGGGGCCTTGTCCCTCACATCTCCTGGCTTCGGCCACTGGACCTTGGCAGCCTGGCTGCAGACCTGCCCGCCTCTGTGCCCTGCAGTGGCCCCTGCGGAGCCCCAGCTCCTTTCGGGGTCCATGGAGCCTGAGCTGAGCCTGGTGCTGGTGCCCTGGTGCCCAGGTGCCCAGGGAGCCCTTTTTGGTACCAGGGATCAAACTCGGGCCCTTGTGCCTGCAACACAGGTGTGGTGTAACTGAGCTAAATCTCCGGCCCCTTTACTTTTTTAAAAAATAAATTTTATTTGGGCCAGGGATTTAGCTCAGTGGTTCCTGCACCTGCCCTGCAAGCACAAGGACCCAAGTTCGATCCCTGGTACCAAAAAAAAATTTTTTTTTAAATAAATTTTATTTTATCCTATTCTTCCCCCTGAAGCCCCCTCCCTCCCTATGTACAGAAACTTTGTTTCTATTTTTCCTTCTGTTTTCACTTTTTTTCTTGTCCCTTCCTTTCCCCCTCCCTCCTCCCTCATTTCCCTTCCCATTTGAACACTTTCTTCCCATTTCCCAGCATCCATTGTACATCTCAGTCCTTATTTCCACTTTCAGTTTCTCACACCAGAGGAACCATGCAGTATTTACACGTGTGTCTGATGTATTTCACTTAAGAGTATGGTCTCAAGGTCCATCCATTTAGTTATAAATGTCTGAAGCTCATCCTTCTTTATGACAGAGTAGTGCTCCATTGTATAAAAAAACCGCACATCTTTATCCACTGGTCGGTTGATGGGCATTTGGGCTGTTTCCAAGATTTAGCTATTACAAACTGTGCTGCTGTAAACATGGCTGTGCGTATATCGCCGTGGTATGATGCTTTTAATTCTTTTGGGAAGATACCATGAAGCTGGGTCAAATGGAACCTCTAGTTTTAATTTCTCGAGAAATCTCCCTGCTGATTTCCACAGTGGCTGCACCAGTCTGCACTCCCACCAGCAGTGGAGCAGGGTTGCTTTCTCCCCACAGCCCCTCCAGCCTTTGTTACTGGTTGATTTCTTGACAGCAGCCATTCTTTCTAGAGTGAGATGGAATCTGTGTTGTTTTAATTTGCATCTCTTGAATGATCAGTGATGTTGAACACCTTTTCATATATTTGTTTGATGTTTCTAATCTTCATCTGAGAAGTGTCTTTTCAGATGCCCATTTTTGCATTGGGTCTTTAAATTTGGGGGGGGTTCTGATGTTTTTGAGTTCTTTATGTAGTCTAGATAACACTCCTTTATCTGAGTAACTAGTAAAAAGTTTTTCCCACCCTGTGGGTTGTCTCTTCACTCTGTTGGTGGTTTCTCTTGCTGTGCAAAAGCTTTTTAATAAGATGAGGTCCCAGTTGTTGATTCTTTGTAGCATTTCCCGTGCAGTCCGAGTTTTATTCACGAAGTCATGCCTTTCAGGTTTTATTCATGAAGCCTTTGCCTACTCCTATGTCCTCAAGTTTCTACCTATTCTCTCTTCCAGCAGATTTAATGTTTCTATTTTAATATTTAGATCTTTTGATCCATTTTGATTTTAGGTTAGTGCATGGTGAGAGAGATGGCTCTAGTTTCGATCTCTGGCATGTGGAAAGCCACTTTTTCCAGCACCATTTATTAAAGAGGCCGTCTTTCTTCCGGTGAGGGTGGCTGGCTCCTTTGTCAAAGATGAAGCGGCCGCGCATGCCTGGAGTTGTTTGTGCCCCCTCTAGTCTGTCCCACTGATCCTCGGGTCTGTTCCTTTGCCAGTACCACGCTGTTTCTATCACTGTAGCTTTGGGCTCATTTTATCATCACGTTATCGTGAGTGAAGCACAGCTCATCCGAATGCATCTCCTGGGCCCCCCGTCCCCTGCTCTGGCCCACGCTGGGCTCCTCTGCTGCCTGCACCCGAGCCTGGTGCACATGTCCACTTCCGAATCACGTGTGGCTGGCAGCCCTGGGAACTCCCTCCGGAGCAAATGTGTGACTGGGGCTGTGAGGGACAATTCTATGGGGGAACCGAGGGCCTCTGGGGCTGCTGCTTGGCAGACAGGGATGTCTTGGGCCCAGGCAGTGTGGCCCTTCCTGACACAGCCCTGCCCCACAGACTACCCATGGCGCTGGAGCCGGGCCATCCCCATGAACTCTGCCCTTATCAAGTGGCTCTACCTGCCGGACTTCTTCAGGGCCCCGAACTCCACCAACCTCATCAGTGAGTGCCGCCCTGGGGGACCCTTGTCTCAAGCCAGCGGGGGGCTGGGGATCCTCCCGTGAGTGGACCACTCAGGCACATCGGATGGGGCTGAGGGGCCCAACCTGAGGCACAAGGGCTGTGTCAGGGACGCGCACATCCGTCACACACTTGGACATGCCAATGGCCCCTGGTGTGCGGGACGGGACAGCACAGATGCGTGTCCTCGGTGCCAGCAGGCACGGCCGCCCCTGGCCGTGTGCTCTGGTCTGAGGCGGGCAGTCGCAGTAGCGCCCCGCCTGCCCTGTGCCCGCAGGTGACTTCCTGCTGCTGCTCTGCGCCTCCCAGCAGTGGCAGGTGTTCTCGGCCGAGCACAACGAGGAGTGGCAGTGGATGGCCGGCGTCAACACCGACGTCCTGGAGCTGCCGCGGGGCGAGCCCAACCCCGTGCCCAACTTCATCCACTGCAGGTGGGCCCCGCACCTCCCCCGGGGGCCTCTGCACGGTGACCACACCCCAGTGACACCCCTCCTGCCACCCACCGCCCCACAGGTCCTACCTGGATATGCTGAAGGTGGCTGTGTTCCGCTACCTGTTCTGGCTGGTGCTGGTGGTGGTGTTCGTCACCGGTGCCACCCGCATCAGTGTCTTCGGGCTGGGCTATCTGTTGGCCTGCTTCTACCTGCTGCTCTTCGGTACGGCGCTGCTGCAGAAGGACACGCGGGCCCGCCTTGTGCTGTGGGACTGCCTCATCCTCTACAATGTCACAGTTATCGTCTCCAAGAACATGCTCTCGGTGAGACAGCCTGGCCTCTCCGCCGCCCACCGCCCGCCACCCGCCCTGGCGGCCCCCTGACCCTCATCCTCCCCCAGCTCCTGTCCTGTGTCTTTGTGGAGCAAATGCAGACCAGCTTCTGCTGGGTCATCCAGCTCTTCAGCCTCGTGTGCACAGTCAAGGGTTACTATGATCGTGAGTGGGCGAGGCTGGTGGCCGGGTGCACAGGGACGGCCCCGCTCTGGCTCTGACCCCGGGGGTCCTGTCCCACAGCCAAGGCGATGGTGACCAAGGACCAGGACTGCCGGCTGCCTGTGGAGGAGGCCGGCATCATCTGGGACAGCGCCTGCTTCTTCTTTCTGCTGCTGCAGCGACGCATCTTCCTCAGCCCCTACTTCCTGCACGTTGGCGCTGAGCTGCGGGCCACAGCCCTGCAGGCCTCCAGGTCCGCCGCCGGGCTTGGCAGGAGGGCACTTCTGCTCTGCGCGTCACCCCATGGGGGGCTGGCCCTGGGACCCATGCTCGGGAGGGACACGAGGCCCAGCCAGAGGGTGGCGACACAGGTCTTCAGCCCCCTGAAGCTCAGCTTGGAGCCGGGGCTGTGGAGCAGGCGGTATGCCTCACCTCTTGGCCCGTGGGACTGAAGTCACCCCACACAGCACGGGGGCCTGGGTGCAGATGCCCCGGTAGATGCCAAGGGGTCCTCCGAGCAAGCGAGGGGGAGCAGGGCCAGCTGAGCCTGTGCAGCTGGAGCTATACCCCGGCCCCATGGTTCCCCAGGGGCTTCGCCCTCTACAACGCGGCCAGTCTCAAGAGCATCGAAGCCCACCGCAAGGCAGAGGAGAAGTCGCTGGCACAGCTAAAGAGACAGTAGGTGCCGGGCAGAGCACTGGCTGCTCTGTGGGTCGGCCTGGCACTGAGTCCCCTCCTGCCACCTGCAGGATGATGCGAATCCGTGCCAAGCAGGAGAAGCACAGGCAGAGTCGTGCCAGCTGCAGCCACCCCCAGGCCCTGGGCCCCGAGGACCCCAACCAGGAGCCAGGTGAGCGTGGCTGAGCCCGGCGTCCAGCACATCTGTGCTGCAGAAGGCTGCCTGCAGCGTGCCGCAGGATGCCCCCAGGGCTCCCGCCCATGTGCCCCCTGCCATGTGACAGTACCCTCACTCCCGGCTGGCTGTCCGTCCGTCTGCACATGTGGGCCCCTGCCCTGTCCCTCCAAGGCGGAGCCCTGTGGCAGCACGTGGCGCCTGCCACCGCAGGCCCTGTCTCTCCGTCTCTGTTGTGTGGCCTTGTTCCCTGTGCCCTCCTTGGGCTCCTCCTCCCAGCTGCCTCACGCACCCACCCCTCCACAGGCCCCAGCAGCCCGGGGGTCTCCTCCCCGCCACAAAGACAGTGGTGGCGGCCCTGGCTGGACCATGCCACAGGTACCCTGCCTGGATACCCTCACACTCTGCACCCCCGCCCCACTGCTCGCTGCCTCCTTGTCCAGTCTGGTCTCCTACTGCTCTGGCCTGTGTCCTGTGCATGCACCGCTGCTCCCAGCCTGCTGAGCCCTGCGCACATGGTCCCATGGGAAGGGAAGGCCAGGCCACAGGGGTGGCAGGAGGCTGAGGGAGGTTCTGAGGTGCGAGGGGCTCGCTGGGAGCAGCGGGCTCACCCCCACCCTGTCTGCAGTCATTCACTCCGGGGACTACTTCCTCTTTGAGTCTGACAGTGAAGAGGAGGAAGAAGCCATGCCCGAGGACTCCAGACCGTTGGCACAGAGCGCCTTCCAGGTGAGGCCTGTGCAGCTCCGGGCCTTGGGTCCACCCAGCTGCATTCCAACCGCAGGCGCATGTGAAGCCAGGCTGTGGACACCAGTGGGCTGTGTGGCCACCTCCAGAGGTCCTGGCTCAGACTTGCCAGGCTCCCTGTGTTTGCTGGACACATCTGTTCTGGGACCAGGGGGGCCTGCTTGTCCACCTTCAGAGTCCTGGTGCTGAGTGACAAGGACACACGGGTGGGACGTGTGCACTGTGTCCTTCTGCCACAGCCCCTGGGGCCCAGTCCAGAGGAGGCAGGGTCCCCAGCTCGACACAGGCAGCCAGTGTAGCGCCAGGACCAGGCAGTCCCAGGTTCTTCCCCTTCCTCGGAGGGGACCGGTTGGCCCAGGGCTCACGTGGACCCCTCAGTCGGAGGCCGGATCCTAAGCCTGATGCTTGGCCGGCAGATGGCTTACCAGGCGTGGGTGACGGATGCCCAGATGGTGCTGAGGCAGCGGCGGGAGCAGGAACGGGCGCGGGCACAGCAGGAGGGGGCAGGACAGCTGTCCGCCGGTGAGTTGTGCCCCATGAGCTGGGGGGTGCAGGGCCACAGGGCTAGGAGGCCCTGACTCGTCCACTGTAACCAGGAGGAGGCCCGAGCCAGGAAGTGGAGGCAGGGGCGGCCACGGAAGATGAGGATGAGGTGGCAGGTGCGTGGGCTGGGGCTCAGGCGGCTGCGGGTGGGGCTGTCCTGGGGCCGCCCCTCCAGACCTTCTGTCCCGCAGGCCACAGCCACATGATGCAGCGCGTGCTGAGCACCGTGCAGTTCCTCTGGGTGCTGGGCCAGGCCTCGGTGGATGGGCTGACGAGCTGGCTGCTGACCTTCACGCGGCATCACCGCAACATGAGTGACGTGCTGCGTGCGGAGCGCTACCTGCTCACGCAGGAGCTGCTGCGGGTGAGCTGGCCCGAACCCATGCCTGCCCCAGGCAGGAACACGAGCGGTGCTCCCCGTGGGCAGCGGGCAGAGCCGCCCTGCCTCGGTGCTGAGAGCCTGCTGTGTCCCGCAGGGCGGGGAGGTGCACCGCAGCGTGCTGGACCAGCTGTATGACGATGAGGCCGCAGCCGCACTGCCGGGTTCCCCGGAGCTCGGCGACAGACCCAGCACTGTGTCCAGGCAGGTGCAGGGCCCTCCTGCCTGTGATCCCTGAGCCCCTGGGGCCACAGTCCAGTGCGGCACTGTCTGCCATCCTGCCCCTCACTGTCCCCTCAGGGACACCTCTGTCCTCCACCCTTCCACGGAGGCCAGGGCTGGCCATCTCTGACTCGCTTCCCTCCCTCAGTGGGCTGGGGGCCGAGGAGCCCCTGAGCAGCGTGACGGATGACACCAGCAGCCCCCTGAGCACGGGCTACAACACCCAAAGCGGCAGCGAGGAGATCGTCATGGAGACTGGGGACCTCGAGGCCAAGGCATCCCTGCTCGGCTCGCAGGAGCTTCCGGCCCGGAGGAGGATGCGCACGGCCAGCGAGCTGCTGAGCCACAGGTGCAATGTGGGCCGGGCAGGGCGGGCACCTGGTGCAGCCTGCCTTGACCACGGTGGCAGGCGGGCTGCACATCCCACCCGGTGTCCTGCAGGCGCCTGCACATCCAGGAGCTGGAGGACGCCGAGAACTTTGTGGCGCAGCAGGGCCGGATGCTGCGGCTTCTGCGAGCCATGTACCAGAGTGTGGCGGCCCACTCGGAGCTGCTCTGCTACTTCATCATCATCCTCAACCATGTGGCCACCGCCTCGGCCGCCTCGCTGGTGCTGCCAGTGCTTGTCTTCCTGTGGGCCATGCTGTCCATCCCCAGGCCCAGCAAGCGCTTCTGGATGACGGCCATCGTCTTCACAGAGGTGGGTGAGGGCGGCCTGGCTGGGCTGAGCCTGGCCTGTGCCAATGGCCCCCACAGGCCTCAGTGATCACCAGCCTCCCCTGCAGGTCACCGTGGTCACCAAGTACCTGTTCCAGTTCGGCTTCTTCCCCTGGAACAGCCACGCGGTGCTGCGGCGCCACGAGAACAAGCCCTACTTCCCACCGCGCATCCTGGGCCTGGAGAAGACTGACGGCTACATCAAGTACGACCTGGTGCAGCTCCTGGCGCTCTTCTTCCACCGCTCCCAGTTGCTGGTGAGCACCGCGCCGCGCGGCACGGGGAGACTGGGCCCCGGCCCTGGGCGGGTGTGGCCGCCTCACTGCTCCCTGCCCTCCTGCAGTGCTACGGCCTCTGGGACCACGAGGAGGACCAGCTCTCCAAGGAGCAGCGAGGGACCAGTGAAGGGAAGGACCTGGGCGCTGAGGATCAGACCGAGGCAGACACAGGGCAGCAGGAGGGGCCAGGCGAGACCAGGGCCACCACCCAGGACCGTGTCCAGGAGGATGTGAGGGTCGGGTCCGGGCACGGGGCCCCAGAGGCCCAAGTGGACCTTGAGCCCCAGGACACGAGGCGCATCAGCCTGCGTTTTAGGAGGAAGAGGGAGTGTCCAGGACCCACGGGGGCAGTAGCCCACGGTAAGGCAGCTCTCTCACAACCGCAGACTCGGGCCATGTTCCTGGGAGGCAGAGGGCCAGGGGTAGGGTGACGGCTGGGCAGGCTCGGGACTCCCTGGAACCCAGGGCAGCACTTGGCTGTGAGCTCCTGGCTCCTGGGGGCAGGGTGGGCCACCAGTGACTTCACCCTGGCTGCAGGATCCGCCTGTCTTCCCTGCTAGGAGAGCCGGAGGGAGAGGCCAGTGGGCACCATGCTGGCCCCGAGATGGTGAGCAGCCAGACCCAGGTGGGCTCAGTCGGCAGTTTCTCCCCACAGGAGCTGGGGACAGGGAGGAAAGACAGGCAGCCGGGAGAAAGAGGCCGAGCCGTTGTCGAGAACAGATGAAGGCAGCAGGGCGCCAGCTTCAGGGCTTCTGCCTGTCGCTGTGAGTGACAGGGCCTGGGGGTGGCCATGGCTGCGGGCAAGGAGGCAGGCCCCAAGGCCAGGCACCCAGTGAGCCTGCCCGCCTGGACACCCACAGGGCCCAAAGCATTTACCAGCCCCTGCGGCACTTCTTCCATGATATTCTGCACACCAAGTACCGGGCGGCCACCGACGTCTACGCACTCATGTTCCTGGCTGACGTTGTCGACTTCATCATCATCATCTTTGGCTTCTGGGCCTTTGGGGTGAGCCAGGCTGGGGCTCTGTAGCGTGGACAGCCCGGTGACCACTGGGCCCAGCCCCGCCCCTCACCTGTGCTCTCTGGCTCCAGAAGCACTCGGCGGCCACGGACATCACATCCTCCTTGTCAGACGACCAGGTGCCGGAGGCCTTCCTGGTCATGCTGCTGATCCAGTTCGGCACCATGGTGGTGGACCGCGCCCTCTACCTGCGCAAGACCGTGGTGGGCAAGCTGGCCTTCCAGGTGGTGCTGGTGCTGGCCATCCACCTCTGGATGTTCTTCATCCTGCCAGCCGTCACTGAGAGGTGGGCATGCGCCCTCCGTGAGTGGCAGAGCTGGGGTCCAGGCTGGCACTGTCGCTGACAAGGTCCCCACCTGCCATCCGCCCCAGGATGTTCAGCCAGAATGCGGTGGCCCAGCTGTGGTACTTCGTGAAGTGCATCTACTTCGCCCTGTCCGCCTACCAGATCCGCTGCGGCTACCCGACACGCATCCTCGGCAACTTCCTCACCAAGAAGTACAACCACCTGAACCTCTTCCTCTTCCAGGGGTGAGCGTGGTCTGCCCGGGGGCCTCCGCGGGCCCACTGCAGTGGAGTCAGCCCCTGACCATCCTGGCTTTGCAGGTTCCGGCTGGTGCCCTTCTTGGTGGAGCTGCGGGCCGTCATGGACTGGGTGTGGACAGACACCACCCTGTCCCTGTCCAACTGGATGTGTGTGGAGGACATCTACGCCAACATCTTCATCATCAAGTGCAGCCGCGAGACAGAGAAGGTGCCTGGCCAGGGGGAGGGTGCCGCCTCCCCAGGGGCCCACTGGACAGGAGGCCACAGAAGGGGATGGTGGGTGTGGCCCACTGTGGCGAGTGGGAGGGGAAAGGAGACACGGACGCTGTCAGCTGTTTTTCTCCTTTAATGTGACTCACCCGTATGCAGTGCACGACTGAGTGGCTTTCAGTGTGGCCATCATTACAATCAACTGGGCCACTCCCTCTCCCTGACTGCCGGGGCCATCTCTAGCCTCTGGTTTGCCCGTCAGATGTGTCAGGGGACAGGGCGGAGTCACGCTGTCTGTGCTCTGACTGCTCCCCACACCCCAGCTGCCAGCATCACTGCTGTCCGGCCAAACGATGCCGCTGTGTGCAGAAGCCCGCGGCACTGGGCCGCCCCTCTGCTGCTGGGCTGCTTCTGTGTCCCTGGCCCGCACAGCAGCAGAGATGTCTGGATGTTCCATCCCCGACATGTCCCCGGGAGGGAATGGCTGTGGCCCCACGGCTCACACCACTGTTTACTGGCTGTACTGGGGCCTGAACCCAGGGGCGCTGAGCTACGGCCCCAGCCCCACTCCCCCTTTGAGGCAGGCAGGGTCTTGCTAAGCTGCTGAGGCTGGCTGGCCTTGAGCTTGTAATCCTCCTGCTTCAGCCTCTCATGCAGCTGGGCACACACAGCTCTGCCCTCTTACGTTCTTGCCAGCAACTCTGCCATCCTGGGCCAGGTGCCCCAGCAGCTGGCGCTGAAGTGAGCGCTTGCTCCTATGGGTGCTCCCGGGAAGCCACGGGTCCTCCAGGGAACCATCTGCTCAGGCCCCTAAGCACTCTGCTGCGGGCTGAGTCTTCGGTGTCTCCCGGTTGCTTCAGTCTCGGGCTTGGGCCCATTTTTATTGTCTTCTCAAGAAGTCCTCTCTGGAAGATGCAGCTCAGCTTCCGACCGCTTTCCCTCAGGGGCACAGCCCAGCGCCGGCTGCTGAAAGGGTGTCCCGCTGGCTAGTGGCAGCTTGAGAGCCAGCTGGCCCTGGATGAGGGTCAGCCCTGGCATTCCCCCTCGAGGGGTGACGGCGGCCGCAGCACAGCTGTGTGCTTGGTGGGGCCAAGGCACAGATGCTGTCTGAGGGCCAGGTCGCTGACCAGGCCTCGCTCCCCAGAAATACCCGCAGCCCAAGGGCCAGAAGAAGAAGAAGATTGTCAAGTACGGCATGGGCGGCCTCATCATCCTCTTCCTCATTGCCATCATCTGGTTCCCGCTGCTCTTCATGTCCCTGGTGCGCTCCGTGGTTGGCGTTGTCAACCAGCCCATCGATGTCACTGTCACCCTCAAACTGGGTGGCTACGAGGTGAGTGGCCCTGCCCACCTGTTTCCCACGGGGAGGCGGGCGTGGGGCGCAGGCTCCAGGCCAGCCGCTCACAGCGTCCCGACCCCAGCCCCTGTTCACCATGAGCGCCCAGCAGCCGTCCATCGAGCCCTGCACGCCCGAGGCCTACGAGGAGCTGTCCCGGCAGTTCGACACCCACCCGGTGAGTGGACCCCTCCGTGTCCCCTGGTGGGGCAACGGCTGGGCCGGGGGGCCAGCTCCCCACTGAGGCCCATCGCCCCCACCCCAGCTGGCCATGCAGTTCATCAGCCAGTACAGCCCTGAGGACATCGTCACCGCGCAAATCGAGGGCAGCTCCGGGGCGCTGTGGCGCATCAGCCCCCCGAGCCGGGCGCAGATGAAGCGGGAGCTGTACAACGGCACGGCGGACATCACTCTGCGCTTCACCTGGAACTTCCAGAGGTAAGTCCCCTGCACGGCGGCCCGGGGGACGGGCCAGGCCCCATGGTGGGTCACGCTCTGCCCACCTCCACTGCCCCCCGCCTGCAGGGACCTGGCCAAGGGCAGCACCGTGGAGTACACCAACGAGAAGCACACGCTGGAGCTCGCCCCCAATAGCACAGCGCGGCGGCAGCTGGCCCGCCTGCTGGAGGGCACCTCGGACCAGTCTGTGTGAGCGGGGCGGGGTGGGGCGGGGCGGCAGGTGGGGCGCACCAGGCGGGGGGCTAGGCCAGACCTGACCTGCCCACCCTCCCCACAGCACCATCCCCCACCTCTTCCCCAAGTATATCCGCGCCCCCAATGGGCCTGAGGCCAGCCCTGTGAAGCAGCTACAGCCCAGTGAGTGTGTGGGGCTGGGGGCCACGATGTGGCTTGGGGCTGGGGGCTGGGAGGCGGTCGGGCCTCTGACTCCCCTGGCTCCGCCCCAGATGAGGAGGCTGACTACCTCGGCGTGCGCATCCAGCTGCGGAGGGAGCAGGTGGGCTCGGGGGCTGCGGGTTTCCTGGAGTGGTGGGTCATCGAGCTGCAGGACTGCCGCGCTAACTGCAACCTGCTGCCCATGGTCATCTTCAGCGACAAGGTCAGCCCACCCAGCCTGGGCTTCCTGGCCGGCTACGGGTGAGTGTGGGGCTGGGGGATGCCCTGCGCACAGGGGCCCAGGCACGCCTGGCCTCACCCACCCGCCCCTTTGCAGCATCATGGGGCTGTACGTGTCCATCGTGCTGGTCATCGGCAAGTTCGTGCGCGGCTTCTTCAGCGAGATCTCGCACTCCATCATGTTCGAGGAGCTGCCCTGCGTGGACCGCATCCTCAAGCTGTGCCAGGACATCTTCCTGGTGCGGGAGACGCAGGAGCTGGGGCTAGAGGAGGAGCTGTACGCCAAGCTCATCTTCCTGTACCGCTCACCAGAGACCATGATCAAGTGGACGCGTGAGAAGGAGTAGGAGGGGCCTGGCTCCCTGGCGCCGGGAACGAAGGGGCTGCCTGTGGGCCGCGGGGCCATGAGTGCAGGGGTGGCACTCCTTGGGCCAGGGCACAGCTGCCACGGGCCCCCCGGCCCCCCGGAACCTGCATGCTGCTGTCAGAAGGACACTGTGCCCCTTGGCCCTTACGTGCCCAGTGCAGCCAAACTGGGCCTGGACCTGCCCCGCCTCACATGTACTGTAGAGTTTTCTAATTAAAACCTTTTTATTTATGCAAACGGACAAGCCCCAGCCAGCCCTGTATCCTTGCCTTCCAGCCCCGGGCGAGAGCTGCCCACACAGGCCACGTCCCGGGCTCAGCTCTGCGGGCCCTCTGCCTCGTCACTGCTGTCCTCAATCAGATACTCCTGGATCTCCTGCATGACCCCGGCCCTGTGGGAAGAGTGGGTGGGAACCAGCCCAGGGGCTCCCACCTGGGACCCCACCAGACAGGCCCAGTACCTCTGGCTGCGGAGCTGGGCCTCGGCCAGGATGTAGGGCGGCAAGCGGTCCAGGGAGGGCTGCAACAGAAGCCAGCTGGGTGAGGGGTGGCAGAGCCCAAGCACCGAACCCCGCTGCCACCGGGAGGGGAGGGGCAGCCACACTCACGAGGTCGCTCATGTTCCCCCTGCAGCCGTAGCACAGCTGCTGGGTGACCTGCGCCTGGGCATCGTCCGTCCTGGGAGACAGAGCTGGACTTGGGTGCCTGCGCTCCGGGCCCTGCCCCAAGCCGCTCCTGTCCCCGGCAGGGACTCACCTCCCACGGGCCTTCCAGCAACAGCCAGGGCCCTCGCCTACAGCGCAGCAGGGTGCTGTGGGCGTCCCAGCCTCAGCCTGAAGGGTGGACGGCGGCATCTGGGAGAGACTCGAGGTCTGAGCCCCAAAAGCCGTGGCACTGTCTGCAAGCAGAGAGGGATTGAGGGGACCCTCGGGCTACTGGACCCCAACACCCACCCCTGCACCCCAAGGAGGTCCAATGCGAACCAGCAGTGTCGATGTCCAGTGTGCACAGGCAGAGGAGGCACCGAGGGCCTGAGGGCCCCCCACCACAGCCGTCCCTGGGCGCCTTGACCAGCTTCTCTCCTGTCCTGAGGGCAGGAGGTACAGGTCACGGGGCGCCCCCAGCCGGGCCCTGCTCCTTCCTGGCCCCTGAGTGCCCACACACACCTGTACACAGTGCTGACCGTGGAGGGGAACTGGGCCTGCAGCCTGAGGATGAAGGCCTCCATCAGCCGGTGGACGCTGGCTTTCTCGGGGGCCTAGGGACAAGGGGCTGTCGGCGGGCCCAGTGCAGAGGCAGCTCCCAGAGTGGGTGCCTGGCTTCCCACAGCAGCCAGTGTGCCAGCAAGGGTCAGCCTGTCCCTCCGAGGCAAAGGGTGTCCTCAGAGGACCCAAGGGGACCCTGCTGCTAGCACGAGTGGTGAACAGCAGGTGCCGGGCCTGAGGTCAGCCCAGGGAAGGGCCAGCACAGCCCCCTGACTGTATGGAAGAGCCGCCCCCCCCTCCCCGACCCGTTCACCTACCCCGGGCCTCACCTTAGTGTCCACAGCCGGTGTGAAGACTAAGGGAACAGCAAACAGACGGTTGTAGAAGGCCACCTCCTTCAGAGTGTGGTCCCTCATGGGCCGCACCACCACCACATCCCCGTGTCGCTCGTCCGAGAAGCCCTGGAGGATGGGGCAGTTTGGCGAGGTCCCAGCCACGCCCCTAGCTGGGGCTGGTCCGGGCCCCTTGCCACACGGCGGGAGACCCCCGGATGACCCATAGCTGCTGCTTTCAGGTGAAGGAGGCAGATGGGGAGGGGCCCCGCGTACCGTGTCCCAGGCGAGGAAGGCTCCTCGGCCCAGGGCCAGGTTGGTCATGAGCTTGATGGCCAGGCGGGTGCAGCTGTCCCCGGTCATCACCTTGGAGTAGCCGTGGGCTCGAGCCACGTGCAGGATCAGGTGGCTCCTGGGGTGCAGAGGCCACGTTACAGAGGCCGCCTGGGCCTGGGCCGGGGTAGGGGCCAGGGTGCAGGCCCAGGCTCACCGCAGGGTCTGCAGAAGCTCCTCCTTGGCCGTCAGCGTCCTCACAGACTCAAACAGTCTACACAGGGCCTCGGTCTGGGCGGCAGAGGGGGGCCCAGCTGGGCTCGGGAGGCTGTGGGGGTCCTGGCTCTGGGGCCAGGGCCGCTCCTCCTCCCCCCGAGCCCGGCCGCAGCTGTCCTCAGCCCCCTCGGCCCCCAGCACGTGGTACTGCTGGAGAAAGCTGTCCACGGCGGACTTGTAGGCACCCTCCGTCCCAGCTGGCTCCTGGGGACAGCACCGCAGCACCGACGGTGGCAGGCTGAACACCTTCCAGGACACAGGCAGGCAGTAAGGCCCAGGCCGAGCCCCGGGGACCCCCAGGTCACCTCCTGGGTAGCCCCTGTGCCTGGCGCAGGCCACCCACCTCTTCCAGGGCCACCAGGTGCCACGGGAAGTTGACGACGTGCAAAACCTGCTTCACCTCAGCCAGGGTCTTTGCTCTGTCCTCTGGGCTCTGGCCGCAGGCTGCACCCTCTGCAAAGCCAGGCAGGAAGGAGAGTCAGGGCTCCGGCCAGGTGTAGTGGCTGAGGGGCTCTGCAGGGCAGTGGTTACTGGAAGATGAGACCTGGCCAGGGTGGTCCACACCTGTAACCCCAGCACTCTAGGAGGCTGAGGCAGGAGGATCACAAGTTCCGGCCTAGCCCAGCTTAGCAACTTAGTGAGAGCCTGCTTCAAAAGGAAAACATTTTAAAAAGAGCTAGAGATGTAGCTCAATAAAAGGTCCTGGGTTCGTTCAATCCCCAGGACCACAAAAGGCTAGTGCAGACAATTGAGGAGGGGCTGTTTTGATTTGGGAAACAGGTTCCCCCTAATGCAAGAATGGCAAACCTCTTAGAGACACAGTGGCCAGACTGCAACCCAAAATCCACTTATTTATCACAAAGTGCCAAAACTGCAATTAAACCCGAATACTGAGGTTTTAATTTAGAAAAAACAACTGTTATCTGACGCTCGGCTGCTGGGGTGACCTGGCTCATGTGCTGACAGAGCTCTGCGTGTCTGCTGCACCACACATGCCATCGGTGGTGGCCCTAGTGGCTACAATGCCACCCCCACCCCATGTTGGTTACCAGCCCTCTTCTGTCCTGGACCTGATGGCAGGGCCAGGTGGGACAGGCACTCCCAGCCCCCGCAGTCACTTGAAGCTGGAACACATGCTGGCTCCCTCAGAAACGTCACCAGCAGGGCCTCAGTGTGGGGACAACACCAGTCCTGGACAAACCTCTACCCAGGAGGCTCAGGGGCCCACCTCAAGTGACCAGAGCCAGGAGGAGGGGCGCCACACGTACCATCCACATAGACGACTCCTGGCACGAAGCGCAGCCTCTTAGCAGAGTCCTGACTCAGGCCCTGGAGGGGTACACATCAGGGACTCGGACCCTGGCTATGAGCCACAGGGTGCTTCTCAGCAGGCCATGTCTCTGGACGTCAGTCCCAGGAAGGAGGGAGCCAACCTTCCCTCGAAGTAGACAGGGCCATTCTGACTCAGGGGCCAGGCATTCTGTGGTAAGGCCCAGAGACCCAACTCTGATGGTCTCCTCTCCTGCCAGGAAAGCAGCCTCCCCACTGCAGAACCTGAGAACCCACACCTGGAGTCCATCCCTGACACCCCAGCAGCCTGGGACAAGCAATGGGGCCACAGTGCCACCTGCTGGGCACCACTCTGAAGAGCAGAGGAGTTGTGCCAGGGGTGAAGAGGTAGTATGTGGCGTGGGCTGGGCCTCATCCGGCATGTGGGCAGGTTTAGGGCACCACCTTTGGGAGAAAACCAGCCAGGAACACGACCCTCCCCTTTCATTGGACAAAGCCATTCAAACTCCAGCCAGACAGACCTCATGAGCAAGGCCGGCTCAGAAGTACCATGCAGGGTGCCGACCCTAGGACAGCCCCCCCACCCCCCATTCTGCACCCTCACAGCCTCATAGCAAGTGTGCAGGGAGCCTAAATGGCCTCTCCCCACCCTGTCCCAAGATCCCTGGAGTTCCCAATTCCTCAGGGAAACCCCACATGTCCCAGCAGCTCCTGGTTTTGCAGCTTGAGCATCTGCCTCAATCCAGCCCCCTCCCTGAATGTGCTGCCCTCCCTGTCAGTCCCCACAAGTCACACCTGGCCAAGGCATGAGACTGAGCTCTGGAGTGTGGAGAACTGGACAGAGCTGACCTGGGCACAGCTGGCACCCTGATGTGGCTGCTGGCTTAGAGACCTGTGTTCTGAGAGCCCTCCGGGTGTCCCTGTGGGAAGTGTGCTGAGAAGGGAGCCCCACCCTAGCTCTGCCCAGCAGCCACTACCTGGGGGTGGTGTGGACGCACCTCAAGGACCTGCCAGACCATGGAGCTGGATGAGGGACCACCAGACCACGCCAAGAGCACCTTGGGGAGAAGAAACACCAACAAGTAACACTCGCCTTCAATGGAAACATGTCCTCCCACGTGGACAACTGAGATACCCAGTTCACCCAGAGTGAGTGCAGGGGTGGCAGGCTGGGTGTGGGAGGGGCAGACGGAAGAGAGCCAACCCCCCACAGCTACCTTCTCACCAGGAAAGATGAGCCGGTTCTTCCCTAGCATGGCTCTGAACTTGTGGACATAGAAGGCCTTGAAACAGTCCCTGCAACACAAATGCCAGGCTGGGTTGTCTGCAGAGGCTCTGCCAAACTGGGGGATCAGGTGCCCTGGGAGCCTCACAGCTCTCAGGGTCCCCCGAAGCCCTACCAGCTGTGATCACAAAGGGCATGGGAGCTACATCTCACATCCTGCAGTTGCTACGGGTAAGGTGAAGCCCTGATGCCTGTTAAGAAAGGTGCTGATTGGGCTGGGGATTTAGTTCAGCGGCACCACACCCGCCTCGCAAGAGGAAGGTCCTGAGTTCGTTCCCAGTACCAAAAAAAGAAAGGTGCTGACTGCTGACTTCAGGCCATCCTTGCCCCATGCCAGGCAGCACCACCACCCTCTGGTGAAGGAGGAAATGCTAAGCAGGCTGCAGAGCTCGGCCTCCAGACCTGCCCACCAGAGACCAGTGTGCCAGCCACCTGGGCAGAGAAGCTAGGAAGCTCAAGCCAACACTGAGGCCTGGGGTCCTCCTGAAACCACAGATTCAGAACTCCCAGCTGGATAACAATTTCTTCAATTTCCCAGGGTCTTTTTTTTTAATTTAAAGAATGTTTTAGAAAGCAGAATCCAAGATTCCTGGGGACCAACTTAAAAATGTGAGGCTACCATTCAGCAAACATACTACCCACTAGAGAACTAAAACAGGAGACCCCCCCTCAGGGAGCTACAAATCTAGCGAAAAAGGCCAAACATTAAAATGGTCATAACGCAGCTGGGTGTGCTGGTGTATGCCTGTAATCCCAGCTACTAGAGAGAAAAAGGCAAAAGGACTGCAAGTTCGAGATCAACCTGGGCAACTTCCAACTTAGGGGAGATCCTGTCTCAAAATTTTAAAAAAATTATTAAGGAGGAGTGGTGGATGTAGCTCAGCTTAAAGACTCTGGGTTCAATGCCCACTGCCAGACATACACACACAAAAAGTTACTATGCAAAGAAAAGATGGCATGGGTCACAAGAATTACAGATAAAATAGACTATCAGGGGCTGGGGATTTAAGTCAGTGGTTCTGTCGCCTGCCTCGCAAGCGCTGGGACCCGAGTTCGATCCCCGGTACGGAAGAAAAAAAATAAAAAGAATATCATCACAGCTGCCCCCAAATACCCTCCCCGCGCGCATTTTTCCCAACTTGGACGCCCCACCCCACTTCCATCTCTGCCCACAAACTCCCCCGGAGACCTCGCTGTTCTTGAATGGATCATGGAGACTCTTAACTTCCCACCTCCCTTTCCGAAATAGGGTGGTGGGAGCAACATCAGGAGCTCATACTAGAGTAACTGCCCTTTGAAAACCAAATATCGTCTGGAAAGGGGCTGCCGGGCCTCACCTGCAAAAGGCATCTCCAGCTCGGATAACCACCACCGGATCGCCCTGCTTGCACTTCACACACTTCTGCCCACAGCTTTGGACATACGACAGGAGAGGAGGGTAAGAACACAGGTGGCTGCTTTCCCAACCCGGGTGGCTTCGGAGAGACTGGGTCCTGTTTCCCGCCCTGAGCTGAGCCGGAGGAAAGGCCCATGCCCTTCTCTAACTGCCAACTTCAAGACAAGGGCCGGGGTGCGGGCTGGAAAAGCGGGCTCTCGTGCACTGGGGCCCTAAATCTCTGTAGGACAGACAACTTCTGCGCGGCCCAGAGGCAGCGACAGGAGAGTAAAGACAGAACGGGATCGCCCCGAGTGCGCGAGGCAGACTGAAGCGAGGCCCCGCCCAGCTTAGGGCGCCGCGGGCTCCTACCCGGGCCTGGGCACCGGCGGGGGCTCCCGGGGCGGCGGTTCCACGTAGTCCTCGCCCACCTGGCACATGGCGGAACGCGGAGCACCGCAGTTGCCACGGCAGAGCCGGGGCGCGTCTTGGTGACGGCACGACGTCGGCGCGGCAGTGACGCTACAGGGGCGAGCACGTGTGGCGTCAGCGAGACGTCGGCGCGGGTGTGACGCGTTGGGGGTGCGGCGCCGTCGCGGCTGTGACGTGCGGGCCGGGCCGGCCTGGACAGCGGTCGGCGGCAGGTGGCGGCGGCGGCGGCCTGGCCCGGGATGGCGATGTTCCGCAGCCTGGTGGCTTCGGCTCATCAGCGGCAGCCGCCGCCCGGGCCTGCGGGCGGCGACAGCGGCCTGGAGGCGCAGTACAGTTGTCCCATCTGCCTGGAGGTGTACCACCGGCCGGTGGCCATCGGCAGCTGCGGCCACACGTGAGCGCCCTCCGAGAGCTCGCGGGAGGGGGGTCCGGGCCGGGTCCGAGGCCGCGGCTGGCCGCGCTGCACGGAACGCGAGGACACGGGCACGGCAGCGGCGCCGCCCTCAGTGCGGCCCCTGCGCAGCCCAGCCCCGGCCCGCCGCGGCACGCGACTCGCCACCCGGGCGCTCGGGACCACCTGTCCCCGGCCCGGCGCACGGCCTCGCGGCCGGGAGCTCAGGGCTTCTGCTGCGGCCGCTGCGCTCGACGCTAGGATCTGGTCATGTGGACACAGGCGGGCAGTTGCAAATAAATGACTTGTAGCTTTTGCTGTCAACTCTTTCTCGCCCCGCTGTTTGGTCGTTTTGATTAGAGAGGAAAGCAGTTCCCTAAAGTTAGGAGAGGGGCGTGTTTGGAGCCCCGTGCTGTTTTGTTTTGAAGGAGCACTTGAGTCACACGAGGCATTGAGCAGCCAGGGAGGCGGACTCCACCGGGTCCAGACATCAAGCAAGTTCTCCAGCTGTGCTTTCTGGTCGAGCTGTTTCAGGAACAGAAACTTGAGAATGTGGTTCTACCCTTGGGGAGCTGTCCTCACGTTCTCTGGAGCTCCAGCCTAGTTGGGAGGGAGCCAGTCGGAGACTGTGCTCCTAGACCCCTCCTAAGTGCTCCATAATACAGCCCATGAGGGGACTGGCAGAGTGTGGGGAGCAGGCAGGAGGGCTTCCCAGCAGATGGTCCTGCTGCTGAGGAGGTGGGGTTGGGCAAGGTGCACCCCAGCTGGTAGGAGGCCCTAGAACATTTTGCAAACAAAAGCAGCTGACTTTGGAGGCTCCTGATGGGAAGGGAACTCGCACTGCGGGTGGGCGTGCGCCTGCCAGTCATGCCTCCTCCTGGGGCTGGCAGAGAGGGTGGCAGGATGCACCGATGCTTTCCCTTCCCCCTGTGTCAGGCAGCAGGGCGGCCTGCTCACCCCAAGAGCCCTGCTGATCTTGTGAGGGTGCTGCTCCTACTCAGTCTCACTCTGCTGCACCATTTTGGCAGGGGAGCCTCTGGGGCTGACTCCTGTGAGCACAGGCAAGTGGGTGTCTTAAGGTGTGCTCTGCATCTTCCAGCTGTTGTTGGGCTGAGAGACTTGTCTGGGCCTCGTTTAAGAAAGTCTTACATGAACTTGGCCTGGTGACCACTTGGTCATCACAGCAGGCCACAGCCATTTTGGTTTCTTAGTCTACACAAACCAGTATTTGCTTGTTTTCTCCCCAAAATGTGTTTTCTTAAAATGTAGTCTGCCTGACAGGACACAAGACTCTGGGATGAAAAACATCTTTTCTTAAGCTGTTCTCACAGTCTCTCCCTTGGCTTTCTGTGCTGCTTTGTTTTCCTGGCTGTTCTTGACCACCTCAGATTTCTTGAAGTCTCTGTGAGGCTAAGGCGTGTGAGCAAATGAGCACAGGAAGCTTAGAAGCTCTCATGTCACCTTTAACAAGTTCACTCGCAGTCTGATTCTTTCCTTTCGTGAGGTACCTGAGCAGAAGCAGGTTCCTTCCTGAGATCTTGTTTTCTTGTGGTGAAAGGAGCCCTGTGTGGGGCAGGTGTTGCTCTCCGGCACCCAGACAGAGGAAAGGATGTAGGGAGAGCTTTCTGCCTCAAGCTGAGGGGAGGCGGCTGCTGGTGGAGCTACACAGAGAAGCTTGCAGGAACTCCCTGAGGGAGGGAACTGCTGTCTGTCACACTGGAAGGGCAGCCCAGGCTAAGAGCCTCATCTAAATCCAGCAGTCAGGCTGCCCCCAAAGCCTAACCATGGAGCCTCTGAGTCAGGACAGTGCTGTGGACGCACTCGTGGCCTTCATGTGGCTCCCTGTGTGGGTCATCTCACAACATCTTCCCTGAGGGGACCCACCTGCTGACCTTGGGGACCTCTGAAACACTGGCCCCTCCTAACTCCCTGGTGTGTGTAGGAGCCTGGAGCAGGTGCTGGTACTCTGTGGCCTGTGATCCATCCTCCGTGTCCCAGATTTCTGGGGGAAGGGCCAGCTCACACCCACTGCCCTCAGCTACTTCGTTTGGCTGAGAAGCCAGTCAGCACCTGGCTCTGAGCAGACACAGGCAGGAACTTCCTGTGGGAAAGGCTGACCCTGCTGCGGCTGCTGCTGCCAGCACACAGGGTGGTGAAGATGAAAGAAGGCTGAGAGCCCCATGCCACCACCTGCATGCATCCTTCTGCTTGCTGCTCCTTCAGGGCTGAGGCTTGGGGACAGTCACTTTGTAGGCAATCAGGTTCTTGACCACCCCTGTGGGCAGTGCCAGGCACCTGACCTCCATCCATTCCTCTTCAGAGACCTGGCCTTCCCTGCTCTACAAAGGACCCTTTTCCTTCTGCTGAGTGAAGTGGCCACACTGTGGCCTGAGCGCGTGCACATGGCTGGGCCTTCTGTTTGAGTTTTCACAGCTTCACTAAGGTAGAATTCAGCACCTCACTATTTCCTCGTTTAAAGTGTAGAGTTCAGTGGTTTCTGTGATGCTCACACAGTACCAAGCCATCACCCCGACTTAGGACTTTCACCACCCCAAAAGAGAAACCAGTCCTCCTTCTGCTCCCCAGTCCTTGGGCGCCCCTGGTCTGCTTCTGCCTCCATGGCTGTGCCCTTGCCAGGCGTTCCGCGTACCCGGTATTCTACTGCATGTGGCTTCCTGTGGCCTCTTCCTCGAGTCATGTTTTCAGGGATTGGCTGTGTGTAATGTGCGTCCGTGCTTGGCTCCTTCTCATGGCCAAGACAGCCTCTGAATTGTTACTGCATCTCAGTGCTGTGGACGTGTGTGTGGCCTTCGTGTGGCTCATCCCTTGGCATCTTCTGGTTCTTGGGTGGAGAAAGGGGTCCTCAGCCTTAGGCTAACTGGACTCTGGGCCAGTGACAGGGGTACCCTGGACACTGAGGGATGGGTGTGTGGGTGCCTGGGGAGACCCCTCTGCTCACGCTGCTGTGCAGCAAAAGCTCCTGAAATCCTTCCTGTCTCATGAGAGACCTGGTCCTCTCTCACGGGCAGTCAGGCCGTGTGACTGACCAGGTGACTAGCAGGTGACGAGCCAGGTGGCCCCACCAGAGGCCAGTGTTGGGAAGGGGAGGGGCCTGAGATGGCATTCGCTTTGCCTGAAGCCCTGGGCCTTCCTTCTTCACCACAGAACAGACTTTTTCTTGAGGGAATGAAGTCTCTTGACACAGGAACTCTGACCCCAGACCACAGCCAAGGTGTCTGTGAACTCAGGCCCTGTCTTGCATCCCCTCCATCCACCACGGCTCCTGTCCCCACCCCACGGGCCCTTGACTTTGCTAGCTGTGCCATCACTCACAAGGTTGCCATCTTTCTGCTGGGCTGGGTGGCTTCCTGCTCCAGCCAGGTACTGTCGTAGGACTGGGGTGCTGCCTCAGTGTGCCCGTGTTCAGGCACCTTCTGCGCCACGATGTCCCCACGGCGCTTCCTGTGCAGCTGCACAGAACTCATCCTGTGACCTGCTCCCTTCCTCCCCTGCTCCCACTGCCGACCTGGGCCTACGGAGCAGCGGAGATGTGGGCAGGCACAGCCTGGCTCCTGCTGCCAGTCCAAATCTGCAAGGACTGTGTGGCATGGGCGCGCCACACGGTCTCAGGCAATGGTGCCAGAAGCACAGGGCCTGCTACAGCCGCTGCCCCAGTTGTGCCAGAACCTAAGCTGGCTGAGCAGGCCCTTGAGCAGGAGCACCTCCTACCTGGGGAGCTGTCCATGGGGGCTGAACTGGCAGCCAGGGCCTTGTGCTGTGTGATCCGGGCCCAGCATTCCTTGCCTACACCTCCTGGCGATCTCCCTGCTTGTGCCCCAGCCGTCTCGTCATGCAAGTGCTGCCTGTACTCGTGAGGAGGAGCCGCATGAGCCCTGCCAGGGTGCCGGCTGCAGGGCCAGCAGTGTAGGCTGCGGCTGCCCCCGGCATGCAGGACACGGTGGGGCCTGTGCCAGGAGGGACCCTCCATGGTTTAGCCAACTGGTGGGCAGCACAGAGACGTTGGAGAAGTGGCCCTGCTGGTGCCAGCCCTCAGACCTGTGTCCCCTGCAGGTTCTGCGGGGAGTGCCTCCAGCCATGTCTGCAGGTGCCATCCCCTCTGTGCCCGCTCTGCCGCCTGCCCTTTGACCCCAAGAAAGTGGACAAAGCCACTCACGTGGAGAAGCAGCTCTCGTCCTACAAGGCTCCCTGCCGGGGCTGCAACAAGAAGGTACCGAGCGCCTGGCCTGGGCGGCCGGGGACCCTGTCCTGCAGAAGACTGGGTGGATGGGCTGCCCCTGTCCTGTTGAGCAATGCAGCTGCTCTGGAGTGAGGAAGCCCGCACCCTGCCCTCGCCCTCCGTCCCTTTCCAGGGGAGAACCCCCAGATGTGGGCTGGGTGCTCGGGCTGCCAGCAGCTGTGGGCTCTGAGTGGAGGAGGCCCGTGGAAGTGCCGAGCACCTTACAGCTGGCCCATTGCCCTCCCCATGGAAGCGAGAGGGGCACTGCCTTGATCAGAGTCCACAGAGGACCCCTCGCCGTGACAGGACTCCCAGAGCCTGCTCGCCCCTCACATTCTCCCTGTGCCCAAGCCTAGCACTGCAGGGTGGGAGCCCTGACGCGGGCCCTTGGTCAAACAGCTGGGAACATATTTTGAATTTGTGTTTTAGATGTGGCCACAGCTCAGGTCCTAAGCCCTGCTGACCCACACAGTAGGAAGCAGCCCCTCATTGCTCCATGCTGAGGTCAAGTGCAGATGTCTGGGGGCCACCCTGAGTCCATCTGGGGTGCTAGGCACCCCCGGGCTCCACCAGACAGACCCTCCTGGGGAGACGAAAATGGGAACCTTGAGGTTCCCCAGGTGGAGGTCCTCCCTGCACAGTGCCCGACCGGGGCAGGTTTCTGGCTTCTGGCCCCATGTCCCCAGGACCGTGACAGTGACCTTGGGCGCTGCCAGCGCTGGGGCCTGTTACTCTGGACACCTGAGTTAGGCAGTTTGCGAAGATGTGTGTTTATGCCAGGGGAGAGGTTTTGTCAAGAGTCTTTCCACCGGTCCCTAGTAGATGTGTATCCCCTCTTACTAAGTGCGGTTCCCTTTCCCTCGAGGAGTACAGCTTCCCAAGTTTGCCTTTCTCTGAGGGACCCCACGGAGGGGGGGTGCTGGCTCCTGTCCCGAGTGCTGCTCTATGGAGCAACCTTGGGCTTGTGCAGCTCAGCGGGCCTGGGGGGAACACAGAGCCCATGGCCCTTCCAGCGTCTTCCCAGCTGCATCCCTCGAAGCCCCTTCCAGGGCACCACAGACTGCTGCTCTGGGCCCCTGGGTTTCGAGGGGAGCAGGGATGGCCCTGTGGCGCGTGACCCATGCAGATGGTTCCATTCTGGACCGCCTTGCCTGCTGCCCTGTCACCTAGGTGACCCTGGCGAAGATGAGAGTGCACGTGTCCTCGTGCCTGAAGGTCCAGGAGCAGATGGCCAACTGCCCCAAGTTTGTCCCCGTGGTGCCCACCTCCCAGCCCATTCCAAGGTGGGCAACTTCCTGTGGGTCTCTAAGTGGCGGGGGGTGCCGGGCGTCCAGGTGGCCCTGGGGACACCTGAGGTGTGGGAGCCAAGGCGAGGGTGTGCGCCAGGCAGGTGGACCGTGCGACGGCGCCTCTGGGCACAACACCGTCCCTGCCCCCTTCTGGGCTGAGGTTCCAGGGAAGGAAAAGCCCCAGCGTGGTGCTCCTCAGCCACCCTGGGAGCTGGCTCGTCCTGTCGAGCTCACAGAGGGGCTACGCCGATGTCTGGGAAGTGGGGCGGGCAGTGCCCCAGCCTCAGCCCACTCTTCCCCGCAGCAACGTCCCCAACAGGTCCACCTTTGCCTGCCCCTACTGCGGCGCCCGCAACCTGGACCAGCAGGAGCTGGTGAAGCACTGTGTGGAGAGCCACCGCAGCGACCCCAACCGAGTGGTGAGTCCACACTGCACCCGCAGCTGCCGCAACCCCCAGTAGGCGGCAGTGCTCCAGCAGCACCTGGTCCAAGCCCAGCCCGGATCTCTGAGCTCCACCCTCGAGCTGCAGCCCCAAGGCTGTGTCCCAGGCTGGGGAGGCCTGCACCCTGTGCCCCACCTGCTGCACACTGGCCCTCTCCTCCAGGTGTGCCCCATCTGCTCAGCCATGCCCTGGGGTGACCCGAGCTACAAGAGCGCCAACTTCCTGCAGCACCTGCTGCACCGGCACAAGTTCTCCTACGACACCTTCGTGGTGGGTGCCCCTCCCCTCCTCCCTGGTGGGTGCCCCTCCCCTCCTCCCTGGTGGGTGCCCCTCCCGGGGCCCCAAGTCCTTAGAGAAGGCCAGAAACCAAAGGTCCACAGCCAGCAGGGATGAGGGCCTGCCCTTGTAGGTCAGCCCCTGAGGAGGCCCTACCCTGGCACAGTCTCGGGGACCCCAGGGTACACCAGCTTCCTTCTAGCACTTCTGGAGGCCAGAGGGACCCCTCACCCCCTACCTGCAGAGGGCAGGAAGGGTGCAGACCCCAGGCCCAGACCCTTCATCCCACTCTTCCTTCCCGGTGCAGCCCAGGACTCCCCTCTGGCCTGTCCCTGGCTGTTGGAGGTCTTGGGGCCCCATTTCTCAGGTTCTGAGGTGAAGGACAGCTTCAGCCCCGCATCTGCCCCTCACTCATAGCCATGCCAAGTGGCCTCTTTAGACTGTTGGGCCCAGCTGCCCTGGGGGAGCCTGAGGGTCACCTTGTGCAAGGGCAGTGGGCATCCCCGGAGGGGTGGTGTGCAGGCGAAAGAGAAGGTCCACCTGGGGGACTGGCACGAGGGGAGGGCTGCTGCTGCTGCACCGGCCTGTCTTGCTTCTGTCCCCAGGACTATAGCATCGATGAAGAAGCTGCCTTCCAGGCTGCCCTGGCCCTGTCCCTCTCTGAGAACTGAAGGCACAGCCGGCTCCCACCCACGCCAGGTCCAGCGGGGCTGCCCTTGGGCCAGGCACCAAGAGCCTTCGGGCCCAAAGCCCCCTCAGCCGTCAGCAGGCCGCCCAGATGCCGGCTGCAGCCCTGGGTCATCGGTGCTTTGCGGGGCAGGTGCCGGCTGCCTCTTGAAGGACTCGGAGCAGTCGGCTGCCTCTTGAAGCCATGACGCTGTCCCTGCGTGACGGACAGGGTGCCCGGCTGTGCTGCAGCAGGAGAGCCAGAGGAGCGGCCCGGCCAACCCCAGCCTGACCCGGCCCCCGGCTACGCTTCCACCGTGCGCATTTGGTACTGGCTTTTGTGATACTTAGAAACCCTGGCGTTTTTCTATCTTATCCCATGTGATAACCTTTTCACATTTTATAGAGCAAAGACAAAGCAGCTACACTTCATACTGCAATATCTGTGTTGACTAGGAAGAATAGTATTTTTATGGAACATTTACAAAATTATATTTTTTAAGAAAAAGCAATCAAAACTAACCTTTGTGTGGGAGCAGAGGGGAGGAGTGAGGGGCACAGCCGGAGCCAGACAGGCTGGGGTCTCCCTGGGCCTGGCAGGCAGCGTCCCCGGCCACCTGCCGCTGAGCTCACGGGGACCTTGCTTTCAGCTTCTCCCCACTGACATCCAGGAAGTGGCCCCAGTACCCTGGCCGTGGTGCTGGCCTCCTGCCTGTTCCTCACCCTGGTGGCTGCTACCCCAATCGTAGCCAGTTCTTGGGGTCCAGGCAGGGGCCTGCTTGGGGGTGGTCAGGCCAGAGAACACTGCTCAGTGCTTCCGTTCTGTTCATGGCATAAATTATTCTGTCTTTTCAAAGTTTTCAATAAAACGATTCCAAGCACCTGCAGCACCCTTGCAGTGGTTCCATCCTCAGCCATCAGCTGTGAGGGCACTGGGGCGGTGGCCCTGCCTCTCACCCATCCAGATCTTCGGCTGCTCCCCGCACCCTGGGCCTGGTGTCCCTAGGCTATGTGGGCCACACAGAGCCCCTGAGGGGGTGTCGAACCTCCTGTTCCTCTTTGCTCGGTCTGTATATCAGACCAGTGCTCGGGTACAGGATGCCTTGTCCTGCTGCTGATCAAGAGTCAGAGCCCACAAGAGTTGCCTGCCCGCCAGCCCCGTGGCAGCTGGTCACCTGTCTGTCCTTGCCTCTCGCCCCACCCATCTCTGTCCTGCATAGTTCTCTCTAAGACAAAAGTGGTCCCAAAGTTTGAAACCGTGGCGAGAGCCAGGCAAGCCAGGTTCCACAGACAGTAGCAGGTGTGGTGGCCGGGTTCCCATCACCCATATGAAGCAAAGCCATCTTAGGGTGCCTTTGTGGGTACCCCCAAGGTCCCCTCCTCCAGCTACTCCTAGACCCTGTCTGCACACTTCCCGTGTCCAGGAGGCCCCGCTGGGTTCTGGGGACCTGCAGAGCTGCAGCCAGTGGCCCTCCTGCTGGCTTCCAGAGGAGGCACAGCACCCAAAGCACGAGCTGCCTTAGCAGAGCTGGCTGCCTGCCGCCCAGTGGGAGCAGAGGAGCTGCTTTTCAGGCCCAGGCCTGCCCCACAGCTGGCCACTGGTGACACAGTCCGCTGTCACGGGTCCCGAGCCACACCATGCAAGAGACGTGGCAGCATCCTGGGACCTGCTTTGGCAGGTCCTGACCCCAGCAGCGCCGGCCGCCTGCTCGCCTGCCCTCTGGGAAACACTGCCGGTCTCTGTGTCACCTGCGGAGGTCACAGCACCTGCCACGTCAGCATTGCTGCTGCAGGCCTGGGCGCCTGGGGCCAGGGCCAGCAATCAGAAAGCCGAAGTCGGTGCCCCTTCTCTGTGCCTGCTGCTATCGGGTGACCCAGAGGGTATGGCGGCCAGGAGGGGCAGAGAAGGGAAGCCCCCCAAGCGGGGCCATCCGTACCATGCTGCTGGCAGGAGCAGCCGGGTGGGCAGGGGCCTTGCTGGGCTCCTGTCCCCGGGCCCCGCCCCTCATGCTGCCTGAGCTGGTCCTCGGGGCCCTGAGGTAAAGGCGATCACAAGCATGAGCCCAGCCTGGGCTGCGAAGTGACCCAGCGAGACCCTGTTTCAGATGGGAATGGGGAGGGGGTGTCGCTCAGTGCTTTCCGGGCTCAGTCCCCGATACAGGAGCAGAGGAGAGGAGGGAGGGGCAGCAGCCAGCCCAACACAGTCCTCGATCCCCAGACCCCGCCTGCTTGTCTGCAGGACAACCCGGCTCACGCCCAGCCCTGTTTCTGGAGTAGTTGGGTCAGTTACCCCCGGATCCCTCCACAAAGCCTTGGGCAGCATCTAGTGGAAGGTACTGCCTCGGTCTTGTCCCCCCACTGGCCTTGGCACCCCCAGTGACCATGTCCAGAGGCTCTGGAGGTCATCAGAGCAAACCCCAAGGGGTGGCAGTTCGGCCACCTGATCCCCGCAGATGCCACACAGGGTGAGGGAGCCCTGTGTGTGCACAGAATGCTGCAGGAGTGGAGCACAAGCCAGAAACACATAGCACGCAGGGCAGCGCCACAAGAGCAGGGCCCTCCCTGGGTGTCACCCCAGGTTAGTGCAGGTTGGGGGCAGGACAGCAACTTCAGCCCGCCAGTGGTCCCTGTCCTGCCAGGGAGTATGTACGGGGGTATGGAGCTGCCCAGACACAGCCCTGCTCCAGCTGGGAGCACCATAGGCCAGCTCCCTATGCTGAGGAAGCCCACCAGCATCACCAGGCCAGGCTGCTGTGCCCTGTGGAGTCCAGGGCAGCAGAAGCCCCAGCAGCAAACCACACGCCCTTCATGTCAGGTGAGGCAGGCATGGGAGCTTACACTCCATTTCCTGGAAGGTCTTTCGTTCACTCACCCGGTGGCCGGTGCTTCTCTAGTCCAGCCACGAAGGGGACAAAGGCCAGTGAGGCTCAGCCCATCCTCTGAGGGGGTGGAAAAAACTGCCAGGCAGCTTCCTTTGGAGGAGCTGGGACCTGCCGGCTAAACACCCCCAGACCAGGGTTGGCCACACATGGTCACCACCAGGTTCAGCAGGACAACTGCCCGGCCAGGTCGAGGAGGGGCTCACTTTCCCAGGGTGGCATCTGTGGGACATCACACCCACCCTGGGGTCCTTTGCACACCCCACCTTCCTGCTCCCAGTTTCTGGGTTTAGTGCTGTGCACTCTCGAGGAAGGGCAGGCTCTGTACTTGGAGAAAAAGCCCAGGATGAGGGCCCAGACAGGACCGAACATCTCCCCACTTCCTGGGCCTGAGGGTCTGAGAGGGAGGCCATTCCTGAGCTTTCCTCCCCCTCCTGCCTTTCAGAAATTATTCCACCTGCTTCCTGGAGTCCAGTTAGGCAGAGGCCCTGGGCCAGCCCTGGGGCACCCTGTTCCTGTTAGCGAGCGAAGCTGGTCTGGGCCCTGCTGGGCCTGTGGCCTGGCCCCCGGTGCTTCTGGAGGGCATTGCTGAGGTCTATGGGCCCCCAGTTGACCCTGCGCAGCTCCGGCTCCCTCCTTCCGATCACAGAGGCCAGCTCTGGCCACGGCACACAAGCTGGCACGCTGACCCACACATGCACACACGTGTGTGCACTGCCTCCCTCCTGCTCCCGGTGTTGCTTCCTGAGGCACGGCTGTGGGGTCCACTCTGGCCTGTTTCCCATGCCTCGGTTGCTGGATAAAGGGACCCTGTCCATCCCACAACCCGCGTGGTGGGACCCACACTCACCTTCCACAGGCCCCAAATGGTGCGTCAGCCACCACAAGTGCTAGGGAGTTCCCCGGCACTGAGTGTGACCAAGGCCGTGCCAGCCAGCAGACTCACCAGATTCGGGCCTTGGCAGTGGTGCTGCCCAAGCCTGGAGACGTCCAGCCCCTCCACCTTCCCCCGTGACCGCTCCAGTGCCAGCTCTGCCCCCTGGGAGGGAGCCCCAACCCAGGCTGCCAGGCTGCAGGGGCCTTGAACCTTCACCAGCGCTTCTATGGGAGCACAGTGGTCTCGCACTTTGACCCTGCTGGGCAGGGGCAGCCGCTCCAGAAAGGCCAGGCTGTCTGGGGCCCCGAATGGAATGTGCAGTGCAGCAGGCTTTGAGCACCCACTGCGGCCCTGGCCACCCAAGATGTCCTGCACAAAACAAGGTGATCTCACCCGAGCCATTGTGCAGGGCAACATCTGACGGGCGTGGGGACTTCCAGGCTGAGTTACCAAGACCCTACAGTAAAAAGGCAGGCACACGACAGGGATGGGGAAGCCTGTGTGTGCCGTGTGCACCCACCCACTGCCGAGTCTGCTGCAAAACATGCCAAGAAAGTTCAGACAGCCAGGTGTGCTGGGCCGCACCCATAATCCCAGAAATCTGGGAGGCAGAGCCAGGAAGATCACAAGTCTGAGCCCATTGAAAGGATGAAATACCAGCCATGGGGGTGCACACCAGTAATGCCAGATACTCGGGAGGCTGTGGCAGGAGAATCTCAAGTTCAAGTCCAACCTGGACAACTTAATGAGACCCTGTCTCAAAATAAAAATAAAAAGGGTTGGGATATAGCTCAGCAGCAGAGCTTTGCCTAGCATGCAGTTGGCTGTAAGCTCAATTTCCAGGACCAAAAAAAAGATGAAAAAATATCAACATGGTTGAATGAAACTAGCAATCTGATCCCATAATCTGACCTGCAGCCCCAGGGGTGGGGACCCCACTTGAAAAGCCTTCTTTGGTTGTCTGATGGGGTAGCCTGGAAGGCTGTGGACAGACAGGGTGCCTGGCCCACAGGGGGCCACTGTCCTGGGGTCCCAGGTGTGGAGGGCAGAAGCCGAGCCCCAGTCACCACAAGGGCGCGCAGACTGGGGAGGCTGCTGGGAATGGCTCTGCGGCAAGGCATGCAGGATTAGCCCCTGGGGCCCAGGAGCTGGTATGGGACAAAAGAAGTCCCAGGATGGAGACATCTGCCGTCCCTGCCTGGGGCCGCGCACGTGGGGACAAGGCAGATGCCCTGCAGGGTGCAGGCGGATGCAGTACACGTCACAGCTGAAGAATGAGGCTGCATGGCCACCAGGAGGGCCACTCGGAAGTCCTGGGGACCTCAGCCTCAGGCCCTCAGGGCACTCCCAGCGCAGGCTCAGTGTGCCCCTGACAGCGGCAGGGCAGCTAAGAGGCAGGGACACACTTGCAGGACCGCCCGGTGGGCGCAGAGGACAGCTTGGAGGGAGGCTGGCTCAGGCCTCCTGGGTGTTAAGTGTGCCTGGCAGGGGACACGCACGAAAACCACAGACAGAAACCTGGCCAGGCCGAGGAACAGGTGAGTGAGAGCCACAGGGCCAGCACGGAGCCTGCGCCTGCTCCCTCGTGGGCACCACCTGTGTGTCCCCTCCCAGCCTCAGCAGCACAGGAGCTACGCCTGCCAATGGGAAGGGGCGTCGGGCCCCATTTCCACGGCCCCGTGACCACGTGCAGAGCAGAGACAACGCCAGGCCAGCCACTGGCTTCCGGCCACCGCAGGAACGCGCACTGGGGTGACGCCCCCCCCCCCCGCCCTCCGTCCCAGCTCCCGTAGCTCACCCCCAGCTCCCCGCTCCCAGCCCCAAAGGCCAGGGGCACCAGGCTGCGGGCGAGGCATCGCCCGGGAGACGGGACTGGCACCTGGCGCGGGCACTCCGCGACTGTTGGGGCCGCCCGGTGCTGTGTCCACCCACCCAGACACGCCGTGGGGCCCCCAAGTCGCGACACTCCGGGCCGAGAGAGGCCCGCACAGCGGGAAGGGCGCGGAGGACGGGAGGCCGTGCAGCCCTAGCGGTCCGGAGTCCCGGGCTGCTTCCGGAGGCGCGAGGCAAACGAAGCGAGTCCCCAGAGGGGACCCTGCCCGGTCCGCGCTCCGCCCCTGCACCCTCCCGAGGGCCCGACCCCGCCCGCGCACCTGTCCTGGGCGTGGCCCCGCGGCCCCGCCACGCCGCCCCGGCCGCTGGTTGGCCGAGGCTGCGCGCTATGCTAATGAGCCGGCCTCCCCGCACCTGCCGGCCGTCCCGAGTCCAGTCCGGCCCCGCCGCCGCACCATGCCGCGCTCCTTCCTGGTGAAGACGCAGCCCGGCCACCGGGCACCCGACTACGGGCGGCTGGAGACGCGCAGAGGTAGGGGCCGGCTGCACTGGGGTCCTGGGACGGGAGCGCACCTGTGCTAGGTGAGGGGCGCCGCCTCGTGGGGACCTCCGCCCACTCACCACTGCAGCCCAGCACCGACCCGTGTCATCTCCTAGGCAGGAAGTTGCAAGGGTGAGAAGGCTGGCCGCGCACTGGCCTGTCACTCGCCCAGAGCCCCTGGGACCCCAAAGCCCTGAATCCTGCCCCAAGCTGGTGGAGGGAGAGGGAGGGGGTTCGGGCTGGGATGGGTGGGCTCCCTGGCTGGGCTCCCGAGAGCATCCTGGCGGGGTGGTGGGCACAGGGAACAAGGAGATGAGGGGCCCCCCGGCCCCCCCAGGTACCTGTCCTGCTGGGCCTCGCTGTGGCCTCCCAAGACCTGCCCTCACCCCAGGAGCCCACTGGCCATTCTCGTCCGGGCTGGGCTAGGCCCACAGTCCTCCACAGACAGCTCAGGGTCCACACTTTCCGCCCCTGGCAGGTCTGAGATGGGGGTAGGCAGAGGAGGACCCAGCGCCAGGGCAGCCGACTGCCTAGCTGGCAGAGTGGCCCCCACCGGCCTGGCCCCCGGTGCTCCCCTCCCTGGCTCAGCCCCACTCCCCAGCCCCACCTGCTTCAGATCCGCAGCTCCCTCCCCACTGCTCAGTGCCCGGGGTCTCAGGGAGACCCGGGACCCCAGCCAGGGAGCCCTGCCCAGCCCCCAACCCCGGGGTGTGAGCCCCTATCCGTCTCTCAGCCCAGGCTGCCACCAGGGGGTGCCATCTGGGCCCTGCTTCTCAAGTGCACATTCTGAAGTCAGTTTGGTGAGTGGCCACCCCCGCCTTCGTGAAATACAATAGAGCAGAAACGATTGGGGTGAGCGTTCACAGCGCGTGGGGCTTTTGTTTCAGTGAGATACGTGGACCCAGATTGAGCTGTGATGGAAAATTGAACTCACACCGGTCATAGTTAGGGGTTTTGTTTTGTGTCGTGCTGTTCTTTGAGGTGCTAGGGATGGAACCCGAGGCCTCATGCCTGCTAGGGAAGCACTCACGAGTGAGAGCGAGCTGAGCTGCACCCCCAGCAGCTCAGGGTGACAGGGTTCAAAGTGTGGAACTCCTGCTTTGAGCCAGGATGCCGTCCCAGAACAGACCTGAGGTGCCCAGGTTTGGGGCCCCTTCACCTTCTAAGCTGGCGCCCGGTTAGGGCTCTGGGGAACTCAGAAGCCTTCTGCCAGAACCAGCTGCAGGAGAGGCGAAAAGCAGGATGTAGAGAAGGTACTCTCACCACGGGGCACAGGGACATGCACCTCTAATCCTGGTGACTCAGGAGGCTGAGGCAGGAGGACTGCAAGTTTGAGGCCTGGGCAACGTAGTGAAAAACTTGTCTCAAAATAACAAATGTTCAAAGGGCTGGGGATGTAGCTCAGTGACACAGTGCCCTGAGTTTCCTCCCTAGAACTGAAAAGGAAGAAGAAAGCAGAAGCCACCTTTGCCTGCACACTGGGCTGGCGTAGAGTTCCTTTCCTGCCCCTGCCTCTGCTGTGACCTCGGGGCCACAGAGTTTAACTCTGGCTGATGCCTAGGGCTAAGGAGGGGCCGGGCCTTGGACTCGGGACCGTGGTTTTCCTGTCCGCTGGGGGGCACAGTCTCTCCAGAGCCTTCTGGGACTGTGCCTGTCACCTGTCAGTCACCTGTCCCTCCTGGTGGACGGAAACCTGCTGGGCTGATCTTGTAGGGGAACGGGAAACCTTCCTGCTTTCTCCTCATTTTCACCAGTGCTTATTTTTTTCCCTTAACTTCGACCCAACCAAGAGGGTGTGCAGTGGGTCTTGCCGTGGTCTGGGCTGAGTTTTTCTGAGGACCATTTGTGCTCACTGACCACTTGGGCATCCTCTATGGAGAAGACGCCATGCTCATCTTTCCTTTTCTGTATTGTATCACTTGTCTTTTTGTTGTTGAGTTGCAAACATTCTTTATATATTATGGATGCTGGTTCCTGATCAAATACCTGACTTGCAAGTGCTGCATTTTCTCCCACTCTATGAGTCATCTTTCTCTTCCAAAGCTCCAGGGTGGAGGTACAGGGCCACAGACTTGTCTCCATGCTGTGGAAGAATAAGTGGATCCGGGGCTGTTTGGTGATTCGGGCCCTGGGGAGTCCAGAAATGACCTCCTTCCTGTGGAGCGACCTCTTAGTCTGAGGCCGCTGCTCTGGCTGGTGAAAGCAGGGGTCACAGCTGCTAGGACTGGCCATGCCAGGAGCGGGGCTGGTGCTGCCTGGGTGGGGACAGCACCCGAGAGCCCGTCCCCACCCAGCTGAGCGTGTCCCCGCGTGTTCCGGAGCAGTGGGCTGCTGCCGGTGGCTGGAGAGGAGTTGACTGCATCGTGATACGCATGGGAAGACGCCACAGGGGTGATGACAGGGTGACTGGAGGCTAATGACTGTGGGGGTGGACAGCGGCTCTCACCCTGGCGCCTCCGGCCCAGGGTTCTGACCTTACGCTGCTGGCTGGGCCGCAGCCCACAGCCTGGGCTGGGCTGGGGCTCCCCGGAGGGCTCAAGAGCCCGGGGCATGGAGGGACAGCTCTGCCACCCTGTGAGAGGTGCTTTGTGCTGCAAGGCACTGGGGTCCTAGGAGACCTTTTGCTCTTCTTTTTTTTTTTTGGACTGGAGATCGAACTCAGAACCTTGCACTTGTGAAGCAGGTGGTGGCACCACTGAGCTAAATCCTTGGCCCCCGTTTTGCTTTTCTTTTTCCTTTTTTTTTTTTTGTGTGTGTGACAGAATCTCACTCTGATCCAGGCTGGCCTTGAACTACGCAGCCCAGACTGGCCTGGAACTCACGGTGATCCTCCTGGCTCACCCTCCCGAGTGCTGGGATCATAGGTGTGCGCCACCACGCCGCATGGCTCAGAAGCCACTTTTCTGTTAGTTTTTTGTGGTTTTTGTTTTAGTTAGATACACATAATGGTCACATTCATTATAGGGGATCTCTACCTGCACCTGATAGATCGTGCTTCTCTTTTCCCATCCCCTCCCCTCCCTCCCTTCGACCCCTCTTCCCCTCCTTATTTACAAAAGCTTTGTTTCCATTTTTTAACGCGGAGCTGGGGTTTACTCTCCACCTGGGACGTAGTCCTGACTCTGGGGCCAGGATTCCAGCTGCAGTGGCCGCACACTGTGGGGCGCCTCGACTGTCCCAGCTCAGTCTGGATGCTGTGTGTGGGTGCGGTGAGCAGTCTGAAAGCACGCCGGGTCCAGCTGTCCTCACCTTCTGTTCTCTTCCGTCCCCCAGAAGGCAATGGCAGCTGCTCCCCCAACAAAGAGGCCCCGTCCACGCCCAGCGACCTGCCCCGGCCCTGGGGCCGCACCTCAGCAGTCACCTGCATCTCCCTGCCCCTCCCGCCTCGTCAAGAGGAAGCTTTGGGGTTTCCCGGGCCAGATGCCCCGGAGATTGGCCTGGGAGGCCCTTGGGCCGCCCGGGTCCCCAGTTTCCCCCTCAGAGACAGCCTGAATCACCTCAACCTGCCCCCACTGCTGCTGCTGCCCACGCGCTGGCCCCTGGTCCTGCACCCCCATGCCTATGGGGCTCCAGACAAACTGCTCGGGGCCATGGGGGCCCCTCGAGCCCCAGGAGGCTTCGAGTGCGTCCACTGCCACAAGGCCTACCACACGCCAGCCGGGCTGGCCCGGCACCAGCAGCTGCAGTGCCACCTGCAGGCCGGGCGCGTCTTCACCTGCAAGCACTGCGACAAGGAATACGGCAGCCTGGGAGCCCTCAAGATGCACATCCGCACCCACACGCTGCCCTGCGTATGCACCGTGTGTGGCAAGGCCTTCTCCAGGCCCTGGCTGCTGCAGGGCCACATCCGGACCCACACAGGTGGGACGGGAGGCCGGGGTCCCACACTCCCCTCTGCACACTCGGAGTCCCCAGCACAGCTTGTGAACAGACGCACGCCCCTAAGGTCCTGCCTGAACCCTGGGGCGGCAGCGTCACCTCCCGCCTCTGCTCTAGCAAGCACCCGCCCCAGTCCTTGGCCATGGCCACAGGCCTTTGCCTCTGCCCCTGCTCACGGGCCCTGTGCCCCTGTGTCTGTGCCCACGTGGCCCTCCACTGCAAGGACACCGACGGCAGTCGTGTGGGGTTAAGGCTCCCCATTGGCCACATCTTGATTACATTTGCAAAGATCCTGTTTCCAAACCAAGCCACAGATGTGGGAGCAGGGTGTGGAGGAATCCCAGACTGGGTGAAGCTCAGAGTGCGGGGCCCATGTGCCCACCCTGCAGTCCTGGGTCTGGGGCAGCAGAAAGGAGAGGAAGGTGGCCTGGGCATCAGGACAGTGAGGGGCAGAGGCTCAGGACTTGGGGACACACAGCCAGCCTGTCCAGCAGGCAAGGCCCGTGGGGACACCAGTGGGTGCCTTGGGACTCCATAGTACTGCAGGGCTGCATAGTAGTTTCTCAGGGCCCCTTCCAGGGTTGTCCTGAGGCCAGGATCCCAATAGACGTCCCTTGTCCCAACCCCTGATGGCCCTGATTGAGGCCCTTGGCTGCTCTCCTGTTGGCCAGCAGCCTGAGGCTGTAGGGCGTCTCATATTGGACCTCGTGGCTCGGATCCGGTTGGCCTCCATGGAAGCCTCAGCCAGTGGCTGCCCTAGCCCTCGAATGGGGCCTTTGATGCTGGTCTGGCCTACTGCCTGTCACAGGAAGCCATGACCCTGGGTGTCCACAGGCAGTGGAAGGGAGGAGCAGGTCATTCAGGGACAGGCAGGACACTTCATGGTCGCCACCTCTGTGGCCGTGCCCTGGCTGTGGCTGCTCACCCAGCCCTGCCTTCCTCCTGCAGGTGAGAAGCCCTACGCCTGCCCTCACTGCAGCAGGGCCTTCGCCGACCGCTCTAACCTCCGGGCACACCAGCAGACACACTCAGGAACCAAGAAGTACCCATGCAAGGGCTGCGGAAAGACCTTCTCCCGTATGTCCCTCCTAGCACGACACGAGGAAGCAGGCTGCTGCCTGGCCCCTGAGGGTCCCCCCTGCCCCGAGAGCTGAGGGCCGGCTGGCCTTGGGCAGCCCCTTCAGCTGGGGTCCAGGAGGACAGAGGCCTGGCCTCCCCTGCCACAGGCCTTGGTCCCCTGGGTCCCACCCATTGTCCTGGAGCTTGCTAGTGGCCAGCTAGGTGCTTTTGCTGGAAGGACTCAGCAAGGACAGTGGAGGGAACATGGTGCCCGTGAGGGTCCGGGTCCGGTGGAGGACTGGGCTGGGAGTGGGGCTGGGGACAGCGGGGTGGCTGCATGTGGCTGAGTGGCATCACAGGCAGAGCAGTGTCCCCAGCTCTGACTGGCTCAACTTGACCTGGAGGGGACAACCAGACCCGAGCAAGGACCGTGACACCTTCGCCAAGAGGATAGTGGGTGGGGGGCCCAGGAGACACTTGTCCTGCTGTCATCAGCTCCACCTGTGCCCCACCCAGGACTATGACCTGAGCACCTCTGACGGCCTCCCTCTCACCCAGAGGTGCCCGGGCTGCCAACCTCCTGTGTGAGAGCATTCTGTAACATTCTGCAAGGTCTGCCGGAACCACACACACATGGCACCTTCTCCTCATGGCTCATCCTTCAGCTGCTCCAGGCCAAACCTGGCAGGAGCCCTGGCTGGTGTTACCACCTGCAGTTTCAGCCCCATGGATGCTGGCCAGGCCCAGAGAGGCACTGAGCCTTGAGGATCCTGCAGCAAACCAGGCCTTGATGCCACGGGGTGCCCTGGGCCAAGGTGACCCTGGGAGCTGAGCTGCAGCCCAGCCTGACGGTGCCTGAGGAAGCCAGGGTCTGTGCACCATGGGCGGGGCCAGGGCCAAAGTTTTGAGGCAAATGTCCCCCTGAGGTGGTCTTCCGAGCCTGGGGGCGCTGGCTGTCCCTGGTCTCCTTGTCCCCCATTCTCTCTTCCTGCAAGGTCACCAGGCCGAGGGTTGCGGACCCAACACTGTGGGACACAGGATCGCCATAACTGCTGCTCCCAAGGTCAACTTACTGGAGACCCCTCCCTCCCAGGCTCCTCTCCACTTCCTGCCAGGGCAAAGGCAGGGACTGCAGCACCTGGGCTGGACAGGGACAGTGGTCGTGTCCCGAAGGGCCTGGCATTGAAGCAGGTGGCTGCCCAGGGCAGGACCCCCGTGGCCAGGCGGGACCCATGCCATGGCTGGGGATGGGAGGCTCCCCTGGAGTCGCACCCAGGTGCCTAAAGGAAGCTGTGCTGGGGGTCTCATCTATTTCTGGGGCCCCCCATCTAAATGGGGCCGCTGCACCTGTTGGTATGAAGGAAGGGAATTTCACAGGCCCAAAATAAAGCCGAATGTTTCCCTGCAGGACCAGCCCATGGAAAATGCACTTATATTTATATCTGGGCTGGCAGAGGGCAAGGTCACGTGGGGAGTGTTGGCACAGTGGGGAGAGGGCACGGCCCCTGCCAGGGGCTGACTCAGAATGAATGGAGCAGACTTTCCACCTTGCAAGGCAGGCTGAGGTCACGCAGTGCCAGCTGCCCTCCGTGACACCTGTGCTGCAGCCACATGGCTGGCACCTCGGACACCAGCAGCCGACTCACCAGGGTCCCTTCAGCCTCTCAGCACCCACAGATCCAGAACCAGAAGGGCATCTACACCCACTTATGACCCTCCTCCAAGGCGGCGTGGCCAGCCCTTCTCTGGGGGCCGCTGACCCGGGTCCCTGCCTGTGTCCTTTTCCACCCAGCCTCACTCTCTGAAGCCCCCCAGAAGGCCCCCTTTTTCCTTGTGGTACTGGGGGTTGAGTCCAGGGTCTGCACACTCAGCTAAAGCCCCAGCCCTTTTAATCAGTATCCCCACCCCTACCCCGTACCGGGCATCAAACTCAGGACCTTGCACTTGCAAGGCAGGCAGGGAGCCACTGAGCTAAATCCCTGGCCCAACCCCAGCCCTTTAAAAATGTTTCATTTTGAGGCAGTTTCCCCAAGCCAAGGCACCTCGAACCGAGCAGGCAGCCAGAAGCAGGGTTTCGGTCAACAGTTAGGTGTGGGGCAAAGCAGAGGCCTAGCAATAGGGCAGCGGATGGTGTATGGGGGCAGAAGAGCTTGGGCAGCAGAAGGACCTGGCACCTCACACCAGAAGGAGGGTAACTCGGGCCCAGAGCCCGGCCTCCCGAAACAGGTGTGTGCGGGCAGCAGACCTCCCGGGTGCCCACTGAAAGAGGCTGCTCCTGGGCGCAGAGGAGGCTAAGGTTGCTGCTGTCCCTTCCCGGAGCCCAGGGTTCTATAAATATCACTGTGGCCTGGAATAGGCCGGGGTTCTCCAGATGCCTGAAAATAGCCCCTCACTGCTGTCTATACTCAAAGCCCACTTCTGGCTCTGCTGCAGGCCTAAGTTTAGCTCCCTGGCAGCACTCGGTGGAACACAAGTTTCCAGCCTGCCTCCCTCTGGATGCAGGATGTCCTGAGGGACATCTTGGCCGCCAAGCCCAGGCAGCTCAGCGAGAGGCCATGCCGCTGAGTATGGTGGCGTACACCTGTGATCCTAGCATTACAGAGAGGCTGAGGCAGGAAGATCACTCGCAATTCAAGTCCAGCCTGAACTACGTGGTGAGACCCTGTCACACGCATGTGCACGTGTGTGTGCCTGCACGCAGGGCACACCGACTGGGAGCTGTCCTGTCACCAGCCTATTGCCGAATTTGTCACACCGGTGGGTTTCTTCAGCTCCAGAAGGGCTGTGGCGACTCCTATGCCAGAATTTAGAGAATGCCAAATAAACAGGGCAGGGCACGAGGGCTGCAACTTCAGGAAAGCTTCAGCCTCAGCAGGCACACACCTGTAATCCCAGCTACTCAGGAGGATGAGGCAGGAGGATTTCAAGTTTGAGGCCAACATAAGCAATTTAGCGAGACCCTGCCTCAAAACAACCCTAAGGGTCCACTCAGCCTGTCAGCTGCTCCTCTGTCCCCTGTCCCCGAGGCTGAGCTTGTGCCCATCCCTAAGGAAGACAGAGTCGCTCAGTTCTGCTCAGGAGGTTCAAAATATCCACCTGCTTCCTCCCAGGGGACGGGCCTGGGGCCCAGGACACCCGTGACCCTCCCATAGGTGACTCAGTCCCGGGCTCTTCAAACTGCCTGTCTACCCTGCTTGGGTGTCATGGGTGTCGTCCCGCCTGTCACAGTGCAGGCACCTGCTGGCCACTCCCAGTGCCACGGGGCAGCAGAGTACCCTCGAAGACCATGGTGGCCTCCAGGTGCCCCTGCGTGTCCTGAAGCATGGTGGTCCCGGGACACCGGGACAGTGCCCTTGGGGACAAGGGGGGCCAATGTCTCCGGACAGAGCAGCAATTGGGCTGTGCTATGCGGCGAAGTCCACAGTGCAGCTTTGGACATTTTAATCTTCCGCTAAACCACAGCTTCTGGCTCAGGCTCCAGCCAGTGTCTGCAGGCTGAACATCAGCCACAGAGCCTGAGGCAGCAACATGCTAGTTCTGAGCCCTGTGGTCAGAGCCAAGCAGGGAGCTGGCGCTTTCCAGGGACAGGGAGGAGGGGGACTGGTGTGAGTGGAGGTTGTGTAGGGCAGCTCGGGCTCACCAGCCGCCCCACAGGGTCTGCAGAGCGCAGGCTCCCTTCGGAGTGGCAGCTGTGCCCTGGGGCACAGGGAGGACCCAGCTGTAGCGAGAACACAGCGAAAGCTGGGTGTGGTAGTGCATTTGGAAGGCTGAGGCAGGAGGATCGTTGTGAGTTGGAGGCCAGCCTGGAGTACACAGTGAGACGCTGTCTCAAAAACAGTAATAACAACAAAAATCCAAAAATGCAGTGCAAGGCCATGCTTCCCACTGAAGCTACAGCAGATCCTGGGCAAAGGGCTTTGTTGCATGAGCGGCAGGGCCACCCCACCTCCCCCCCACACTACGAGATGTGCAGAGAGTTTAGGCTCCTAGCCCAAGGCCACACACCAAGCAGACCGCAGGGCTGGAACCGGAATCCACACAGTTGGGCTCCAGTTTGTCCTTTTCATCCCTGAGTGATACGACTGCTCAATACCAAATCCCCAAGCTTCTTTCACTTTGAAGTCAGCCAACATGGCACCAGGGCAGCAAGTCAAGCCTGGTTCTGTGAGCTGGGCCGGGCTGCACGGCGAGATGGCCAGGGCCAGGGCGACTGGAAAGGGAGCAGACGGTGGACTTGGAAAGGAAAAGGGAGCCCAGGTCTGGAGTCTGACTGAGAGTGGAGGCTCCAGGCTGAAGCCAGCCTGAGGACAGCACCCAGCACACAGCAGGTGCTCAGTGCTCAGCCCTCCACCTCCGCCTCCGCCTCGCCCTCTGGTCAGCACTGGAAGGGCCTGAGCATTTGTACCAGGCCTCAGGCCTCCAGGACAGGCCAGGAGCTAGACACTCAGGGTGGTGGCTGAGGCCACTCGAGCATGCCGGACTGGCTCAGGGCTGTGGGGAGCAGCCGGAGCCCAGAGCACCGTGACCTGGCACAGTGGCCTCCCCAAGCATGGGGAGCCGCCAGTCACTGCTTCTGAGCAGGCTCAGGGCTTGATTCTTGAAGTCCTGGGGCAGTCGCAGGCCGGTCTCCTCCTGCTGTTTTCTCTCTGGGTCCCACTGGCACCCTGTGTGCTGTGGCCACCCGTTTCCTTATTGCTACCACTCCAACTGCCCCAGGCCCACCCGAGGGCCTCAGTGTACCTCACTGTCTCCGCAGGCGCGGTCTCCACACAGCCACACTCAGGCCCACGGTCAGGCCTGCTGTGCGTGGCTGGCGGTGCTGATGGGGAGAGGGGGAGTCTAACTCCGGGCTCGCTGCATTTGCTCTCTCGGGCTTGGGGCTGAGCGTAGGGATGACTAAGGGGGGGGGACCCCTCGCAGGGCCCTGACTTCCGACGCCCCCTCTGAACGCCTCACCAAGATGCCACCTGGGCGGGACCCTTCCGTGGCTTTCATTATTATTACTTTGTGTGTGTGCGCGCGTGCTGGGATGGAACCAGGGCTCCACGCTCCCCAGACATCCGCCATACCGTGAGCTCCTCCCCGCGGTGACACTGCACAGTCACCTCCCCACCTCTCCCGGAGGAGCCAGCCCGCAAAACACCTGTCCTGTCATTGCTGGTCAGTTTGCACTTTCCAGAGCTCTGAGGACTGACTCGCCGTTCAGTCGCCTGGGGCCTTGGCGACCTGGGGCTTCTGCTCCTGTCTGAACTCTGAGGCTTCTGCCTTTTTTTTTTTTTTTTCTTTTTTTCTTTTTGGTACCGGGGATTGAACTCGGGACCTTGTGCTTGTGAGGCAGGCACCGGAACCACTGAGCTAAATCCCCAGCTCTGCCTCTTTTTATTTCCTTCCACTGTCCTGATACAGATCTTTCTTCCTTGCCTCTTTCTTTCTGTTTTTTTTTTTTTTTTTTGGTACCAGTGATCGAACTCTGGACCTTGCGCTTCCAAGGCAGGAGGCGGAACCACTGAGCTACATCCCCAGCCCTTTCTTTCTGTTTTTTTTGTGGTTGTTGGTAGTTTTTTTTGCTTGTTTGTTTTTGAGACAAGGTTTCACAATGTAGTCCAGGCTGGCCCCAAACTCCTGGCAGTGCTCCTGCCTCAGCCTCCTGAGTGCTAGGATTACAAGCGTGTGCCACCACATCTGGCTTTGTTTTCTGAGACAAGGTCTTGCTGTGCAGTTCAGTCGTGATTGTCGTTCAGGCTAGCCTGAACCTCACTGAGTAACGTAGGCTGGCGCCCAGCTCCTGGCCATCCTCTTGCCCAGCCTCCCAGTGCTGCCGTCATGGGTGTGTACCACCACACTGGCTTTCGGGTTTTGTTTTTTGAGAGAACGAGTCTTATAGTGCAGGCTGATCTCAAACCTGTGGGCTCCTGCCTCAGCCTCCTGTGTGTGGGGCTCACAGGCCTGTGCCACATGAACTCTGGATGCAGATGCTTCATGGTGGACGCTGCACCCCGCACCCTAGCATGGAGCTCTGAACTAGAAAACAGCAAGGCCCCGGCTGTCCTGTTCGGAGTCCCTGCTCCTGCTGGTGCCCTCTTGCTCTGATCTTCCCACAGTGCCTTCAGCTCAGGACAGAGTCCCGTGCGTCCTGGCAGAAGCTGCACCCTCAGCGGCTTGCCAGCACCAGCGAGTTCCGGTCGTCCTTCAGGGCACCGTTGCCCTGGTCTACGTCCCCCCCTCACCCTCGCAGAGAGGGTGCCAACTCCTTGCTGGGCACGGTGGTCCACCAGGCAGGCGTTGTGCAGGCTGTTGTGGGGTCGCGCGGGGCCAGGCCCGGCCCTGCAGATGTGAGTGGCTCCAGTCCTGCAGAGCGGTCACAGCGCCGAGCCTGATCGCCCTCAAGTCCCATCTTGCATTCTGACTTTGGCCACTGCGAAGCCACCTGCTGTGTACCCTGGACCTCCAGAACCCAAAAGAAACCTCTCTTGTGCAGGCACCAGCCTCGGGGATTTTACCGCAGTAACAGAAAACAGCCTAGCACCCGGGAGCTCAGCAGTGCTCTGAGAGCAAGCCGGAAGTGCGGACGCTGCAGCAGCTGCAGAAGAGGCGCAGCCTTGATGCCTCGCTCCCAGGCTTTCAGGAAATCGAAGACTTCCCTTGAAAGACAGGGCAGAAGGCTCTGGAGCTGGGCAGCCACCCACTTCACCAGCCCCAGGACACGGGTGCTCTTGGCTTGAACCCAGGGCCCGTGCATTGAGCTGCATCCCCGGCCTCTCACCTTTCATTTGGTGACAGGGTTTCTCGCTAAGTCACTGAGTTGCCCAGGCTGGGCTCAAATTGCAGCCCTTAGTGCTGGGATTGCAGGCGGCACCTCCATGCCCGGTGCACATGTTCTTTAAAGCACTTGTTCTGGGCTGGGGGATTTAGCTCAGTGGTTCCACCGCCTGCCTGGCAAGCACAAGGACCTGAGTTCGATCCCCGGTGCCAAAAAAAAAAAAAATAAATAAAAGATAAAACACTTGTTCTGCTACCAACACCCTTCTCGTTCTCCCTTCCCCAGAACACCAGCAGGTGCTTCGCCACTGACAGCCCTGCCCAGGGTTTAGGTTTAGCTCGCTCGCTTGCTTTGCCCTTTGCCTGGATCCCCCCAGCACTGAATTCGTCCTATAAAGCGGGCAGTGACTCTAGCAGCAAACATGTATGAGAAGAGCAGACCTGGGGCAGGTGCTCCTGAGGCTGCAGGATGTCAAGGGTGGGAGGACTGAGCTGAGGAGGGACATCCTCCTGGGTCTGTGGTGTCCAGGGGGGAGTGACAGGCCCCAGTGGGCTTCCGGGTAACTCGGGAATGAGAGCCAGGCATAGAGGCGCCGGCCCCCACGATGGGGACCACTGTGTCCCAGAGCAGGGGTTAGCCAGCCAGGGCCGAGTACAGACACCATCTATTTTTGTACAGAACAAAGTGAAAAATGTGTCAAAGAGAATCAAAAGACAGAACGGAACTGTATGTAGCCAAAACAGGGAAATAGCCTGACATCTACCAACAGATGACTGACCAATCCATATCACAGAATATTACTCAGCTGTGAAAATGAGTGAGGCAGTGACACCCATTGCCATGTGGAAGAGGCTCAAGACATTAGTGGCTTTTTGTGAAACAAAAGTGATCGCGGGAAAAATTAAAACTATGAACCATCTAAAATGCAAATTAAACAATGTGAAATACCAGTTTTTGCCCATCAGACTGAGAGGGGTCGCTGTGCTGGCTAGGCCTGTCCACCCTCCCCCGTTTTGGCAGAGAGTTAGCCACAGTCTCGCCGCCAGAGGGCAGCTTGTCCACAGCTACCAAAAGCACCTGCACAAAGCGCTTGGCCAGCGGCTCCCCTGGCAGGAGTTTCTCCTACAGAAAAACACTTGCATAAAACTCATGGCAAGGCCCGGACTGTAGCTCAGTGGTGCTGCGCCTGCCTCGCAAGCGCCAGGTCCTGAGTTCGATCTTCGGTACCGAGAAAACAAACAAAACTCGTGGCAAAGCACGGCTCCTAGTGCCAGCAAAACACTGTCCACTGTGGAGTATCTGACCACAGGGAGAAAGCTCTTCTGACCCGGGTGGAAGTGATCTTCAAGAACACCTAATAAGGGGCTGGGGATTTAGCTCAGTGGTTTCACCGCCTGCCTTGCAAGCGCAAGGACCCGAGTTCGATCCCCGGTACCAAAAAAAAGCAAAAAAAAACAAGAACACCTAATAAGGCCGGGGATTTAGCTCAGTGGCTTCGCCTCCTGCTGCGCAAGCGCAAGGACCGGAGTTGGATCCCCGGTACCAAAAGGAAAAAAAAAAAAAAAAGAACACCTAAGAGGAGAAATCGAGAGGAAACAACTGCTCCCACCAGGCATCAAATGGCGAGGGGTCCCTAATACTGATATTTCCGGAGCAGGGGAGGCCAGGGCCCAGGGCGGAGACTTCCGGTTGTATAGTCCTGTCTCTGAAATCCCAGCTGTTTTAAAGGTCAGCACACTTTTAAAAGGGGGAGGGGGGAAGGGAAAGTCAGTGTTTAATCTGTTAGGGATGATGAGAAAATTCTGGAAAGGGGCAGTGGTGACTGCCGCACAAGGCAAAAATACTTGATGCCCCTGAATGCATACTTAAATGTTTTGGGTTTTTTCCCCATACTGCGAATCAAATTCAGGACCTTGTGATTGCCAGCCAGGTTCAGCACCACCAAGCTCCACCCTTGGCCCGGTGTTTTGTTTTGTTTTGTTTTGTTGAGGCAGAGTCCACTATGTAGTTCAGGCTGGCCCTGAATTCATGGTGATCCTCCTGCCTCAGCCTCTCGCGTGCGGGGACTACAAGTGTGCACCGCCACCCTTGGCTGTACACTTAGGGTTTTTTGCTCTGTATATTTTACAGTAAAAAACAAATACCTATACATGTGTCCATCCAAAATCCTTGCTGGTGTGTGTGGGGCTGTGTGGACAAAGCCGATCTGTCTTGGACTCAGCTCATCCCTCAGACCCCCACGGCAAGGGGCAGCCTGGCGGGCATAGGGACCCCAGGATCTGGATGCGGGGATCTCAGTAGCAGGGGTGCAGGGGACCCCAGGATGAGGGTCGTGGGGAACCCCAAGATGCGGGCGCAGGGGACCCCAGCGGCAGAAGCCCCAGATGGACCGCCGCGAGCGGTGGCCCGGGGGCCTCCCGACTGTTGCTTAGGAGAAGCCGGTGAAGGGGAGACCCAAGACTAGGCGGGGCCGCCCACTCAGCCCTGCCCCCCAGCCCCCAGCGCGCCGGGCCCGCCTCCGAAATCCCCGCCTCGCGCCTGAGCAGACCCCGCGCCGGGACGGATCCCGCCCCCTCCACCCCGCGAACACTCAGCGCCTGCGCAGACTCCGCCCCGCGGACACTTGGGGCGTGCACTCCGGTAAGCGGGGCGGGCTCAGCGTCGACCGCCCATCGTCCGATGCCACCCATTGGCTGAGAGGTGGGACGTGAGCTGAGACGGGCGGAGATTGGACGGTGTGGAAGCAGCCGGGGCCGCGCGGGCCAATCGCGTGGCGGCGCGTGAATGGAGCGCCCGCCCGGCGGGTCCCGCAGGATTCGCGGTGGTGCGGCTCCGGACTGTTGGACAATGCCCTCAGACGAGTCGTTGGTGGCCGTCACCTGCACTGCGCCGGTCAACATCGCGGTTATCAAATACTGTGAGTGCCACGGCCCGCGCCTGGGGCCACTGAGGCGCCCGAGGGAGTCGCGGCGGGCTCGGAGGCGGCCGGCGGCCGGGCCCCGCGGATCCGGGGCGTGTCGGGCAGCCCGAGCCCAGCGCGCCTGCCCCTCGGCGGCTCCCGACCGAGGCCGTGCACGGCCCTGTGTCCACCCCCGCCCAGCAGCTGCCGCGGCCACTGCCGCTGCCCCGGCCACTGCCGCTGCCCCCTGACAGCGCGGCGTCATTGCCTCCCAGTTCCCCGATGGCCAGAGAGGCTGACCGTCCTTTCCTGTGCAGTTGCATTTGTTGTCTCTGTCCTTTTTCTCCCTTTCGGTGGGGCTGGGCATTGACCCCGGGGCCTTCCCGCTGAGCTACAGTACCTCCGGGCCTTTTTTGTTTTTGAGTCAGGGTCTTGCTAAATCTCCAAACTGCCCAGCCTGGGCTGGTACTTGTGGTCCTCCTACCTCAGCCTCCCACAGAGCCAGGATTATGGGTGTGCCTGGGTGTCTTAATTGTGTAGTTTTACATTTAGGTTGGTGACCCATCTTGAGTTATTTTGTGTATGAGACTTGAGTTGAGGTTCCTTTGTTTAGCCACCCATCGGTGTTCAATTATTTCAGAAACATTTGTTGGAAAGTTGTCCTTCCTCCATGTAACACTTTTGTAGAAAATCATTTGGGGATATATGTGTGGGTCTATTTCTGGGTTCTCTCTTGTTCCTTAGGTTTATGTCCGTCTCTGAGCCTCCACACTGCTTGGATTGCTGAAGCTATGTGAGAAGTCTTAATGTTGGGCAGGGCTGATCTCAGCCCCTCACTGTTTTCAAAATAGAGTAGCTATTCTGGTTTTTCTTGCATTTCTGTACACTACATTGCTTAGCTGGCCTTGTAGCCCAGGCTGGCCTCAAACTCGCAGTAATCCTCCTGCCTCAGCCTCCCAAGAGCTGGCATCACAGGTGTGTGCCCCCACGCTCAGCTCGTGTGCATTTAAGAATAACTTCTCTCTACCTGAAGTCTGTGGACACCGCTGTGCGCCCTCCTGGGTCCGGGTGCCAAGTCCTGCGCCTGCCAAGAGCTGCTATGTGGGTGGAGCTGACTGAGTTTCTGGGACGAATGTCTTCATTTGCTGACCTCCCCTCCGTCCTCCGTTCTGAGTTTGTCCACTAGACTTTCAATTTCAGCGTCTGTCCTGGCTCTCACGTGTCCGTGTGATGCTTTCCCTAGTTTCTTACACCAGTGTCTGGCCACTTCCTGAAGTGTCCTCACCGCGGCTGCTTTCGGGCTCTTGCCAGGTGACCTCACTTCTGCATCTGTTGGCCACTGTCCTCTTCGTGCATGTGAAGTCCCCCTTCCCCCTGCTGTGACAGGTGGTTTTGGTGAACTGGAAGGCCTTCTGCTGTTCTGAGACCCTGGGTCTTGGCACCACCTGGTGGACACAGGTGCAGCCTGGCTCTGCAGGGTGGAGCAGAACCCAGGCTTTCTGGGCACTGTGGGCACAGCCTGGTCCCTCAGCCAGCAGGGTGAAGTCCAGGTGCCCTGTGGTGAGGGCAGGCCCGGCTCCCTCCTGAGGAGGGGGTCGGGCGTCCCCTCTAGCCTGGGGCTGTGCCATGACATGGTGTGGCTGGGCACAGCAGCGACTGGTCCTTTCCTGTCTTGCTGGGTGCCCCGGCCAGGTCAGCAGCTCTGCATTGCCACTTCGGGTGTGGGGCAGGCACCACTGAGCCTGCCCAAGCTGAGGCCCCATCGCGTTTGAGTCTCCTGCTAGGGCTTGGAGGAGCAGCTGGGCTTGGCGGGCAGCAGGGGAGCAGGACATCTGTATGCTTGACAGAGAGGTTTGGAGATGAGATTTGGAGGTAGTGCTCCGGGGCCCCGGCGTGGGCCTTTGCTTCAGGCCTACAGAAGGTGCTTGCTGGTGGCGCCTGCAGGAGATGGATGTGGGTGGAAGTGGGGCAACTGTGCAGTGAGCCTGCTTCTGTCTGGGGACGGGCGGAAGGAAAGATGGCCAAGAGCCACCATGAGCACACTCAGGGCCTGGCACACACACGCTCAGAGGTGATTTGTGGAATAAATGAAAGAAAAGTACTCAGAAGCAATGGTGCCCGGAGGCATTCAGGAGGCTTCCTGAAGGCAGTGGGCAGCAGGAGGGGCTTCGACTGTTGCAGTGAGAGAGCAGGATTGGGCAGGGCTTAGGGCTGCAGAGCAGGGTGCATGACAGCGGGGAGCACCAGTAGGGAGGGAAGCCTGGGACTCACTGACCTCTGCTTGTCTGTTCCAGGGGGCAAGCGAGATGAGCAGCTGATCCTGCCCCTCAACTCCTCTCTGAGCATCACTGTGCACCAGGACCAGGTGAGGCCCGCTGGGCCCAGCGCTTTCCTAAGCAGGAGGAGGGTCCTCCCACAGGACCCCCGGCCAGCATGGCGCCCGGCCCCCTTCTGGTGTCTGAAGGGCTCGGCCATGCACTGGGCCCTCGCTGCAGGATGCTCATCCACCAACCCCGTCCCGTTGGAAGCTGTGTTCTTTTTTTTTTTTTGGTACCGGGGATCGAACTGGGGTCCTTGTGCTTGCGCAGCAGTGAAATCACTGAGCTAAATCCCTGGCCCTGGAAGCTGTAGTCTTTACCAGCAGCTCCCTGCCTCAGCCTCCTGCTCCCCCAGGGTGGCTGGGGAGGGGAGGACGGGCCTGGCCTGGACCTCCCCTGAGAGGCCTGGGTTTTCCTCTCAGCTAAGAACCACCACGACGGCTGCTATCAGCAAGGACTTCACGGAGGACCGGGTCTGGCTGAACGGCCGGGAGGAGGACGTGCGGCAGCCGCGGCTCCAGGCCTGCTTGAGGGAGAGTGAGTGGGGCCTTCCTGGGAGGAGGGCGGGAGGAGTGGGGTGGGGCCGTGCCCTCTTGCAGACCCTGGGCAGGGAGATGCCAGGAGGAGCCACATGGCTCACGGCCTCCCTGCTGCAGTCCGCCGCCTGGCCCGGAAGCGCAGGAGCACAGGAGATGGGGACCCACTGCCCCCCAGTGTCAGTGACAGGGTGCACGTGGCCTCGGTGAACAACTTCCCCACGGCTGCAGGCTTGGCCTCCTCAGCAGCGGGCTTCGCCTGCCTCGGTGAGTGCCCCAGGTCCTCCCTCTGCCAGCCCAGAGCCTGTTCCGAGTGGCTCCCGGCCTGGCCCTGATGGCACGCTTCCTGCCTGCAGCCTACACCCTGGCCCGTGCCTATGGGGTTGAGGGTGACCTCTCGGAAGTGGCTCGCAGGGGCTCGGGCAGCGCGTGTCGCAGTCTGTACGGGGGCTTCGTCGAGTGGCAGATGGGGCAGCAGGCAGATGGCAAGGACAGCGTCGCCCGGCAGGTGGCCCCTGAGTCGCACTGGCCCCAGCTCCGAGTCCTCATCCTGGTGGTGAGTGGGGTGGGCTGAGGGCCAGAGTGACAGTGGGCGGTCCTGGCCGAGGGGTCAGGAGAGGTCCTGTGTGGCAAGTATAGGGCTGGGCGTTGCCTCCCGTCAGGTGAGCGCCGAGCAGAAGCCGATGGGCAGCACGGCAGGCATGCAGACCAGTGTGCAGACCAGCGCCCTGCTCAAGGTGAGGCCCAAGGTGGGCTGTCTGTCCTCCCGTGTGTGGTGGCAGAGCCGAGCCTCCGGGCGCTCTGAACACCTGGCCGCCTTGCAGTTCCGGGCGGAGGCGCTCGTGCCGGCACGCATGGTGGAGATGGCCCGCTGCATCCAGGAGCGAGACTTCCCGGGCTTCGCCGAGCTCACCATGAAGGACAGCAATCAGTTCCACGCCACCTGCCTGGACACCTTCCCGCCCATCTCCTACCTCAGCGACACGTCCCGACGCGTCATGCAGCTAGTGCACCGCTTCAACGCCCACTACGGGCAGACAAAGGTGCTGGGCCAGGGCCGTGTGGGTGTGGGTGTGGGTGTGGCTGTGTCTGTGTGTGCCCCACAAGGATGGCTCCAGGCTATGCCAGGCGTTAATTTCCTGGCCAGAGTGCTAGTAGCAGGCCCCCCTCGCCACCTCTTTCTGAGTTGAGGCAGAAGTGACAGGTGTGAGGTGCCCAGTGGCACTGCTGCCTTGGCCAGAGCTCTGGGAGCCCCTGGGTCCCTGGCAGACAGGATCTGGGCTGGGGGTGGGCAGTGCGGGAACGCTAAGTGACCACTGCGGTTCCAGGTGGCGTACACATTTGATGCGGGCCCCAACGCTGTGCTCTTCACCCTGGATGACACCATGGCTGAGTTTGTGGCTGTCGTGAGGCACACCTTTCCCCCAGAGGCCGATGGAGACAAGTGAGTGTGGGTCCCCTCCCCTCCCAGGTGACAGGCAGGGCCAGGACGAGCGTCCTGCCAGGAGCTCCTGGGGTCCACGGCTCATCCCACCTGGTGGTCACGGGATGTGTACCTGTGATGGTGCCAGTGTCTCCCCTAGTCCTCAGAAATAGCATTCCCCTGGCCAGGCGTGGTGGCACACGCCTGTCAACAGAAGCTGAGGCCAGAGGGTCGCAGATTTGAGCCCAGCCTGGACAGGTACATAGTGAGACTGTCTCAAAAAAACAAAAAAGAGACTCACATGTGCTCACACAGCCTCCTGCCTCGCTTCCCCAGGTTTCTGAAGGGGCTGCCGGTGACACCCGCCCCTATCTCTGATGAGCTGAAAGCCACACTGGCCATGGAGCCTGTCCCTGGAGGTGTCCAGTATGTCATTGCCACGCAGGTGAGTGCCCGGGCACAGTGGCTTCTGCAGGGCCAGGCCTCGGCCCCTGGTTCGGGCATGGACATCAAGGGTGGGGCACAGCCTGGGCTGAGGGTGTGGTTGGAGCCTGTCACCCGTGACCCGGTGCTGGTGCTCGTCCCCAGGTGGGGCCAGGGCCGCAAGTCCTGGATGACCCGGACGCTCACCTCCTGGGCCCTGATGGCCTGCCGAAGCCCAAGCCGGCTGCCTGAGCCTGCTGCCAGACGATGTCTCCCCCTACAGGCTACTCACTGGGACCAGGGACTGGCACAATGGCCAGGCCACGCTTGGGGCCCGGCTGTGGGGGGCTGGTCCCCCAAGTACCTCACTTCCCCGTGGTGCTTCGCTACAGTGGGCGCTAGATGGAGCCCTGTGGAGGGCCCCCTGATGCCGGTGCTGCCCTGGGATGTGCAGGCAGGGGCTCCTGAGGAGGCGCCTCTCTCTGGGGCTTCCCACGGGAAGCCTAACCAGCTGCACCTCTGAGACTCCCTGACCCTGCACTCCCTGACCTCAGGCCACAGTGGGAATGGGAGTGGGATGTTTTTAAAAAGACCAGTGAGCTGGTGGCATCCAGTCTGGGTAATGCAGTGACTTAGATCCTGTCTCACTAAAAAAAAAAAAAAAAGAAAAAAGAAAAGAAAAACATGCTGGGGATGTAGAGCCCTGGGTTCAACCCCTAGTGCTGCCAAAAAACAAAACAAATATGAAAAAAACCAAGGGACCAGCAACCCCTCCCTTGCAGAAGGGGCTGCCGAGTGGGCCCAGTGAGGCGGGGCCCATCCCGCAGAATAAACGGTGTTGGTGACTGCGGTCTCCGCCTGCCTCCGCTTCCTGCGTGGCGCGGCCCGGCCACCTCGTGACCCCGCGACGGCAGGGGCCTCTCCTCCCCGAGTCCCCGCGCGGGCCCAGGGCGCACGGCCGGAGCCAATCCCCGCCGCTGGGCCCGGCGGACCCCACGCCCCCAGCACCCTTTCTCCGGGTGACCGTGCGCGTCCCGTCTCTCGGGGGCGAGGCCTCGGGAGCCAGGCTACGTCCCACCCGCCCAGACCTGCGGCTTCCGGGTCCATGGGCGGGGCCGGGTGAGGGGCGGGGCCAGGCGGCTGAGGTGGCGAGCGGAGCGGGCGCGGGGCGCAGAGCGGTCGGCGTCATGGGACAGATCGAGTGGGCTATGTGGGCCAACGAGCAGGCGCTGGCGTCCGGCCTGAGTGAGTGCGCGGCCGGGGCTGCAGTGGGCGCCGTGACCCCGCGGGGAAAGCGGCGGGGCCATGGCGATGGCGGGGCGGGGGGGGGGGGGGGGTTGTGCCCCGCGGCGGTCCGGTCGGGTGGGGTCGGGGTCGGGGTCGGGGTCGGGCCGGCTGCGCGGCGGGGCCTGCAGCTGGGACTGGGAAGGGGGCCCTTCTGCCCCGGCACCCCTCACCCTGACCGCGCAGAGGAGGAAGTGCAGCGGGAAGCGGAATTTCACCCGCGGTTTCCGGGACTCCCTCACCCCGTGCGCTCGAAAAACCCAGCCTGGGACATCGCGGTGGCCCCAGCCCCGAGTGGGGGCTCCACCCTGGGGTCCTGGGGGCTCCCCTTCCCAGAGCCATGGACGGGCCTGGAGTCAGGAGCAGCCTCTCCATCTGGGGTCCGAGCTGTAGGAGGAGTCTAGAGTTTCACAGGGACTGGAACCGCCCAGAGGAACCCCGGGTGGCCTCGACCCTCTGCTTGGCAGTTCCATCTCTGTTCTGCCCAGCACCCCTGGAGGGACCGCGGGAGCAGAGCGGGGTCCAGCTAGTCTGAGCCAGAGGAGCCTGCAGAAGCCCCTCTGCCTCCTGGGGTCCTTTCCAAGGGCCCAGGACCCAGAGGGGCTGGCGCAGATGGAGTGAGCCTGACCCCCGCGCCCGCCTGGGTGGGGCCCAGACTCCAGTCCTGTCCTTCCGTATCTGGGTGGCAGGACTCAGGGCCAGTTGAGAAGGTTCCCCTCTTGTCCTCCTACTCGCCCCAGGACTGTGTCCTGTGTCCTGTTTTCCTGCCCCACTTCCTCCTCCCAAAATTTCCTCCAGGAAGTGGAGGTGACGGCACCCCCAGCTCTGAGCTCCAGCAGGGCACGGACCCTTCTGTGTGCCCCGTGCCTCAGCTCCAGTCCCACTCCTGGGCTGGCCCCTCGCTTTCGTCCAGGTCAGAGCCTGAGGTGCAGACCTGGAGCAGTCGCAGGCTGTGGCCCTGTCCGCACCTGGTGGGACGGAATTGGTCCTCCTGCCAGCCTTCCCCAGGGCACCACCGCCCAGGCCCCCAGCGTGGCACAGGGCAGCTTCTCCTAGTGGCACTTCCCTGCTCAAACCTTCCTGGGCTCCAGTGCAGAGCTGAAGCCAGGTTCCAGCTGCTGAGCCCTGTGCCATCCTCCTCCTCCTTCCCTTCTGGCCAAGTGCCCTGAGGCCATGGCTGCTTCTCCCCGAGCTCCTGGGGCTGCCCCCTGCCTTCCTGTGTCAGTGCTGGGTCCCTCACTACACGCTCTTCTAGAACATCCATCCAGCCTGAAGCAGGAGTCTGGTTCCTGCTGTCAGGTGCCTCTGACTATGAGCCAGGAGCCGCCTGTCCTACCTACGCACAGAGTCCACACGCAGTCCTCCCTGTTTGTCACGTGCAGGAGCCCTCAGGCCACCCACCCTTGAGAGCCTGAGTGTCTGCACCCCTTCACCTCTTGATGCTGTGGACAGCGTGCTGTGCCTTGGAGTGGGGCTCCATACCCCCAAGACAGCAGACAGCTAGGAAGTCAATTTATAGCTGAGCCCAGAAGCCAGCGAGGGCAGAAGATGGGCGGGGGTGCAGGCTGGGGATGCCCAGGGGTGCTCTGGCTTTTGTGGAAGGGTCAGGGGCCCTGTGGGCGTTGGGGTCCAGGCTGGGATCTGTGTCCCAGCTGCACAGCAGCAAGGAGCCTCTGGCCTCTAAGGCAAGGTGGGGCCTTCACCGTGGTCCTGGAGCTCAGAGGAGGCCTTCGCAGAGGCAAACCATCCTGTGGCGGTGTTCTCAGTCAGGGCCCAGACAGGGCATAGGAAGCACAAGGCTGTGGGGCGGGGACAGTGAGAGGGTCAGGTCCCAGAGTCCTCACCCCCGCGCTGGAGCTGCCGGAGCTGCTGGCCGGGAGAGAAGGACCTACAGACAAATTCCTCTGAAGGCTTGGGGGGAGAGAGTCGGCCGTGAGAGCAGGACTGGTCCCTGTGGGGCGTGTGCAGATAGAACACACAAAGCCATTAGCAGGTATTGGCCAAAGACCTGAGTGATGGGCATGACGGGAAGGCAGACAGCCTGGGTCGGGTGTCCTGCACAATAAGAACCAACACGTGAGCGTGGGGAGCTCCAGTTCGATACCCAGTGCCCCCCCAAAAGAGAGAAATAGGCTAGTAACAGGCTGCAGACTTCTCACCATCACTAACAGATGGCAGAAGACACTGAATGCACATCTTAGGCCCTGGGAGTAAAACATCACTAGAACTCAGTACCACAGAACTGTTAGGCAAGCATGAGGCACTGCCAGGTTCAGATCTGGGGCCAACAGACCTTCACTGCAAAGACTACCAGAGCTTGCCCCTCAGCAGGAGGGAAACTGAATTCGGGAGAAACAACTGGGATGGAGGAAAGGAAGCCTTGGTAAATACCAACTGTAAATAATGAGAAGGAGTAATTTGGGGGTGAGGATGAAGGTAAACTTTAAAGCCCATCCGAGGCTCAGGAAGAGGGACTTTGAAGCAAATAACCTCAAGCATTGCTGGGTGTTGATTTTAAAATATCAGGGCGGTAGTGCCTTGATATTCTGTAGCCCCGGTGTGAAAACCATGCAGTACCCACCCTGCCTTTGAGAATGCGCAGGTCCGAGTGAGTCTTGGCCCTGACTCAGAATACAAGGACGAAGGGCCCGGCGCCAGCCTGCCTCAGCGTGGGCTCCCTGAGACCTCAGGAGCCAGCACGGGCGAGCACCCCAGCACTGCACCAGGGCCTGGCTAGACCCCGGGTGAAGAAAGACTGAAAACTGTCATCCTTGGGATGCCGGCTGACACTGACAGGGCCTCGGCGCGACGGAAGGTGACGGGCAGCAGGCAGCCCGCGGGGGTGGGTGCAGCCCCCAGGTGCCCCTTGTCCTGAGCTTCCAGCTTCTGCTGAGGATTTCATGGTGTGGGGAGGAAGTGTTAAAGTGTCGCCATGGACACGGCTCCTATAGGAAAGAGGCTTCAGTGACGCTCTGTGAGTCAACAGACAGCAGGAGCAGCAGAAGACCTGTTCCCCGGAGAACACCAGCCGGGCGCGGTGGTGCACGCCTGTAACACAGCACTTGGGAGGCTGAGGCAGGAGGAGCACCATGAGTTCAAGGCCAGCCGGGGCCACAGAGTGGGTCCTTGGCTCAAGAAATAAAAAAAGAAAGAACACAAATAAGTCCAAGATCTTAGTCAATAAAATGCCTTAAAATCAATATTACATTGGATAAAATTAAAATTTAGCTGTATCAGTTTATTCCTAATATCACACACTAGAAGCAACCAAAATATTCCTGAGATAGAAGAATGCGGTTGATTGATACAATAAAAACTACTGGATTAGAAAAAGTAAAAAGGACCTGTCGGCCTGCACAGCTGTATGAGCTTCCGCTTCATGATGAAGAAGCAGGTGCAGGACCCTGAGCGGATGAGATGTCAGCTGGCTGGACACTGGCCACGTCACTGCTCAGCATCATTTCCCTCAGTGAATCACCAGGAACTTGGGGCACAGTGGTGGCGGGTACACCTCGGTGGGAATTTTTGCAATTCCTTACAGTGTTGGGGATGGAAGCCCCCAATGCCGCATGCTAGGTGAGTGCTCGGCACTGTCCGCGCCAGGCCGGTGATGCCCTTGATGCCCTGGCATCTGCGGGGCCTGGCTCTGTCCCCAGGGCCATGGTGGAGAAGAGAGAAGTGGACTGCAACACTCATACCTGTAATCCCAGCACTCGGGAGGCCGAGGCAGGATTGCAGAGAGTTGGAGGCCAGCCCAGCCTACGTAGTGAGTTCAGGGCCAGCCTGAACTACAAAGGGAGACCCTGCCTCAAAAAACAGACAGAATATGAACGGGGCAGATATATGCTCCTCTGAAGAGGCAGAAGCGATGGTACATCCTGCCCCCCAAAAGAAGGGTGCAGACATAGAGTAGGAGATGAAGCTTGACATTAAGGTGGGGCTGAGGAGGGAACAGTGCCAACCAGATGGCAGGGTCCACAACCAGTGACAGGCGCTGGAAGGTTGCTAAGGCTCCCTGTGATGAGGAGCTGCGAGGTCCTCTTGGGTCCAGCATGGAGCACAACAGGTCCAGTGTGGGCCGAGGCCGGTGCCCTGGGAGCTCCTGGGACCCAGTGAGGCTGTCGTCCTCACCGTCCACAGGGACCCAGCTCCCCAACCCCCTTCATCTCGGGGCAACATGAGGCCTGGTGCCCCCAGGGGGAGGGGCTGGGCCAGGCCCGCCGGGGACCAGGAGGGCAGCACCCTAACCCACCTCCTGCCCCGCAGTCCTCATCACCGGCGGCATCGTGGCCACCACCGGACGCTTCGCCCAGTGGTACTTCGGTGCCTACTCCATGTATCCTTCTCCAGAGGCCCGGGGCTGGGGTGGGGACCACAGAGCCACTTGCTGGCAGCGGACAGGGCTGGGTGCTGAGAGCAGAAGGGTGGCCGCCAGTGCCAGTGTGGGTCCTCTGCACCCTCCCTGCCGGCCCAGTGGCCAGGCCTGTGGAGCCGCGAGGCTGCCCAGCTGTGTCCTCCGGCAGGGGCTGCACCTCTCTGTTCCCATCTACATGGGGCTGCTCCATCCTTAACGAGGCTGCAGTGTGGCGGGCGTGTTCGTGTGCCTGCTGGAGTACCCTCGGGGCAAGAGGAGGAAGGGCTCCACCATGGAGCGCTGGTGAGTGGCCTGCGGAGGGCTGGGTGGGCGCCAGGGCTGCGTGGAGCCGGCTCTGACCTCAGTCTGCTCCCACCCCTGCAGTGGGCAGAAGTACATGGCGGCCGTGGTGAAGCTGTTTGGGCCCCTGACCAGGAACTACTACGTCCGGGCCACGCTGCACCTGCTGTGAGCTTTGGGGTGGGGGACAGGACCTGAAGGGACGGGCGGGAGGGCCCCCATGTCCTGGCTCCTGGACGGACAGCCTGTCCTCAGCCCAGCGCCCCCGTCAGGCCACAGTGTCAGGTCTCGCCTGGGTCCCTCCAAGGCGGGCGTCTGGGTCTGGTGGTCACTGTGGGCAGTGCTGGGGGAGGCCGTGCCTGCTCCTCCAAGGCCTGGGAGCCAAGGGGCCAGCCAGGCAGATGGCGGTGTGCGCCAGGCCTGGGCAGAGCTGGCCTCGTGGGTCAGGGGCCCTGGGCCCAAGCAGCCCGTCCTGTGCTGTGCTGGCCCCTGTGGCTCAGCGCCTACCCTGCCCACCCAGGTTGGCGGTGCCCGCGGGCTTCCTGCTGGCCACCATCCTGGGAACCGTGTGCCTGGCCATCGCGAGCGGCATCTACCTGCTGGTGAGTGGCGTCCTTGAGCTCTGCCTCTCGGGGTCCCTGGCCCTGCCCTCAGCCCTTGTGGCTGGAGCTGAAGGAGGTGCCAGGCCGGGAGCTCGGTGTGCCCAGGCGTGTGAGTCTGCCCGTGCCTGTCAGCTGGGTGGTGATGTCGCAGCCGCAGCTTGGCACACACCTGGCTGTCCCACTGTCCCTTCCCTTTCCCAGGCCACCCCATGCCCCTGCGAGTGGGGAGCGAGGGAGGGGAGGCTCGGGTGACGTGGCTGGCCTGGGTCATAGCGTCCCATTTCCAGGGACTTTCTCGTCGAAAGGTCCCTGCTCCAGTCTGAGGCTGAGTCAGGAGGAGTTCACAGCATGACCCCGGATCTTCACACTGAACTCTGTCCCCACCCCTTACTTTATGTTTTACTATTTTCTGGTACCAGAGATCGAACTTGGGACCTTGCACTTGTGAGGCAGGTGGCTGAACCGCTGAGCTAAATCCGCGGCCCTATTTTTCACTTTTTTTTTTTGGTATCGGGGATCGAACTCGGGTCCTTGTGCTTGTGCAGCAGGTGGAAAAACCACTGAGCTAAATCCTGGGCGATTTTTTGCTTTTTCTGAGGCAGGGTCTCTCTCTATAGCTCAGGCTGTCCTTGAGCTCACTGTGTAGCCCAGACTGGCCTGGAACTCGCAGTGATCCTCCTGCCTCAGCCTCCCAGGCGAGCCAGTGACCTTTGTAAGGGCCCTACGTGGTCCCAGCTCTCTGGCAGCCATTCCCAGTTGTCATGGGTACGGCTGTGCTGTCCCCTTTCCTCCAGAGCCGACCCGGTCTCGCTGCAAGCTCCCGTGTGCCAGGCATGTGCACGCAGGGCGCTGCTCGTGTCTAAGCGTGCTCAGTCCCCCCTGTGCCCATCCTGTCTGCCCGCTGCGGCGTGGCTGGTGTGAGGTGTGTGTTCCCCGGGGCCGCCCACAGCCAGCATGCAGGCCAAGCCAGGGCTGCTGGCTAGACCCAGGGCGGGAGCGGAACCAGCTCTGTGCCACCCGGTGCCCACCTTGGCCCTGCATGCCGCTTGCCTCTGCTCTGGCAGTGCCTGCTGGCGGCAGCCTGCGCTGAGCCCACCGGCCCTGCGCTGGGGGTGGGAGCCCTGTGGCTCTGGTTTGGCTCCTCTGCGGGTGTTGGGCGTCCTGGACCTTCCTCTCTGACAGGGGCTAGCTTCGCTGGTGGAGCCCTTCGAGGACACCAGGGCGGCCATCTGTCCATCTGCTCGCTTGCTTGTCTGTCTGCACTCTGCATGCCCCGCTCCCGCTCCAGGGTTGTAAAGCTGTAAAGCTGTCTCCTGCCTCCTCGTGCCAACTCCAGGTCCTCAGGCGCAGTGAGGAGCTGGGTGGGGCTGTGGGCTCTTGGCAGGCACTTCATCTGCCAGGCGGCCCCGCCCCGGTTGGGGACTCAAAGGTGCACACCCCAGGCCTGGCTGTTGCCCTGGAGTCCTGTGTGGGGCTGAGGACTCACCCTGTGCACATGTGTGTTGCGCCCCTGGGTCAGGGAGGGCAACCAGATGCTGTGTCTCCCGTGGGGACCACTGTGGGTCTGCAGATTTTCACCAGGAAGCCGCCTCCAGGGTCTGGAGAAGCCCAAGGCTCTGCCTGGCTTTCCCCGTGGGGCCCTGGCTGTGTGGCCTCAGCCGCCTGAGCTCTCTGAGCCCGCCTGTCACCAGCGAGTCAGACTCGCGCCCACCCCAGGGCCCCTGGCGGGTGAGGGGCCAGGGTGGCAGCTGGCAGCAGGGTGCCCCTCTGTCCCCAGGCGGCCATTCGCGGTGAGCAGTGGATGCCTATCGAGCCCAAGCCCAAGGAACGGCCACAGGTGGAAGCTATCAAGCAGCCACCCAGCAACCCCCCGCCCCGGCCTCCCGTTGAAGCCCGAAAGAAGCCCAGTGAGGAGGAGGAGGCGGAGGCGGCGGCGGCGGGTGGCGGCCCCCAGGTCAACCCCGTCCCGGTGACCGATGAGGTGGTGTAACCCGTCCTGGAGCCCGCCTGTGGCTCTGCCGCCATCGCCGGGTGGCCACTAGAGGGCGCCACGGCCACCCCAATAAACTCGGCGACTGGCTCCTTCCTACGCGTGAGGCTCTTCTCGGGGGAGGCGCCTGCGACAGGGACCCCAGCCCGCACACGTCCCTCCCGCCTGGACCAGCCGCAGCGTGGCTCCGGTTTCCTGGCAGTGTTGTGTGGAGCGCTGTGTCCCTGCCGCGCGGCGCTTGGACTCGGGGCATCCATCACGGGGCAGGCTCGGCCCGGACACCCCGGGGAAGACGTGGGTGCGCAGGGGTCCTGTGGCCGCGGAGGGGGGGAGGTGCAGGTGCAGCCTCCAGCTGCACAGACCACGCAGTGGGGGCCTCTGGCTGCCCAAGTGCTGGGGCTGGCGCACGCGCACGCACATGCACGCGCACTCTCGTACCGAGCAGGCCCTGGCGCCGTCCCACCGAGGGTTTGGCTGCAGACCCTCTGCCTGCCGCCTGCCCCTACAGGCGAGGGTCCTCTGGGTGCCGGGCCTGCCCCAGGCCTGGACCTCGCCGAGTCCCTCTCTGCCCCATCTCCATCCAGTCGGCCTGCGGCCTTGAGGTGCCAACCAAGCCCCACCTTCTGCCCCCACGAGAGCCCCACAGCCTAGACGCCTCCGCCCAGCCACGGCTCTGGCCCCACCGTCGCTCCTCTGCATATGGCCAAGGCAGGCGCCCGCTCAGGGCCTGGCGTGGCTCTCCCTGCTCGTGACAGTCTGCCGAGGGGAGCAGGATTCCGTCTGGTTTACTCCCAGTCTGGCAGTGCCTGTGCTGGACGCATCCTTCAAAGGCCACCTCCCCCCACCGAATCCCTCTGGAGGCCTCTGGGCCCAGGCTTGAGACTGCTCCCCAAAGCCGCCTCCCTGTGCATGGGCACCCCGGGCCGTTGGCCGTGGGCGAGGCAGCTCTGGCTGGGGAGGGAGGGCCTCGCAGCTGCCTGGGACTGTGGCCCATGTCAGCTTCAGGCCCGTGTCCACGGGAGGCACAGGCCCTGGGCGGGGGGACACACTGAGGCTGCTGCTGACCCATACTGCGGCACAGGGCCCGCCTGGGGTTCATCCTTGGGCGAGGGGTAGAGACTGCAGGTGTGCCTCGGGGTTGACGCCCAGTCACACCCAGGCAGAAGAAGCACCATTGCTCCTGCCCAGCTCATCTGCCCGGCACTTGTGCAGCCCTGGGGCAGGCGCTGGGTGGTGCTGGGGGTGGGGGGAGAGGCAGGTTTAGGTTGTGTCTTATTCATGAATTTATATTTGATTTTTTTGCAACAAGGTCTCACTAGCCCAGGCTGGCCTTGAACTCACAATGATCCACCTGCCTCAGCCTCCCAAGCGCTGGGATGAGAGGTGTGCACCAGGACACCCGCATAGCTCACAGGTGAAATAATGATTGTTAAAAGCGGGTACTGCCTCTCCCTGTGGCTGCAAAGAGGAAGTGGAGCCCTGGCCCCAGGGTCCAAGTGGGGCATTGGCAGCAACTTTAAGAAGTTCTGGGAGTTTCTTGAAGCCTCTGTCTCTTGACAAAAGGGTAAACTGAGGCTGGAGAACCATCAGGAGCGAGCCCCTGGGCACGGAGTGCTCCGGATGGCACAGATGCAGCCCACAGCGAGGGACCCTGGGCCATACATAGCAATAAATAGACATAAATAGGGGTGCTGGGCCCAAGTCCGTGTCACTGGGCTGACCTGGGCAGGACGCAGGTGCAGCCCACGGGCACGCGGATGAACTCTGTGTGGAAGGCGAAGGCCCCGGGCGTGGGGGCACAGGCTCGGCGGCGCAGCACGAGCAGGTTCTGGTGCAGGGGCACGGAGTTGAGCGCGGCTGTCTCCCGGCCGGTCCTGCTGTTGATGCAGCCACGGCACAGACACTCAGCCACAGCCAGCTTCTGCGGGTAGCGGTCCTCGTCCACGTCGATGCTGCGGCCAGGCGGTGAGGGTGAGGCTGCACCCTGCCTGCCCACAGCCTGCCCACCTCTGCCCGCCCCTCCCTGCCTGGGCGCCTGGCAAGGGCTGGGCCCGGTGGGGTCTTCCGGGGAGTTGGAGCCCCAAGGCTGGAAAGGGTCTGCCCGCCAGCCCCCAGCTCACCGGTATCTCCAGGGCGAGATGGAGCGCTCATGGGTGTCTGCCTGCAGCACCTTCTCGGGCCTCAGTGTGGGGCACTGAGTCCTGGCCTGGGGCTGCTTGTGTGGCCTGGAGCCAGCTGCCTCCAGGGTGGGCACCAGGGCCACAGGCAGGGCCTGCTCCCACCTGGCATTTCGAGCCAGCAGGTGTAGGGGCACCTGGCCGTGAGGCAGCTCCTCAGCCGAGTAGCAGCGTGGGGTCCCCCAGAGCGGGGGGCCTTGGTGGGCCAGGCTTCCAGGCAGCCAGGCCAGAAACAGGATGCCACGGAGGAGCTGGGGGCAGGAGAGGGCGTGGTCAGGCCCCAGCAGGGGCACCTGCCTTCCATTCCCAGGGGAAAGTGGGGTGCAGGCCTCCCTCTGCAGACAGGAAACTGAGGCTGCCCAGGGAGCAGGCTCCAGGCCAGGGCGGGCTGAGTTCCTCTCAGACCCCTTCCCAGCACTTCCATCCTGGGGGTCGCAGGCCCAAATCCAGGCTCGGGCACTGTCAGGCAGGGTCTGTGTGGCACCAGCTCACCATCATGCTGGCAGTGCTGGCAGCGGCAGGCATGGCTCACAGCAGCAGCAGCTCTGGCGACATCCCAGTAGTACACCTGGCGGAGGCCCTGGCCACGTGCTCTTTATACCTGTGGCCACACCTGGGAAACTCCAGGACTTCCACCTGCACTTCCTCCTCCTGCCCCAGCACTGGAGTGTGCGGACCACGCCCTTCCAGGCCCACACGGTCTGGCCCGGGGATGCTCCCTGGCCTGGCCAGGCCTCCCTGGTTCTTGGACCTGTCACCATCCCCAGGCCCACGCTGGCCTCCACCCACCAGCAGGCACGAACCAGGTGGACAGGCGCACCCTGCCCTGCACAGCTGGGAGCATGAGGACACTACCCAAACCCAAGTCCCCTGAGCTGCCCAGTGTGTTCCTTGTGGGGTCCGGGCTCCGTGTCTGCCACTGGAGGATCCCCTGGCCGAGGAGCACCGGAAGGCGTCACTGCCCATGAGAGCTGTCCCCACCCCGACCTGCTTCCTCTCTGGTCTGGCAGTGGGTGCACGGGACACACTGGGCAGCACTTGGGGATACCACGAGCCCAGGCTGCCCCGGCCTACGGTCAACACTCAGCCACTCGTCTGCTTGCATACCTCCCGTGACAGGGAGCTTGCCATGTGCACAGGTGGCTTAGAGCAACAGAAGTGCATTCATACGTGGTCTGGGGCATGGGCAGAGCCAGCTCTCGGTCTCAGGTTGGCTCTGGAGCCTGACCTGCCTTGGCTTCTGCTGGCCTCACTGCTTATCATGTGGTCTTCAGCCGGCCTTCCACATCTTGTCCCTTGTCTTCTGAGGACACTGGTCACCGTACCAGGGCCTACCCAGGCCCTTGGATCAGGCGTGGCCGGGTGTGCCTGACCCGGGGACAGAGCCATGGGCATGGCTAGCCAGCCTCTGGGCCCGCTTCGGTCAGCCTGGGGTCTCAGGTTCCAGCCCATGTCCTGAAGCCTGGGCCAGCCAGTGAAGGGACAAAGGACGAGGCCTCTGAGGAGCCGTGGTTTCCAGGTGATTGGGCACCAACCCCTGCTGGACCCTCAGAGGCCCTGACCACCCTCTCTTCACCCCTGCCAGTCTCTTGGAGGGGCACTGCCCAGGGGAGGGGCCTCAGGCTGCCATGGCTAAAACCAAGGGACCCAGCTATAAGCTGAGATGCCCAGACCAATGTTGTCTCCCTCCGCCGGCCGGGACCCATGCTCCTGATAGGGACAGATACGGAGACCGAGGTCCATGGAGACAGAGACAGTCCCACGGAAAGAGCTAAGGAGACAGAGACCCAGTGTCGTGGACACCCAGCAGCGGCTGCAGCCCTCACCCTCCTGGGACACCCGCCCTGGCACAAGCTCCTGAGCAGACCCCAGGCCTGGGCTGGCGGCAGGGGTGGTCCCACCTACAGCCGGGCGCCGGGCCTAGGCATTCCCTGTGGGCCGGCACTTGCGGGCCTCAAAAGCTGTGAGGGGGTGGGGCGTCACCGTGCCCTTGCAACTGGCGGACGGACAGACCTCAGGACGTGCCCCGGCACACAGATGGGTCCGCCCCAGGCCACCGAGGCTACCGCGGGTACCTGCAGTGAGCACCCCGGTCTGGCTGCACAGCGCCTGCTCAGCTGTCCGGGGTGGCAAGCGCCATGGCCAGGCCCGCTTGCCTCAGGCCTCAGTGCAGCCAGGCCAGGCCACCATGATGGGAAACCGAGGTGCAGCACGTCCCAGGGGCTGGGGCGCAGTCAGAGGCAGAGCGTGAGCTGGCCCAGCCTGCACAAGCGTCACCAGCACCAGGAAACTGCTTATCAAAATATTTTATTTTAGGAGATCCCTCAAAAAAAAAGACCCTCCACATTAGATGCCCCAACGGTACCCTTGGCCTTTTTTTTTTTTGGTCTTTTCTGTATTCTTTTCCTTTTTAAATCAACTAAAACAATTTGATGCTTCAAATAAAAGGAAAAAGTTTCAATGAGACTGTAGTCGAAGATGCATGTGTAGGCACTGCCTAGCGGCAGGCAGGAGGACACAGTCGTTCCCAGTGAGCAGCCGGTCACCACCGTGGTTGGCGAGGACACAGACGCGCGGGCTCAGCTTCACACAGCCAGCCGGGCCGCACCGCCGGGCGGGACTCTGGCTCCGGGAGGACCGCTTCAGTCTCAGAGGCTGGGACTCCGCATCATCTTCGCTTCCTGTGCGGCTGCTTTTCCAGCTGAGAAACTTTTTTTTTTCTTTTTTAATTTTTAAAAAGAATCACAGCCAAAATAAGACATTAACTGCAAAATCCGAAGTGGCTGCGCTTACCCTATTATAAAAGCTCGTAAGAGTCTGCTACACCTTCCCGGGGATCTTGGCTCGCTTGCGCGCGATGGCGTCCTCCACGGCCTTGAGCTGCTTCAGGAGCTCCTCCCGGCGTGACAGCGTGCTGGCCTTGCCGGCCTTGGTGCCCGGGGCCATGCTGTCTGCAGCTTTGCCGGGCACGCTGGTCACCTTGCTGGAGCTCTTGGACTGGGGTGACAGCTGGCGCTTCCTGCAGGGGGGCGTGAGACAGGATGGCGCCCGGCCCGGGTGGGGTGGCCCCTGGCCCTGCCTGCTCTGGGGTGGCCTGGGCTGCACCCCAACTCCAGCTGAGCTGCAGGAACAGCGCAGTGGCCCGCCCACCCGCCCTCCCTCACGGGCCTCAGAACAGCCTGGTGGGGCAGGCGCGGGCAGGGACTCACCTGTCTGTGGGAGCCACAAGGGCCTTGGAGTTCTGGCTCCTCTGCCGCTCTGGCTTGGGGGAGCCCTGTCTCCCGCCTGACTTTCGGTCCCGGGAACCTGGGAACAGGACAGGATGAGACCCCACTGGCCACACAGGCCAGCAGGGGGACAGCACCCCACAAGAGGTGTCCAGTTCAGGAGTGCTGCACCTCTGGGCTATACCCCACAGGTCTCAGTGCGGAGCTCAGGCTGGCCTCTAACTCATAGTGAACCACCCCATCTCACCGGTTCTGGAAAAGATTTTTTCAGAAAAAATGGTATCCTGTTAAAACACGGTGGTTTAGAATCGGGTGGTGGTGCACACCTGTAATCCCAGCACTTGGGAGGCTGAGGCAGAAGGATCACAAGTTCGCGGCCAGCCTGGGCTATACAGTGAGTGCAAATTCAGCACGAATTACATAGTGAGACCTTGGCTCAAAAAACCAAAAACAACCCACAAAACAGTGAATTATTTAGCTTGTTTTCTGGAGGTGCTGGGTGCAGAGTCCAGAGCCTTGTGCTTCAGCAAGCACTTGCTGCTGAGCTGCACCCCAGTCCTGTTACTTTAAAACAAGCACACACGTGGGAGCCTTAGTCGACAGTCTACACTGCAGTCTGGGCCGGAAGATCCTGGGCCCTTCTCGGGCTTCAGCAGCAGACAGGGTGTCGCCATGATGCGCCGGGAGGCTCACCTCGGTCTGGGGACAGGGTGGCCCGCTTGGCTGGGGGGCTTTGTCGGTCCTTGTCCGCTGGCTCATACCGCTTCCTACTTCCTTTGTCAGCTGCCTGGAACGACACAGTGCCACTAGCATGTGGGGCTGGGCTGCTGCCACGAGGCGGGACACACACAGTCGTGGCCTGTCCTCTGCTGTGCCCTCCTCAGTCAGTGGCTCCCCACTGTTCACGCTGGGGGGTCAGGACCTGGGCGGGGGGACGGGGCCCACCTGGCCAGCTTACCTTGTTCAGCAGCGTCAGCTTGATCTCCTTGTGGGCCACGAAGGAGCCCTGGGGGGGCTGCCCAGGGGCCGTGGGGGCCGGGGCTGTGAGCTGCTGTGAGGGCTTCCCGCTGGCCGCGGGCTTCGAGGACTTGGGCGGCTGCGTGGAGGTGTCCCTTTTTCGCTTTTCCTCCTTAACGCCGTCTTCTTTCTTTGATTTTCCTGCCAGCGGCAAACCCGTCAGGGCTCCTGTGTGCAGTGAGCCCAGCTGCACCCGCCCCTCACAGGCAGCCCTGGCACTGGGCCATACCTCGCTCCTTCTTGGTCTGGGCTGGGGTGGGGGACTGGGAACTGGCCGAGGACACGGGGCTGGCCAGGTCCGCATACATGTCCTCCGAGTCCACGCTGTGCACCGAGCTGCTGCTCGAGGTGGCGCTGGACACCGAGGAGACGCTGCTCACACTCAGGGACCTGCACAGATGGGCAGAGCTGAGCGCGCGGAGCAGAAGACTTCAGGGCCGTGGGGATCCCAAGGAGGAAAGGAGAGCTGAGCTCTGCTCGCTATCCAGGGCCATGGTGCCGGGAAGGGACCCGGGCTGCCCACAGAACAAGTTCACTTCGCACAAGGGAAGGCGGACCACTGCAGGGCAGCGCCGCCAGCTCAGGGCCCCAGGAGGCTGACACAGGACTGCTTGGGCCCAGGGTTTGGGGCCGGGCATGTCTCAAGGAAGAGAAGGGAGATGGTGTTACTGCAGCAAGATTCAGAGGCACTGGAGTGCGCTTCAGGTGAAGTACGCGAGTCAAGGCATGGGCCACAGCCTCTAGTTCTGCACAGCGCAGGCTCCATGTGGACTTGGACGGCATAAAACAGCCCGGCAGCGCCTGCCTGGCCCATCCAGCACAGAAGCCAAGCAGCTCTCCGTGACAGGAGGGGCGAAAGACCCATCTTTTCTACTTTCTCTTAGAGCTTTGTTAGGCTTTAAAACATTCCAGACTGGTTAAGAATCTGGACCAGCACACAGCCCTGCTGCCTAGGAAGGACCGGAGGCTGGCCTGCTGCCGCCTCCTTCCGAACTCTCACAGCAGAGGGCCCTCGGCCCAGGCTGTCTGCTGGCTGCCCCAAAGCTTGGGGGGCCCATCGAGCCGTGCAGGTCCCAGCCACCCACTCCACCCTGATGCCCCCACGACTGGGCGCCCTAGCAGGAAGGGCATATGCTGGTGCCGTGTGCCCACGCCGTGGTAGGGTGCATGCTAAGACTGGGCTGGCCCAAATGCAGAGCCCTCCGGGGGGCACAAGACCTGGATCGGGAGCTGGAGCCACTGTAGCTGCTGCCGCTGCCACTGCCACTGCCGCTGAGCGTTCGCCTGGAACACAGCAGAGAGCTGGGCTCAGAAGCAGCCCTGGCACCGAGAGGCCACCCTGGGACTGAGGCAGCCATCACCTGGATGCACTTCCGAAACTGGCCACCCGCCCCTGGCATGAACTCAGTATCAAAACCTGTAGGGGGCCGGGGATTTAGCTCAGTGGTTTCGCCACCTGCTGCGCAAGCACAAGGACCTGAGTTCGATCCCCGGTACCAAAATAAAAAAAGCCCGGTAGGTACCTACAGAGCCCTTCTCAGCACGAAGACAAGGGCCGTGCCCCAGCATCTCTCTGGGGACACCAAGGCTCAGCAAGGGGACAAGACTGGCCCAGGCCGCAGTGCTCTGGATCCTGGCCTCGGGGCCCACAAGGATACAGACCCCCATCCCCACGGTGTGCTGCTCACCTCCGGGGGGGCGTCCTGGCCTGCCGCTCCTTCCTCCTGGTTTCCCGGGGGTCTCCAGGCTTTGTGGGCTCAGGGGCAGGGGCAGGAGTCTTGCTGGCCTGTAGGGGCACTGGAGGTGGGGCTGGCTTCTTCAAGGACTTCTCTCTGGGGACAGAAAGGGGCTCAGGACCTGGCTAATGTCCTGCTCCAGTGCCTGTACCCCCAAGGCTCTGCAGCACAGAGGCGGCCTGTGGCTGGCAGTCCAGGACACCGGCTGGAGCCCAGGGTCTGAGCTAGTGCTGCCACCCACCTGGGCCACACTGCCGCCCATGGGACCACTTCCCCCAGGCAGAACCAGATGCGACAGACGGCCAGGACCTACCCTGCTTTCCCGGGGGGTGGCGCCAGCTCCCCCTTGGCTCTGATGGAAGGTCTGTGTGGGGAGGGTGTGGGGGACTGCGACGGGGACGAGGAGAAGGACCGGGACCTGGGGGAGAGAGTGTAAGGACCCTGCACCGCGCCGAGCCCAGGCCCAGAGGCCGCCCACGCCGGAAACTCAGTTTCACACAGCTTTGTCATCTGCTCAAAACACCCGAGGACGGTGCCGTCCCCGTGTGGGCCACAGGCAGGGTCACCACGGGGCAGGCAGCGCTGGCAGTCAGTCCCCCGGCAGAGGTGACAGCGTGGGGAAGGGCCGGCCACACAGGAGCGCCCCAGCCACAAGGAAATCGTGACGTGCCCATCTCAACACGCGTGTCAGGTGCAGCAGGGCCAGGATTCGGGGCTGGGATGTCATGCTGGAGGGCGAGGCCGAGAGGCTCACGGTGTGCCAGCTGCCCTACTTAAAAGCACCCTGTGCCCCAATTCTAGCCGGCAGTGCTGACAGCCGAAGTGGGGCAGAGCCGGGCAGGCCCCGCAGCCCAGGCGCAAACCTCTCGCCAGGACCAGGAAGCGGGGTCCGGCCTCGGGAGGGCAGCGTGGAGGGAAGGGCGCCCCGGCTGCCAGCGCCAGGGCAGCATGGGTCCCCGGGGCCTGCAGGGGCAGGTCTGCATGGGGGGCAGAGTGGGAGGCTGAGGCAGAAAGGGTGCAAGGTATGGGGGTGCAAAGAGGCCTTGCTCGACGGTGACCTAGGGGTGATCAGCCAGAGCTGCTGCCGGAGCACCCGGTGTCCCCTGCAACCCGGCGCTCCCCACCTTCCGGCGGAGGGTCCCACTCCACGGCCCCCACCCCGGGCTGTGCTCCGCAGCGGGGCCACCTGCTCTGCCCTCTGCGGACCTCGGCTGCGGACACCTCAGGGCTTCCCCTGCATCTTCTGCTGCCGCCTCTGCTATCGCTCTCAGTTGCACACCCAGGGCGAAGGTCACACACAGCTGTCTCCCACGTCACGGTGACTTCCCCAATCCCAGATTCCCCAGCGCTCAGCCTGGCCTCACGGCACAGCTTTCCTGCCTCACGCCTCACCAGCCCCTTCTTAGCGCAGGGCAACAGCAACCGTGCCAGTCTGCCCTGCCCCACCTCAGCCCAGAGCCGCAGACATGCGCCCACGGGGGCCGCCTCTCTTTCCGGCCACCTGCGGCCCACACGCGGGCCCAGGCTCGCCCCAGACGTGTCAGTCTGACCAGAACACCCACCTCCACAGCCCCGACCCCTCCGCCCGCTGCCGGGGAGGTGCCCAGGTGGCACCCGCACACCATGGCACCACTCGGCCTGGCCTTCCCCACACGCGGGCCGTGTGCACGTGTGGTGCTGTTCAACGCCAGCACTGGTGCCCCCAGCCAGGGTGGCGGGGCAGGCCACACTGCCAGTGTCCCTGGGCGTGGAGCGCCACGTGGGTGCTGGCAGAATTTGGTCAAAAATTCTAAATGTGTCTGTCCTCAGAAAGAAAATGTAATCAAAGCTGCTTGGCTCTCTGGAACTTCAGGACCACAGAGCCCTCTCACTGCACCGAAGGCAGGGCAGCGGCAGCCCCAGGCCAAGCACAGAGATGCCGCTCACACGGCAGGGCAGGCCCAGCAGGCCGTGTCCCCAGCACTCTGGGAACCAGCAGCACCTGCGGCTGGTGCTGTGCTTCACTGCGCTCTGCTCCCCTCCCTGTGGGCTGTGCAGGACGGGACCCGACCACCTGGGCTGCCCGGACACACCTGGACCGGCTGGCTGAGAAGGAGCTGTGTCTGGAAGAGCGGCTGGAGTAGGAGCTGTAGGATGAGGACCTCGACCTGGACCGTGACGAGCCGGAGCCGGAGTAGGACGAAGACCGAGAAGATGACCTGCAGGCCAGGTGGGCGGGGTGAGGCGCGGACACGCAGCACCGTGCTCCTTCCGTGCAGATCGGGAGGACACAGCTGCGTACGCTGACACGTGTGGACACGGGCGCACCGGGCACACTCAGGCAGACAGACAGCTGTGCACGTGGACACACACTCACCTTCTCATGAATACAGGCAGATGCTACACACACAGACACCGGGACTTACACGCTCAAGGACAAACCACCCTTCCTGCACCTAGGGACGCACTGCAGGCCAAGCCCTATCAGCGGAGAGTGGTGTGGATGCCGCTCACGGGAGACCTCGCGCCCAGAGAGTGTCTCTCCACCGTGGAGGCCTGGCCTTGCAACAGCAGCAGGTACCTGCTGCCTTTCCTCGGGTGGGAGTCTGACCGCTCACCCCGCCCTTCCCACGCGCTCAAAGAGCCAGAGTGAGAGCCGCCGAGGCGGACACTGGGGCTTCCCTCCCCTCCTGCAGATGGCACTGCTGGGGTGTCCACTCAACGCGAGGGACCTCATCTTGCCCTTCACCTCCCCACAGCATCAGCCCCAGCACTGCCGGGCACCACTGGTCAGGCCCCCTCAGGCTGCCTCTTTACCTGGAGGAATTGGAGGCGGAGGCGGAGGAGGCAGAAGTTTTTCGACGCCTTCGTGCCCGGCTAGGAGAGACTGACACCCCGAGTTTCTTCCTGGGAGACTTGGATCGGCGCCATGGGTCCTTCCACTCATCGGCCCGCTTTACCTGTGGCCCTGAGGCGGCCTCCTTCTTCGGTGGCTCAGCTTGACGGCTGGAATCACAGAGGTGAGCAAGCTCGGCCGCTGCTCTTCCTAGGAGAGCAGAGCTGCGCGGCCTGGGGGAGGGATGCTCAGGCCTCAGCAGCCCACTGTAGCCCCAGCCCGGCGCCTCTGTGCCACTCCTCTTCCCTCCTGACAGGCGGAGACGGCAGTGGCTCTCCGAGGACAGGACCCCTCCACTCCCCATCTTCCCAGCCGAGCTGTCTGATGGGGACAGAGTGCGCTCCTAAACACACCTGTCTCTTGTGCTGGCACATGGTGCATTTGAGAAGTTAAAGGAACAAAAATGAACTCTGTTTTCAAATGCAATACAAAGCCCGTGAATTAACAAATCCAAGCCTTAAATGCACTGTCCATGACCTAAGAACACCCCAAATAAACCCACAGAGAGCACAGCAGTCCTGGGCCCCTCCTCCAGATTCAGGGGGCTGGTCCCTGTGGGTGGCACGCATGAGGGTCACCTGGAGATGCTGGGCTCCAGGTGTCAGCCAGGCACATGTGGGCAGGGAGGCCAGGAGGCCGCTGCCACCATGCTTTGGGCAGAGGCGCAGCAATCGGGGTGGCTCAACCCATCCTGACCTTGCAGGCCTGCTGCCTGGCCAGAGACTGGGATGGGAGCTCAGCAGTGTGGCCGGGCCCTGCTGCCCCAGGTGCTGCACCTCCACCACACTCCAAGTCCACACAGGATGATCAACTCAGGCCCACACCAATGGCAAGGCTGTCCAGTTGCTGTTACAATTAGAGAAACCTCAAAGAGTAAATGCTTGAATGAAAGGACTGGGCGATCCAGTGAAATTCATTTAAACATTTTTTGAAAATACACAAAAGAAAAATAAGGCACTAAAACCACATGTTCTCTCCCTCTCCAGCAACAGCCCTTGCTGAGTCTCCCTGAGCTGGGCGGAGAAGCCTTGCTCTGCAATGCTGGGCCCCGGCTGCTGCAGGCGCGCACCAGGGAAATCCATCGGACACCACAAACCTCAGCACCACTGCACTCTTTAAAAACGCAAGCGGTGTTCAAACGGCCTTTACATACAATCTGCCAGAAGTCTTTTTGGGGGGTGGGGGGATTCTCAAGAAGTGGAATTCCTGGCTCAGCGGGGACAAGCACCCCGCAGGTTCCTCCTGCCAGTCACCAGGGGGAGGGGACCACACCCACCCTTCAACTTCCTCCCCGGCAGCAACCCCACAAGCAACAGATGACACAAGCACCAGGGCTCAGCCCGAGTGTGGCAGCCACTGTGTGTGGCGGATGAGGCCCTGCCTCTGCTCTGGGTGCTGTGCGTTTATGCGTGTGCTCTGCCTTGCGGGTTTCTCGTAAGCCCTCCATAGGCTGTGGAGGGACCTGCTCTCTGCCGTACGTTCCACTGACTACTCACATTAGCTGTGTTGTGGTGTCTGACTCAGAGCCGAAGTTTTTACACAGTTACCAATGTCTTCCTCCTTTCAGGGCACTCTCCCCGAGCCATGTCCCAGGCCTTCTTTAGTCCTGCTGTTTCCCCAGCTGGACTCAAGAGCCTCCTGCCTCAGTCTCCCAAACAGAGGGGCTTACAGGGCTGTGCACTGCATCCAGCTGTTTTCCTCCTTGTGTGTAGTTTGAGGTATGTGACTGAGCACATGTCTTGCAGGGAAGGGCGGGGACACCCACACTTATTCCCACTGGCTGCTCCTGGAGCTGGCTGCTCTGGCCCCGAAGCTCTGAGGCCATCCCTGAACACAGCCTCTCACAGGGCCTCTCACGCCGAGGCCGCCCTCCCGACACCCTGCCCTCCCTCCCTTGCTAGAACCCTACCTCACGGAGGCCGAGGTGCACTCAGAGCCCCGTGCGCTGTGCTTCCCGGGTTCTGCTTGTGCACACCAGAGAGGACGTCCCTGCCACTGCCCACTGCCCACAGCCCTCCCGGTCACAGCATCTTGTCATGGCCCCTGCTTCCCGCAGGGCGGAGTGAGGAACGGCAGCTTCCTCCATAAAGGGCCTGCCTTTGAATCTTCTTAGGTTCTGAGTCACCTGTGCACTGCAAGTGGGATCTGCACACCAGCCTCTGCGTAGCCCAGCTCTGGCGTCACCGGCGCCTGCCTGTGACACGGTGACAAGAAACCCTGCCCGTGGGTGTCTTCATCACCGGCCCAACACTCACCCCACCCGAGGACACACTGCTTGAGGTCCCTGTTATCTCAGCTGAGCCGAGCCCAGGCAGGAGCAGCACACGTCCTTAACCTTAACCGGGTGGCGCCTGGAAAATGCTCCAGGAAGGAAGTGAAAAACCTCCTGGCCATTCCCTGTCAAAGCCACCAGGCAGCACTTTCCTCTGCACACTTCCTGGATGTTCTCACCCTGAAAACACACCAGGAAAGGCAAGGCTGCAGTCACCAGGCCCTCGTGAGTCACCTGGATAGGGCAGCCCTTCTCATGGGGAGAGGGAATGCAGGGGTGCCAGGGCAGAGTGCGGCACCTTCTCCAGAGCGGCACTTTCGGCAGTCCCGGGGAAGGGGAACGGAGGGCTTTAGGAAAGCCACGGCTGCCACAGAGGGGACAGTGCAGTCCCCACGGCCTCTGCAACCTGCTGTTCTCCCCAGGAAGAACCCTCCCCCACCAGGGCGGCACAGAGCCAGCTGGAGGGCAGGCCATGCTCTCCTCCAGGCTGGGTGGCGGATGGGGCTCACCCTGCCACCACTGAGTGACCGACCCCCACCGCGTGCCCCCAGGCACCACCCTCAGTGCAAAGAGCCGGGGCCAGCAGCTCTGTGGCTGACGTGCAGCAGCGTGCGGCCCTGACTTCCATCTGTACGCAATCGTTTTGGCTTTTGACTCTCAAGCACGACTCACTGCGCACTGCTGTACAGCAATGAGGTACAGGGCTTCCTTCAGAGAGACAGTAGAGCGGGAATACCTAGGACACTCAGGTAACAGCTGCCTGGGTGCCCCAGGGGCGTGTACGTCGGGGCCCCATCCACAGTCCCATCTCTGGACCAAGTACTACAAACAAGCCAGGCCCAGACATGGAGGAAACAGTTTGGGACGCAGAGGTGCAGCTGAAACCATCAGCGCTGTGGTCGATGCTGCAGGATGGAGGACCGAGTGGGCCACCAGCAGGGCTGCTGAGACGCCTCCCAGGATGGGATGGGACGGTGCTCCTGCACGCTGAGGCAGAGGTGGACTGCAGGTCAATGGCTGTGCCACACTGGCCACCTTCCTGCCTTCCTGTCCTCGCCGTCCTCTGGAATCTTCTCCAAACTCCTCTCAGATTGGCATGTTTTACACTTAGTAAAGAAAATACTTTTTTATTTTATTTTTTTGGTACCAGGGATCGAACTCGGGACCTTGTGCTCGCAAGGCAGGTGCTGGAGCCACTGAGCTAAATCCCTGGCTAGAAAATACTTTAAATGCTACATAAATTTTTTTCCATTTCTGCAAAAAGAATCTTCTACTGCTGTTGAGTACATGCTGTCAGGAACTGCACCAAGAACTAAGTGACAAGTTCTCAGCCCCAGGAAGGTCTCAAGGGGAAGACAGCCTCATAGGCCCTGCCGCCTGAGCGGGTGGCACTCTGCGGCACCCAGAGGTGGGCACATGCAGCTGGGGCCATGATGCGCACCATCGCTGGTGCCGTGCCCGAGCCCCAGGGTGGCCAGCAGGTGCCTGGGTTGAGCTCTGACTGGCCAGGGCCCGGGCCTCCCTTCCATGCCAGTGACACGGTGGGGGGCCCCACCGGGCTATCAGGGAAGAAGCCCCCCAGACATCCTAGCCACAGAGACAGGTTCCCGGTGCCCCAAAGCTCACCACAGCCCCGGGTGGGGTGACCTTGTGAGCTGTCGAAGGACAGCCTGGGGTTTGCATGAACAATTCTGAAGAGAGGAAAAGTCTGGCCCAAGACCTGCCTGAGGAAGCACCTGCCCAAGCCAGCAGCACACGCTTATCTAAGTCCAAGGCCATCTGTCCAAGGCTGCAGAGCCTCCATGTGGGCCAAGGGTTGCTGCACACAGAGGCCAGACACCTGGGGCAGCAGGAGGGAGCATAAGGTGCTGGTGATGCAAGGCGGGCAGAGCCCAAGTGCTTCTGGAAACTCCAGCCTGGGTAGCTGCCAAGTTTGGAGCCAAAGAAAAGAATGAGACTCTTTTTCTAAAATCAAGAGTTAAACATCCAAAAAGACTGAGGAAGAGGGCTCCCGAGGCATAGGGGCTTTGCTCTGACGGAATGTGCTGGCTCCACACTGGTTTCCAGAGAAGCTGCCACGCCTCCCACGGCACCTCTGTCCCACACACTCCACTGCCATCAGTGCGGACACCATGGGACACAGCCTGGGTCTCCTGTGGCCTTTCCCGGCCTGGGGCCTCTCCAGAACACAGCAGAAGGCTGGCAGCACATCTCAGTGACACCAAGTGAGCCCCATCACTGTGTCGCGCTGGGCCCAACTCCTGACCATGCCAGGGGGCCCCGAGTCCAGGTCCGTGGTCAGACACACAGGGACAGAGCAGGGCTTCACCAAGCCGCAAAGGGCCACATGCTCCATGGGTTGCCCTGGCAAGCAGGGGTCGGGAATGCAGGGCCCTTGTGAGGGGACACTGGGGATGGCAGGGCCACACCGCACCAGAGTTCAGTAATGTATCCAAACTTAATCATGAGCAAGTACATCCAAGGACACACATCAGCGAACTTAGGTGACCCAGGCACACCCACTCACTCGCACTGCATCCCTGGGTACATGTGCTGATGGCACAGGACTCCTGACAGCCTTCTGCCTGTCACCTCTCCATTCCTACCTCTGGTGCCCTGCAATGAATCCACAGCTGGGACTGTAACTGAATAACTCACAAGGCTCAATGATGATATTAACTTGTGACTACACCTATGGGCACTACTATCGACAGAGGCTGGGCATCTAGAACTCCATCTGGGTGCTGTTTATCTGCTGTGCATCCTCAAAAATGGGATGGCAAATGGGAGGCAGCTCCCGGAGCGAAGTGCCTGTCCTGGAGGATGCTCCAGGCGCAGTGGCTTTCGGCCAGCCTGACAGTTAAGCAAGGCACAGAGCAGAGCCGAGAGGTGAAGTCAGGGTTGCTTGGGGAGTTTCTCTGTGGTAACAGAGACGGTGAGCTCATGGAGAGCAGCCCAAGCCCGGGGAACTCTAGTTTTGAGCAAGCACCATCCCTCAGTTCCTCAGGGAGCGCTGGGTGTTGATGTGATGACAGAGTGGGCAGGGTGGGGGTGGCTGCAGTGTCACGCACATCCTGCCAGTTGCTGCCTGGACCTGCGTGTCATCATCAGGTCCACTCTCACAGCAGAGGCAGGCACACCACACACCGTCACGGGTACCCAGTCATGGGCCATTCACCCGTCAGACGTGCTCACCAAAGGGACGGCGGCACTAGGGAAATCGGGGAGCAAAGTCACCCAAGAAAAGCACAACATTCACCTTTTGCAAAGACAGTGGATGCAGTGGTCCAGCCACAGCAGGCCCAAGTGCTCTGCACAGCAGGCCACGCAGCCCCAGGCCCTCAGAGTAGGGAACAGACACAAGCAGCAGGAGTTCCGCCCAGAGCAAATCAAGTGCGGAGTAACCTCCACCCCTCACTGTCCTCATCTGAAGGCTAAGGTAGCATCTCCTAGCCTCTCTGGTCCCCAGGCCTACCTGATCCTGACACTGGTGACAAGTGTCGCTCCTATGCGTGGCCCCAGATGAAGCAGCAGCCTGTGAAGCAGGTGCTCGTGGCCAGGCTGTGCATGGGTTGTGGCAGAGGTCACTGTGCAGCCCACCAGGCAAGCAGTCCAGTTTCCACAGGAATGAGGCACTGGGGTGGTGACGGGGCAGAGGGAGAAGCCTCTCAGGGCACCAAGACCACACACACGGCAATCACGGGGACTCAGCCATGCCAAGGAGCATGAGCAGGCCTGGCTGGAGAGGATTCCCCTCCCACACAGCACAAGGCACGGGGGAGGGCTCTGGTGCAGGCTAACCACAGTCCAGACAGCAGGACCAGCCACCCCGGAGTGGCCCGGAGCTGCTGGCGGATGGAAGATGTCCTTCCATGGTACCCTTGGAGCAGCAGCAGTCAGGCAGGTGAGGAAAGACCTCAACAGAGAGGAAGGAAGGAGCCCCCAGGCATAGGCAAGGAGGATCTGGCTGGCATGGTACACTACACAGAGGGCTCTGCTCAGAGGCTGGGGACAGCAGCTCTGAGGGGCCCCACCCTGGGTGCACTTCTGCCCATCTGGTTAAAACCCCCACCTCAAAAAAAAAACTGACCTGCTGGGACCCTCAGCTCTGAAAAGGGAGCTCATCCACACCCACTCTGGGCAGCTCAGAACCAGCGGGGAGGGAGAAAAAAACAGGAGCAGCCAGGAATTCTGCCCCACGAGCCCCTGCCCTTGAAGACAAGGCCTGTGATGCCCCAGAGCAGAGGAGGTTTGGCTATTTACAGGCAGTAAGGGGGGAGGACAGTGGATGCGAATAGGCTACACACACAGTAAAAATAAACACTGGAAAAAGAGGGAAGAGTTAAGGATAAGCAGTTGCGAACCTTGACTCTCAGAGAGAGACTTTGCTAAATGAACAAACCCTTCCCAGCTCCCAGCTGGTTTCGAAGAATTCAGACACAGAGTAACCCGTTTCCTTTCCACTAACTCTGCCCCACAAAGCCAAGGCCAGCTGCTCGTTCTAAACATACAGCACCACCTGACAGGTGGCTACACTGCAAATGCCCAGCTCTGCTCAGCCCAAGGACAGACAGGAAGCCCTCCAACCCTCCCAGCCAGGAGCTTTCTTTTTTCTGGTATTTTGATGAACACTCCCCTAGCTTCCTCCTTTTTGTCCATGATTTGGGCTTGGACTGTTACAGAGGGAGACAGCTGTTTCTGTTTCACTAGCACTTGGGTCAGGCTGTAATGGCCCGGGGGGCCAGAGTCCCTGGCCCGATGGTGGTGCCGGGTGGTTGGCCACAGGAGCACAAGCCAGGGTCTGGGAAGAAAAGGGAGGGGCTGTAAGCCCAATCAGAGGGAAACAGCAGCTGTGTCTAGCTTGGGAAAGCACTCAGTGTCAAATATCCTGAGCCCACCTGAGATCAGATCAGCCAGGTAGCTTCTGGGTGCTCACTGGCGCCCACCAGCCTAAGGATGCCCCTGTGACTGGGGGCTGAGGCCTGAGTGCGCGGATCTGCTGTCTGGTGGTCCAGGCCCCAGCACGCCCTCTTGAGGACACGATTTTCGAGGCAGCCTCCGAGGCAGGCACACTGCAGTCTGCCTCTCGCCCCGTGTGTCACCGTGCTGGGCCCAGTGGAGTCAGGCTGACCATGGGGTGGCCACCCCCACAATGCCTACCCTAAGGCAAGCTCTCCTGGAAAACGCACCCCTGAGCCTGAGGAGAGGTGCTCCCAGCTTCTTGGGAGCAGACAGGAGTTCGAGCAGGAACGGGGGCAGTGCCTGGGCCCTGAGCCACAGCTGCGGGCTCGCGTGGGAGGAGGCCCCGCCACTGGGCACTGCCAGGAGCCACTCTTCTCCGCTTCCGAGACCAGGGCCTGGCAGGCACGGAAACAGCCGCTTTAGGGACAAGGGAAGCGGGCAGAGCCAGCTCTCTTCTCAGAAATCCACCTGCCCTTCTGTCAGTCCTCCAACACTCAGTGCAGACATGGAAGATAGAAACACAGGCTACCACAGATCAGAAATTCCTTGCCACACTCGCTCTGCGCTGGGCCTGGGACAGCACGGAGGCCAGAGGAGAGCTGAGCAGTCCACACGAACACAGCACCAGGGTGCCAGAGTTACACGGAGCACGGGGCAGGGGGGAGGACCTCGATGGGCAGGGAGCTGAGCCAAGCCTGGAAGCAAGCAGGGCAGCCACCAGCAGGTGTCGCAGGGTGCTCTGGCCCATCTTCCCAGCATAGACCAGAGAGAATGCAGCCCAGCACAGGTCCATGCTGGAAAGGTGGTGTGGGTTAAGGGAAAAGGCTGCCTTCAAAAAGGGGCACGAAGCTGGGCATGGCGGGGTGCATCTGTGGTCCTAGCTGCTTGGGAGGCTGAGGCAGGAGGAGCACTTGAGCTCAGATGTTTGAGGCCAGTCTGGATATCAGAGTGAAACCCTGTCTCTTAAAAGAATAAAAATAAAAAGATGGGTGGGGGAGTTGAGAGGGCCAATTAAATGTACCAGCATTTTGCTGCAGTGACTATGTAAGCTTCGGAACATCAGCAAGAGCAGTCACTGGGCAGCACACCTTCAGTGGGTCCCAAGAGGATCTGTCCCGAACACCTCCACGCTGGGCGAGCACGGAGCAGATCAGCACTGGGGTCGTCGGTCCTACTGCAGGTGGGGCTGCACACCTGCCACAGCAAGACCCCCGGAGTGGATGCTCGGAACACAAGGCTTCCAGCCGGGGCAGAGTTCCCACCCCACCTGGACAAGAACCCCTTCCAGACTGGAGCTGACCACAGGCCCTGGAGTCCCGGGAGAAGGCACCTGTCCGACTCCACACGGTGAGGCAGCTGAGTCCCTATTGGCTGGGTGGATGGGGGGGGCGGGCCTTGAGCCACACCCTGAGCACAGCCCCAGCCCCGCCCCATGGGTGCCAAGCTTGTTGTCTGGCTCACATGCCCTCACTCCGCAGGGAAAGAGTGGTCTTCAGCAAGTGCTGCTGGGAAAAGCGAATTCCCACATGCAAAAGAACGAATCAGACTCCTGCTCCAAACCATCTAAAAAATTAACTCAGAATGGGTCAAAGGCTTACAAGAACTAAACCTACGAAACTCTTAGAAATGCAAAAGTAAATTTTCGTGCTCTAGACAACGGCATCTTAGATGTGACACCAAAAGCACAAGCAACATGGACCAGGCATTTAACTCAGTGGTTTCGCCGTGTGCTGTGCAAGAGCAAGGACCTGAGTTTGATTCCTGGTACAAAAAAACCCCCCAAAACCAAAAAAAGGACAAGCAACAAAATAAATGAAGGTGCTTGGAATTTTGTGCTTCTACGGACATTACCAAGAAGCACTGACAATCCAGAGCGAGGCTTCTGGATACACCAGGACCCACCGAGGCGCACCCTGCTACGGGCACACGGCAAGGTACGTGAACTGCGTTCCAACGAACACGGCTTGGGCCCCCAGTTCTCTGACTATCAGACTGTTTAAACCCACGGAGGGGCTGAGCCAGGCCCAGGCCCGCCTCGCTGGAATTCCCCATGCCCACCAGGGCCACCAGCAAGCACACCAGGCCCCAGGCCCCCGCGGTCCACCACAGACACAGGACAGCAGATGGTCTGGGGAGCCCCGGCCACTCCACGGGGAGACTCAGGGCACCCGCATTGCAGCCGCCGGGCCCCGCGTGACCAGCGCCACGCCCAAGCTGAGGCCAGACGCGCTGTGGGTGCGGAGCTCCCGGGGCTGGGATGCAGCAGGGAGCAGTGTGCCCTGCACAGCCCGGCCAAGAGCCAGGTCCTGGGGGTGCGCAGGGCGAGGACGGAGCCGGGCCCGGGGCTCGGAGGCGGGGACTGGCGGCCCACAGCCGGCCTGCCTACCTTGGGGGCTGCGGAGAGCGGGCCTTCGGCTTGTCCTTGTCCTTGTCCTTGTCCCGCTCCTTGTCGCGGTCCCGCTCGCGGTCCCGGTGCTGTCTGTCCTTCTCGTCGCGCTTGGCTCGCTCTCTCTCCCACTCCTCCTTCCGCCGCTGCCGCTCCTTGTCCCGCTCTCGCTCCCGCTCGCGCTCGCGCTCCCTCTGCCGCCGCTCGCGCTCTCGGTCTCGCTCCCGCTCGCGCTCGCGCTCACGCTGTCTGTTCTCACGCTCTCGGTCCCTCTCCCTTTCCTTCATTAAAAAGCCAACCACACAGCGCTGTGATTAAGGCCGCGCAGTGGAGGCATGGAGGAAGGGCGCCGGCCACACCAGCGTGCTGCCACCCAGTCGCCACGTCCGGGACTCCGGCGAGGCCCCGCCCTGGGCTGGCGTCTGGAACAGAGTGGGCCCTGGCTGGCACCACCCCCAGTACGGGTCTGTCCACCCCGCAGTCGGCGTTAGAGCAGAACCGAGTCCAGTCACACACACAGGACGCTGCCGCCACCCCTGCGCCTTCCTGCTGCCCGCCCCAGACACAGCTGAGGATCTGGGGTCAGGCAGGCCGGAGGCTGAAGCTGGGGTCCTCGGGACTGCGGGGTCATCTGCAAACACCTGCTGGGCCCGGAGCCAAACGCTTGAGGCACAGCGCCCATCCTGCTTGGGGCTTCTCAGGGACCCTTTCCACGTCACCCCAAGAGCAAGGACGGGGCACACAGGCCAGTCAGTCCGGCCTCCACTGGACCCTTGCAGCATGCGGCCAGAAGGGGTGAGGAGGGGCACTGCGCCGAGCAGTGGGACCTCCAGGGCGACAGGCTCAGGGGAGCGAGGCAGCTCTGGACACTGGTGTCAGCACCTCATGTGCACCCAGAGTTTACAAAGTCAGGGCATGAGCAGAGCTTTCCAGAAGCCTCCGTTCAGACCGCCAGATTTAAGCTGGGGGCCCGAACTGTCCTCCATGAACAATGTGGGCTTGGTTTTGGGCTCAACTAGTTCATTGTGCCAACAAGATAAGCTCACATAAATCCCGGTAACTAAAGAGGTGATTTTGGCCAGGTGCAAGAGACTGAGCTAGGAGGGTCACAAGTTTGAGGCCAGCCTGGGCAACCAGTGAGACCCTGTCTCAAGACAGAAAGGCCAGCAGTTTTAAAGGGTAGACCAACGACGTTCACGTCCCCATAAGTGAGTCATACTTACTCGGTAATTATGATACGGCTCTGCATCTGTGTATTGCACCCTAAAATTCTCGTACTGTCCACCACGCCAAAACCGCTCTATTTCATAGTCGTAGTAAGGATCTGCGTAAGGCTCAAGTCTGAAAAAGGAGCCAGTAAGAAGGAACTCATTACTTAGGGACACTAGGGTGAAAATTCTACACAAAATGCAAGCAAACAGGAGCCATCGCATCAGGAAAATAATACCCTGGGACCAGGCAGGATGTGTTCCAGGAATGCAAGGCTGGGTCAGTTTTGAGGGATGTGTTCATGTGCTGCCCACACCAGCAGATCTGAGGAGCCACAGGATTACAGGCCTGGATGACAGAAACGTTGCTGACAAACATTCAATACCCACTGTGGGGGAAATGGCCAAGAAAATAGGAAGGGACGTACACTTTCCTGAGAAGGCAAGAACACGCACTCTCTAAAATCCCGGCAGCCCTCTGGGATTCCCTGGGGATCAGGAGGGGCAGGACCACGTCCTCAGGGGCACTGCCAGCACAAAGTGGACAAAGGGCATGAGAGGTGCCTGGGAGGTACAGAACAGCAAGCTATTTGTGTTTGCCAGCTATGTAACCCAACACCTGAAAGCCTACAGACTTGATAATAAAGTCACTTTACACAAACAAGCAAGGAGCCTGGTAAGGCAAGAGGACAAACGCTAACACTTGGAGGGCCAGGGATTTAGCTCAGGGGCGCCACACCTGTCTCACAAGTGCAAGGTCCTGAGTTCAATCCCCTGCACCAAAAAAAACCCCCAAAACCAAAAATCCCCAAAACCAAACAAACAAAAAGCTAACACTTGGAAATCCAAGTCCTCCTGTAGCCACACAATGACCAGTAGGAGACAGTGAGTGCAGAAAATCTCATCTGCAGCAGCAAGCAAGGAAAAACTGCTCCGGAATGAACACCATCAGCCAGAAACATGCAGAGCTGGTCCCCGTCCCAGCTCCCGGGAGAGAGCACAGAGGCTCCTCCCGGGGTTGGGGAAGCTGGCACCACCCACACACAGGCAGGCATGAGACCAGCCAGAAAGTCCTGCAAGAGAAGATGGCTCCTAGATACTGTAACCCCCCAAAGGCCCCATAGCCACTCACATCCTCACGGCACATGCAGGACACACGGCTGATGGAAGACCGCACGAGGCCCAGACGCTGGCCCAAGGGTGAACACAAGGTGGCCTCTCATGGGCCGGGGGCTCGTCAGACAGTGAGGAACTGGCCTATGCCGGCTCCCAGGGCCCGCCCATGGCTCCCAGTTAGACCTTCCCACTCCACCTGCACCACTCCCACGCTCCTTTCCGAGTGGGGCCTGGAGGCACCTGCAGGGCAGCTGGCTGCACTCGGGGACTCTCCCTGGAGGACCACAGAGTAACCTGCCCATTACAAACAGCCCAGCGTCACTCAGTCTGACCCGCACGATGCTCGCGTGGCACCTTGATACCCAGCAGTCATGCCTGTGGTGTGGGTGGTACGTAGCATGTTGCACAGCCATGCGGGGAAGATGTGAGTGTGCAGAGCAGGCTCTTCCTTGGACCCTAAAACACCAGAGCTCATGTGCAGCCAACCAGGGCTTGCGTGTGCACGATCTCTGACGGGAGAGCAATACCAGCAACTCCTTCTGGGAAGCTAAGTGAAATGGAAAAGGCTTCCGGCAACACACCAGGGACAGTGCACATGGCCATTCGGCCACCTTCACACACTCCAGGGATAGTGCATGCGGCCACCCAGCCTCCTGTGCACATGCTGGGGACAGCACACGCCACAGAGCCTGGTGCGTACACAGACACCTTGCACCACAGGCCCCCAGTCCCAAAGCTCTGGGCAGGGGCAATGGAGTGGACATAGCCGTTCCTGGAGGAGGCCCGAGGCCCTGCCCCACAAGGGGACCACAGCCCACACCAGAAAAGGTGTGGCAGGTGATGAGCACAGCTTGAGAAGTCAGGAGTTAGAAGCAGGGACCACAGGATCACACAATTCAACAACTTCATTCAAAGAGGACAAAACTGAAGCCCAGAAACAACACCCAGCTGGCTGTGCCCAGTGGGAGGGGCTCAGCAGGCAGGGCCCTGCCCCAGCAGCAGCACAGCTGTGTGACAGCCCCAGCAGCGAGGCCATGCAGGCACTGGTTTGGGCAAGAGGCCCTGGCCCTGCTTCTAAGCCCTGTGGCTCTACTGGCCCAGCTCCCTTGCAGTGCCTAGCGGCCTCCTCCTGCCTCTGTACCAAGCAGGCTCAGTCTCCCTGCCCGCCGGGCACCCCAGCAGCAGCAGTGAGGTCCTCATCAGACTCTGACTGAGGCCCAGATCACCTCTGAGAGACTGGGGAGAACTCCAGCCCCACATGCAGAGGACCCAGCATCAAAGTGCTCAGCCCAGACCACTCCGCAGGGCTGGTGACACCTGCTGTGCACTGGGGGCCACGAGTACTGTGCAGCCACATGGCCTGAGCACTGCACTGCCTCGCACCTTTTCCAAGACCCTGTCCCAGCCGAGCGAGGCAGTCAGGGTGTCAAGGACCAACCCTCTGCCTCCAAAACTTTCAGAGTGCTCCACACATGTGATCTCCTGCAGCCTCACAAATGTGGTGAATGGTTAAAAAATTCACTACAGTGAAAGACACACTGCCATGAATCCTCCTTCCTCACTTCAAACACACTCATCCTGTTATCCTTGCCACTTTCTGAAGCAGTGCTGGAGCCCTCTTTCCTGGGGGTCTTTATAAAGTGGGATCAAAGATATAGTGAGTCCTGCTGCCAAGTGCCATCCAGTGGAAAGGCAGCTTGTAAAAACATGACGCTGTGCCCTCATCCACCTTATTCACTGGATCTGGCACCATGCAACTTCTGGCTCCTCCTTTAATTCAAAATGACCATGAAAGTAAAATGTTTTGAATCCATTCAGGACATCAAGGTAGCCACAACAGCACAACTAAAGACATGAAAGAAGGCTTCGAGAACTGCTGCAGGAAGTAGCAAGAACGAAGGCATGAATGTCTTCCAAGTAAGGGAGGCTAATGGCAATGCATCTTTTACTGTAATAAGTTAAAAAAATTTTGCACATTCACTGTATTTTTCAATCACACCTCATACATGAGATCCCAGTGACCTCACAGAGAGCCAGGCTAGACTTGGGCCCAACGCAACACTCTCTGTGATCTGACATTGTCAAATCTGTGCAGTGTTCATGTGTGGGGCTGCATCCCAGACAGTCTGTGGACAGTACGGAGCACAATACATGGCTTCTTCCCTTATACTGACTCAGTTTACAAATCAGGCACAGTAGGAGAGCAGAGATTAACAACTACTACTAAAGCAGAGCGACCATAACAATGTTCTGCAATTACTCAGACCACCTGAAGTGCTTATTTCTGGAATTTCCCACTTAGTAGAGTTCAGAGTGCAGGTGACTGACCCGGCAGAATGCAAAGCCCCAACCAGAAGACAGATCTGAACTGAATGCACCGGTGAGTCCCCTCTCCGTCCACTGTGCTGACGCAGGCAGCGCGCAGGGGACAGGTAGGGCTGACACATGTGGAGGGCACCGCCTCCCTCCCGGCCAGAGAGCCTGGAGACCGTGCCTTCCTGACAGCAACCTAAGTGCACACTGCACTGCTGCAGACTAAGCTCTGATGACGGCGTGGGCCCTGAGGAGATGGCAGCCCCACCCCCACTGGGCCTTTGCCTATCTCATCCCCCTCCATGTGGGACCTGCTGGGGCCGCAGGGCACAGGGGGAGCCTTTCTGAGGCCACCAAACTCCTTGATACCATGAGCTTCTCCAATCATGATTTCTGAAGACCAGCAAGGAACGAGTAGGGAGCAAGACAACAGCAGCACGAGAGGAGACACAGCTGCTGTGCTCTCAAGTCACAACAAACCAAGGTTCCCGGCCCCTGTAAGCAGCAGGGGTGGAAGACAGCGACAGAACCCCAGGGCTCTGGACCTTAGCGACAGCTTGGAGGACCACAGGGGCGCACGCCGCACATGGCCCACACAAAGCAAACACCTGGCACAGGACCAAGGCCTGGGCTGGGACAGCGAGCGGGGTCGGAATTAGCTCAGGGTGCTTCCACCTCCAGCAAGGGTGGGCGGCACAGCCTCAGCAGTGCCCTGTGACCGAGGGGGACCTGGTTTCCTTTCAGGAGGGAGGAAGAGGCAGAGCACTCCTTACGCTGTATCTCTGACATCTCTTGGGACCCGAGAATTCCAATCCCGGAAAACTTCATTTTCTTTGTCAAACTCTCGCTCATCTTCACCAATGGTCACTGTGAACCTTTTCTCTTCAAAATCAGGCTCCTGTTCCTTACGAATGGTTGCTTTTTTTAAAACCTACCATGGGAGGAGGAAGAAAATTGAAGTGGGTCAGAACTTGGGGAAACACAGGCAGCCCGAGGAGTGGCAGGAGCACCAGGTTGGGGGGCGCAGGACCCCAGTGCCTTTCTGGGGAAGGGCTCGCAGGCAGGGCACCTGCCCCTAGGCAGCGCTGTGGCCAAAATGTGCAGTGAGGCACAAAGGAACTCGTCACTTCCTGTCAATGGCTGGGGCACAGGACACACACTGGCAGGGCTGAGGACAGCGGGCGGGGAAAGGCTGTCTGCACCTTGCTGAGGGGCCGACGCAGCACTGGGAACCATACTGGGCTCCAGGCTGCAAGGTGGGCACTGGGGCCAGAGTGAGCACAGGAACTCTGCAGGGACAGCAGACGCTGGGCCCTGGCAGTGGGGAGCAGGGCTACGTCCACTGGGCCTGCCTGGCCTACTGGGGTTCACTGTGCCCTAGGCCGCCCTGTAGAGCCACACACCATCTCCTGTTACTTAACTCTTAAAGGAAACCTAGAAATCTTCCTGCCGCTCCCTGTGGTTTCCCTTGGGTGCTGGGGGGCTGTTACCTCCTTCGCATGCCGGAGTCCACGTTCCCAGGCACTCTCTGTTGGGGGCTCCGGCGGGGGTGGAGGCAAAATTTCATCAACTACTGGCCCACCCTATGAAGCGAGAAGGGAAAAGTTGGGAAAGCAAGTAAAACTGCAAAACCAATAAAGAAACAGGGGAGCACAAATATCAGTGGAAATAAGCCAGGCACTCTCCCGCCCATGCTGCAGGAAGCCCTGATGCATCTGGGGCTGCTTCTGCTCAGCGCCGGCAGGAGTTCCTGCAAAGGCCCCTGTGGCTCTCCAAGGCACCAGAGGCCTTCCCCAGGGGAGGCACACTGTCTGCCTCAGGCTGGAACCCGTAGCGTCTGGTGCCCGGCACTCGAGCGATAAGGGAACAGGTGTGCACGCACCCACGGGTTGGCAGGCATCAGGGGGTGAGGTCCGAGTGGCGGGGCACCGTTGGGCGGGAAGGGCTCGGCTTTGGTGATGAGGGAGTAGTTCCCCTTGTCGTTCACTCCGGGGTGTATGAACCTACAGTTCATCCCCCAGGTACAGTTCCCTGTGGAAACAAAGGCAGATCAGCAAGGGTAGAAGCCTAAAGCAGCCGGCTGCAGATGGCGTGGAGACAGCGGCATGTGCCAGTGCCCTGACATGGCCAACAGCCAGCTGTTCCCCTGCTGGTCACTGGCCAGGGAAGGGTGTGGGCAGAGCCTGGAGGCCCTGACACTCAAGGCACACACAGGCTTCTGCAGTAGGCGGGCTGGCAGGACAGCACACCCTACAGAAGGCTCTGATGTTCCAAAGTCACTGTAAAGGCGGAGTCCTAGGATGGACCCTACGTAGCTGAGGTTCCATCTCTGTCGATGCCCCAACAAAGCCCCGAAATACTCTTTGTGTCTGTGCTGAACACATACAGACTTTCTCATCACCATTTCCTGATACAGTACAATAACTATAAAACATTCACCTTGCCAGGCAGCCTATGTCACCTAGTAATGTCTTAAGACTATACAGAAGGTGTACGCGGGTTCTATGCAAGGCCTGTGCCATTTTATGACAAGGACGCGAGGAGCCATGGCTTCTGGTATCCCCTGGGTGTCCCAGGGTCCTGGAACCCATGGCCACAGATACCAGGGAGGGCCGCATGGACTGTTGTCTGAGCAAGGACGGCAAAAGCATGGTTTGAGCGCACCACAGGCTGGGCTCCAAGACCAGCAACACTGCGCTGGGGGCCCTGCAGATGTGGACCGGCATCGCACATTGCAATCCTGACTCAGAAGCCCTCGTACTGCAGGAGAAGGCGAAGGGAAGCACTACGGATGTCTGTCCCAAGGTGATCTGGACCACAGCCACCCACAGGCACACTGTCAAGAGAGATGCTGAGGTACACAGAGAGGCAGAGGGAGGAAAGAGGAACAGGATGTGTGAGAGGAAGGCAAGGGGCAGGCACAAGACGTCCCCACAGAACTACAGGACACCAGGGTGACAGGGCCAGCTGGCTTGGACCTCCTGCTCTTGGGTGCTGAGCCAATTTCCTGCTGGGAGGTGCAGAAGAGGAAGGCAGCTCCAGGAAGGACAGCTAGCCACTGCTAGAGCACAAGACCCAACACCACTGCCCCTCTACCTGCTGAAAGGAGAAACCCTGGGGGATGCACACCTCAATGCCAGGCTGGATAAAGAAACCCTTCTATTTATTTTCTTGACTCTGCTGGCACTATTTCTTTCTTTCTTTTTCTTTCCAGTACTAGGAATTGAACTCAGGACCTTACACTTGCCAGGCAGGTGAGGGACTACTACTTTAATTTAAGAAGTCAGTTTGTTTAAAAAAGGGCAGGGGGGGCACAGGGATTTAGCTCAATAGTGTCGCTGCCTGCCTCGCAAGTGCAAGGTTCTGAGTTTGATCCCCGGTACCAAAAAAAAAAAAAAAGGGGGGGGGAGTGGATAGAAGCAAAAATGGAGATTATTTAGAATGGTATGGTCCTCTGCTTCTAAATGGTACTTCAGGAACATGACGCCTGGGCGGGCTGTGACTGCACATCTGGAAGCCTGGGTGTGGGGCCCGGCAGGTCAGGAAGGGCGGGGCCGCTGGCCTGGACGGCCGCTCCTCACTGCTGAAATGGCTAGGTGCTATTTTTGACACTTGAGGTTTCAAAAGCAAGAAATGCTCTCTTGCATGACTAGATGCTGGGTACCTCAGCCATTCTTTTATTAATCTTTATTCCTGTGAAAACACTATTATTTTACATAACTGAAAGAAGTGACAATAAAACCAACTAATACTGGAATACACATAAATAAAGAGCATCCCTGCTCTGGAGGCCCGTGGTGAAGTCTCTCTCCTACCCTGGGCTCCAGGGCTCTGCCAGCAGCAGTCAGCAACGTGCTGGGGCTCGCCCACTCCGTGAACACACACTTCCGCATTTCCTCCTGGGCATATTATATACCCTGTGAACCTAATTTTTTCCCCACTAAACAAAGTATCCACAAAAAAGGATCTGGCATGCTCAGCAGCAACTGCAGAGACGCTCACTGCAGGGCCCCAGCGCAGATGTCCAGCAACTGGGGCCCCGTTTCCTGGGGTGATGGTGTTGGGAAGAGCAGCTTCAGGGGTCTGCGGGGTGGGCGTGCGTAAGCTCAAGTGAGTGTTAGGTCCAGAAGCAGCCAGCTG